>NC_085055.1:2720267-3026101 GCF_963662255.1 Cinclus cinclus
CCTGATAGTCCTGAGGTGTTCAGGATTTTTTTAGGGCTGCTATTACACAAATAATTTTGCTTTCTTTTGGCTCAAATTAAACTCATTTTCCAGTGTGAAAGGACAATGCAATAATGAAAAATAGACAAATCCAAATGTTGAGTTTTTAGTGATATGAGCTTCCCCTTGGATTCTGGAGTGTTGATTCAAACCAAGGTGTTCAGTTTCAGATCAGCTCAGGTTTTCCTGGGTGAACAGGATGTTTTCTTTTTTAATTACATATTTATCCATAAAAGCTTTGCCTGTTGACTTACTGTGGCAATTTTTGCAGCTCATAATGCCAAGTCTGGAGAAATCTCTGCTGTGCTTTTTATCTGGTTGTTATCGTGGTGTTTAGGATGTAAGTAATGAAAATGTTAATGTTTATGGATTTATTTATTTACCTTTAGTTATCTGCTTGCAATAGTATTGGAATATGGCCATATTGTTCTGCTGCTCTTGCATAACTTTGCCTAGAAATGAAAAAAAAAAAACTTTTGTGGGTGTTCCAGGATTATTTCTTGAATTATGTATTAATAACTTTATGTGAAGGTGAGGTGCTGCCACTTAAATTGTAAGGACTAGAAATAATAAGAAGGTGTCAAGTATGAGTTCACATGGTTCCTGGTGGATAATCAGTGTGGAAGATACCAGACAGTAGAAAGCAACTTTATTTTTTCGCCACATTCAAATTCACCTCAGTCAGGATGGGTTTTTTTGGGTAGAGACCAAATTTTTCAGACCTAGAATAAACCTGAGCTGGTGAAACCAGCCTCAAAAGGAAAGGAGGCACCAAAAAATTCTTCCTTTTGGCTTTGAGTTTCCATTTTTTGGGGGGGTGAAACAAAACAGAATCAAACAACAAAAAGCCATGAACAAGAGCTCCTGGGAAATGCAGAATAATCAGATTTTCCCATTGGGGGTGGCAGAACCTTCACCAATTCCTGCAGCTCAGTTTTCCCTTCATGGAGCCTCCTCCAGAAGGAAAAATGCACTCAGGGAAGGGATTTTTGTGTTGGCTGCTCACTCCCAGCCTGGGAACAGATGGCCCTGGGCTACCTATGGCTAATTTTGTCCTCCTGATATTGTGAGTGCAACAGATTGATGAATTCCTGGGAAAGGAGGTGAAGAATTCTTGCGAAAGGAGCAGCACTGAACAGAGCAGATCTGCAGGCCCCAGAATAAGTGGTGAGTTCTCTTATTTCTCCTTTTTTTTTTTTTTTTTTTTTTTTTTTTTGGCTTAAATCCATGATTCTGGCTTGGTTCCCTTGAATTTCCCTGAAATCCCTCCATGGCCAAGGGGAATTTCCAGAGGACACCAAGGTCTGCAATGGGCAGATGTTTGGTGGTGCTGAGATCCCCCTGAGAGGGCTGAGCTCAGCTCCACTGAAGAATCTTCTCCTTCATTAAATCCCTTTCCTAAATTAGCCCTTAATCTCAGATTAAAAACCTCCCAGGAAAATTTCAGGCTGCTCTCAGCTCTGGAATGATCCAATCCTGAGTTTTAATTCATTAAATAGTTCTGTAGAAAAGGGGGAGAGCCATCTGTAATAAGCTAGAATTGCTGACGCAGCACTCGTAATAGATTCTTTCCCAGAGGTTTTTATTGCAGTTATGTAAGAAATCATTGACTTAGGAAGTTCAAAGAAACTTCCAAAATAGGTCTTTTTTTTTTTGGGTTATATTTCCGAGCAATGTAGCAGACCATGAAGATACTGCTCATAATAATTAGAGCTGTGAAACCTTAGGAAAACACGCCTAGGGAAAAGGGAAAGTGCTTTATTTACAAAAAGTTTGGAGAATATTTTCAAAAAGGAAGAATGTTTAAAATCCAAGATAAGGTGGCCACTGACTGGGAATACTGGAAGTCAGATTTGGGATCTTTCCCAGTGCTTTCAGACCAGTTGCACAAATTTCCCTCCACAATTCAGAGTTGTAAAACCAGGATGGCCACGAGGGGGATCTTGAAGAGCCCAAACCTGCCTGATTCCGGCTAAATTAGGGCACTGAGCAGTGGAATAATTGCAATCCTTCCCCCAGATAATTCCTGAGGCGTATAAAAATAACAAACCATCAGTTCTGCCGAGGGAACGTGAGCTTTGGGAGGCCACTGCCAGGGGTTGAGGTGTGAGGTGTCCTCTGGAGCAGAATTCCAAAGGTTTGCACGATCCCTCCTAGCAAAGGTGATCTGGAGTGATGCCTCCTTGAAAAATCGACCCGAAAATCCCTGCAGCACGTTGATGTGTTCTAGCTGCGTGTTTCTCACAAGAGATATTTTAGGAATACTGAAACTATTAAAATCTACTTCAGGTACTTGTGCTAAATATGTTTAACGAGCTCTGCTTGTTAAAATTCATTTGTGACAGAGATAGGGAGGAAGAAAGGAAAAGGATCTGTTACTTCTGTAACACTGTTAAAAAAAAATGAGCTTTTTTCATAGAGATTTTCTTAATTGCTGAGGAAAAGGTTGCCAATATCAGTGTTTTAAAAAAGAATTGGCAGAATACCCAAGAATTATTGAAAAGTGAAGTAGATTTTTCTCTATAAATGAAGGTGGTTTAGGTGGAAGGGCTGGGGAGTGTCAAATCTTTTAGCAGGTCACAGATATCATCATAGGAACTTGCTAAAGCCAGATTATTTTTTGTTTTTCACAGAATATTCTTATGTTGAAGTGTGGCTGTTTCTGTGAACTGAACAACCCCCCAAATGGTGGAGATGCTCGTGGGCAGCAGGGGCTGGATCCAGGTCAGGACAGCTGGATGGACAAATTGCTGCATGAACTCTGCTGGCATCAGCCACCCTGAAATCTCTCCCTGCAACAGAGGTCAGAGCACCCTGACAAAATTGCTTTATCATAATTTTTCATGCCCACTTTTCAGTCTTGAGAAAAGAGAATTCGATGGCTGCACCCGAGGGGTTATAAAATAGAGATGTCACTGCGAGAGGGCCACCTCACATGGTCTTTGTGCAGGTGTGCAGTGACAGTAATAATGCAAATTATAGCCCAGGCCAGTAGTTAAATCTCATTTCAATACCGTCCATACATGCTAAAACGTGTGAATTCCAACAGGAACGTGTGCAGAGATGGGGAGGGCAGCAGTTGTCCCTGAGCTTTGGCTTCTGAGAGTGGGGTGTAGTGGCAGCAAATGCCTCTGAGGCCTCTCCTGTCCAGAAGGAACTCTGTGGATCATCCTCCAGGTGGACTGGGGCTCCTGGGATCCTGCCCAGGATTCTCTTGTGCACCTCAAGGACAGGAATTGGGGTGAGGCATGAAGCAGCACAGTGAAATTGTAGCATCGTGCTCAAGGATGACTCTAGAAAAATGAAAATAATGTCACAGCACTCAGAATTCCATTTTTCCACTTCACCTGCACCAGCTGTGTGGATTAAAGGAGTTGTTTCAGTAAAGCCAGCTCTGCTAACTCCGACTCAGGTCTTGGGCTCTCACTTGGATCTGAGCTCTCGTTCTGCTGCCCTGTCACCAGGAATAAATGTTCTGCAGCCCCCGGCTCGCACCTTGTGTGGCCTCATTGCCTTGAGTGGGGTGATCAGATGTAATTAATTCACTCTGGGCTTGCTTAATGATGCAGCAGCAGGAAGAGAGTCTAGCTCAGTCTCATAACTGCTTTGCCTCTGAAATCTTAACAGGATTAGAGCACCATAGAAAAAAATAAAAATCCAGGGAGTTCTGTGAGCAGTGGAGCTGCTGAAGCCAGGATTCCTTTGGATTTGTGTCTTGTGCTTGATTGACTATTTAACTGATTTATGAGGAGATTATGTTATCTCTTCATATACCTATAATCCCTTCCTGCTGCATATTTTGGCAGTTCTGTGCTGCTTGCTGCAAAAATTCCCCAGTAGGATCAATAGTTATTAGGACAAAATTGTTCAAAACCTGCCTTCTCTTTTACCTCACCCCCTGGCTTTAGAAAATTGAAACAGTTTAGGTTTTTCTTTGCATCTTTTACTGCTGCCTTTCTCTGGGGAAAAGCACAGGGATGTGGTTATGAGCTTGATAGACCCTGATACCATAGAATAAGATAAAAAATAATAATAAAAAAAAGGTGAAATAAAGAGTAGGCTGCTCAGGATAATTCACAGGCCTGTGAGAATAAAAAGAAACAATCACAGAAGAATCTGGAAAACTGCTGAAAGGGTAACAGCATTAGGAGGAAAATGTTTATGACTAAGCTGAAATTGGTGGGAGTCAGATCCAGGATTTGGGTGAGAGAACCACGCTTTTATACTTACACAACCTAGTATTTTATAAATCTCTGGGAAATAGGTGTGCTTGAGTGGCAGAGTAGGATTTGAGGTCACCTGGCCCATGAAATGGGGACCAGTTTAGGTGCCCTCTCTGTTCTCTGAGCTGCCCCACATTGACAGAGAGAGTTCCTGGATTTTATGGAGCTCTTCCGAGCCAAATCATTCCATGACTTTGTGCCTCCAGGTCACTGCCTCAGTGTTGGAGATGCTTTATTTTGAGTAATTACATTCATTTTTTCAGCAGGAGGATTTTTATAAGCTCTGATTTTGATCGATTTCTCATACGTGCATAATCAGTCAGCTAATTGTGTTTAAAGTGTGCAGAATTCTGTACGTGTCACAAAAATTTATAGGTCCTAGAAAAGGCACTGATAACCTGGCAACAACTTCATTGTGAAAGTAATTAATGTATGTGTCATTCAGGAATATAAGAAATCATAGTTTAAATGTCATGTCCACTCATGAAGCTTTAGAAAACTCAAACAACTCATATAGTTAAAAAAACCTATGAAAACCAAGAAATGGGGAATTCAGGGTTAGTCCAGTTTCTGGGAATAAAATTAACATGTCTCATTTCACACAGACAGGAACAGCAACAGCATTCGTGTGTGTTTGTTCTTAAGTTCTTTATAGCCTTTCATAGAATTCTGTATAATGAATTCTATATTATGAATTCTGTATTATGATGTTTTCCTGTGTTCATAACTTGTGGGAGTTCTGATTCTTTTCAATTCTTGAACTAATCTTAAGAACCACTTTTCAAATCTAAGAATCCCAGGCCCTGCCTCTTTCATAACTCACTAAAATCACTTTCCAGGTGTAACCGTAACTGCGAGGTTCATAATTTTAAATAATATTCTCATTTGCTTCATTGTGCATGGCGTGGATTTTACTGCAATACCTACATTCAAACGAGGGAAAAATAATTAAAGAAAAACATTTTTGCAGCTGTGGCTAAGATTAGAACAGAGCTCGTTAAATTCAAAGTTATTTGCTCATTTTGCTGCTTCTGATTCTGCACTACGGGAGGAGTTGAGGTTGTACAAATTCGCTTTTAGTTCAGCTGCAGGAAAATTCATTACAGACAAAGTCAATAAAAATGGGTCATTTTAATCAAGTTGATGTATTTCTCCTCAGTTACACTCTTACAAATCAATGGGAGCAAATCCATAGTTAAGAGTGTAACTTGCATAAGGTTTCCGTGACTTCTCCAGTGGCTGGAGAAAAATGCAGAGAAGGAATAATCAAAGTTTAATGTCTGAGTCCTTCCAATGAGAAGATAATTTCTGTTTCTTGTCTAAATCTGTGAGTAATGCAGAAATGATCTAGAGAATTTTTACTTTAAACCCCCAATGTAATGAATTTATTTGCTCCTCCCTGATGGAATTCTCTGCTCCTGTTTTGAGCAGCTTTTCCAACAGATGATTTCCTTCTGTAGTGGCAGAATTTTGGGAACTGGGGTGGAAGATGAAGTGGTTGGGGATGGGGGTTGATGTCCTTTAATTCCCCTGTTTTGGGAAGCTTTTTCTTTAGGAAAAAAAAAGAAACCAAACCAAAACAAACAAACAAACAAAAAAAACCACAAAAAAGGCAAACAAACCCAAAACCAAAACAAAAAAAAACCCAAACAAACAAAAAAACCCTCAGGAAAACAATGGGTGTCCCAGCCAGCCAGAGAAGGATTTGAAGGCATCTCTCATGAAAAATATAAATATTCAAAATGGAGTAATTTGTTTTATCTACATGGGATGATTTCTGAGAGAACAACTTGAGAGCATTTGTTTGGCTGATGGAAAAGATGAAACCTAAGGTGAAGCTGAGAGAGCAGAACTTGACTAAAATACATCTCTTACAGAGAATTTCCCTAATTAAATTGAAAAGCTGGCACCTCTGTCAGTCTTGAGCATTGAAAAGAGAATAATTTACGACTTGTGGAAATCCCTGTTTAATGGTACAAGGCTCAGCTAAAGCTTTCCCTGCACATTTTGAGGTCAGATCTTCAGAACTAAGACCTGGAATTGGTAAAAACCAGGAACACAAAGTAATTTTGAGTTTGGCAGTTTTGAGTGAGGAAGATTAGGACAGTTCCATTCCATTGGTGTTGCTGTCCAGGGGGCACTCAACGAGTTGGATTTGCTGTTTATTGCTGAGCTCTTCCTGTGTGAGTTTATAAAGTAACAACCACATTCCCATTTATCCTGAAAATATAGGAGAGCAAGATTTTATGTTTTAAATATGAATCTTTGAAGTTAATGGTGTAAAATTGAGCATCCCCTACTTTAATTTGTGGACTGACTTTATTCAGGATGCAGAATGCACATGGATTTGGGAGATAAGAGGTTCTTCAGGATTTTTTTTTTTTTTCTTGAATCCCTCTGTACTGAATGCCACCAGAATCAGTTTCCATTTTGATTTTGGAGTCAAGTCCAAACAATTCCTATACATTGGTAGGAATTTTGCTGTTTTCCTAATGAATGAGCTCATTCAAGAGAGTCAGAAATTATTGCAGATAATTACCAAAACAAACAAAGAAAGATTGTGGGGAGAAAAAAAGGCACGAAAAGCCTGAATTGAATCAATTGGAAAATTGCAGGCACCATGAATTTGGTGACTTTGTTTTTTTTTTTTATCTCAGCTGTGAGAGGAGACACCAAAGATCCTCTCCAGTATTGAGATGAGACACTTGTTTTTCATTAGCTGGCCAATATTTATCACTGAGATCAAAATTTTTCTTTTTGTAAGTGGGAAAAAATCTTAAGATCAAGATTTTTCAACTTGTCAAAGGGAGAGCTTCAGAGGGCTCTCTGCCTTTAAAGCTGTTTAAAATTTAAAAATTTAACTTGTCTTCTTTGCCACCTTTGAAAAATTTAATCTGGACATGATTAAATTAAACTTAAGAAGTTTTGTCTGACTCAATACAAGGGGTCAGGTTTAAGACTTGGGAATATTTCTTGGCATACAACAGAGCAAGGAGCAGGTTTGGTCATTATTTGTTTGCCTGAATGTTGTCAGAACCTCACTTGCAGTATTAACCATGACCTGTCACTAGTGCTGGGTGAGTGCCAGCTCCCTGTGGGTTATTCCTGAAATAATTCCCACTCCTGAGGGATGAGGTGACATTCCCAGCGTTCCTGCAGCCCTTCAACCCAGGAGGAGCTAAGACAGGGAATGTTTTCATCCTGGTAAATCGCGTGCGCGGGAAATGTGGAGCTCCCAGTTTATCAGCAGGGTTAAATGGGAGTGGAAGTGAGGAGTTTATCCAGCTCCAAGTGACTGGGAGGAGCAGGGGTTTGGTGGGTTGGTGGCAGAATTTCACTGAGGCTTTGGGACAAGCCTGCAGCTCGAGTGGCAGTGACTTTTATTTTCACAAGGTTTTAATGAGGGGACATCTGTGGCTGTAGCCTCAGCAGAGTTCGTGTCCTTTATGGCATTAGTAATTTATGGTTATTTAATGGGGACCTGCAAGTATAAACCAGTCCTGGTGGAAAATGACTTTATTGAGAGCATCTTCTGGGGCTGAAGAGGCTTTGAAGTGTCTGGTTTGAGTGGAACTCTAAATAATGTATCCATTGTACTTTTATTGGTGCACAAAAGACAACCTTGTTCACCAGTCTTTTGGTGGAGGGAGTTGTTACATTTCACTTGCTTTTGTGTGAAGGGAACAATTTCTCATCTCTGGTCTGCTCCTGAAAAATTCCCAGCGTGAATTGAACAGAAAAGCATTTAATAATTTACATACTATCTGTTTTAAAACGTGTGCCTGAAGAAGAGCTGGTGCAGATAGGTTCAGTAAAAATGCACAGACCCAGCTCGAATTTCACTCACACCCTCCTGAAACCAGAATAATTCTGATTTTAATAAGATTTACTGGGCAGGACTGAAGTTGTCACATCACCCCTGATTCCTGAAGGTTCAGTAACCATTCTCTGTGGCTTTTCTCTCTCCCCCTGTGTGAACTCCCTGCCTTCAGCAGTTTGGATTCTTTTTATCAAGGTGCTTTCAAAGGGAGATGAAGGGATCATTATTGCTAAAAATGAAAACCAGAGAGAAGAGTGAAATCTTAGAGTCCCAGGAAGGTTTGGGTTGGAAAGGACCTTAAAATCCTCGAGTGTCACCCCCTGCCATGGGCAGGGACACCTCCCACTGTCCCAGGCTGCTCCAAGCTCCATCCAGCCTGGCCTTGGGCACTTCCAGGGGCAGCCACATCTTCTGTGAAAAACAGATCCTTTTATAAATTGCACTGGGTGGTGTTCACCCTCTGTTGTTCATCAGACAATCCTGGTGGGAATCATCCTCAGACAAATACCTGGAAATTAGTTTGTGTTTTTTCTGCATCTCCTGGCTTTAGGATTCTCCTAACAACTTGTTGTTTTTTTCCTTTCTTTTTTTTTTTTTTTTCCAAAAAAGAGTAATGTGGGAAAACAAATAATGAGCAAAAAAATCTTCTGCACTCATGTTTTGCTTAGGATCCTTTATCCTTACTATTTGACACATATTCTGGTCTATTTTGGATCTTTTCCCTCAGCTTTGGCAATACTTCAGTTTTCTCTAGAGCCTACAGCTTTCTTTCCAGGAGGCTTTTTTTGGTTTTAATTCCCTCTGGGTTTGGCTAGGGAATTCTGAAGGTTAGAAACCCATTTCCAGTCTCCTGGAGATCTTTCCCTTTCCACTGTTGTTGCAAAGCTTTTTCTACATCCCCATTACATAAGTTAAATTAAGAACATAGGTCTAGTCGTAGTCATAATCAATTTTCTGATTATGTAGAGAAGGAAAAAGTGCTGGAGCATTAACAATTTTTAAAAGTACATTTAAATCATTATTCATTTATAGGGTTGCATTAATTTCTGAATAATGCAGCACTGGAGATGGATGATTCACAGCAGTGTAAAGTCTTTTGTAGTCGTTTATAGCCTCATTATTTGAATCTATCACTCACTGTTCCCACCCACAGATGCTTCTTGAAGTGATGAGGCAAAACCATGATGGGTGCAGATAAAAGGGAGAGCCTGGCTAAACAAATGCAACAACAATTTTAATTAGGCTGATGCTCCTGAGTTCCCACAAGGTTTGGGAAGTGCACTGGCAGCCATTCCAACAGCTGGGGCAGGGCTCAGCTCTTCCCAGCTGGAACGAGGGGAGGGGTCCCAGCCCCAGGCAGGGATCACAGCTCTTCCCAAAATAAGGGGCTGTGGTTCTCCAGCTCACAGGAGAAGTGGAATTTGCAGGTTGATGGAGGAGTTTGCTGACTCAGCACATCTGACACCAAAATGAACCCAAGCCAAAGCAGTGAAGATGGGGAGAATAAACACCAAGGGACACCTGTGGAGCCAGGAGCCAGAAAGGGAGGAGGGATCTTGGCTCCAAACTGCTGACTCAGGCATTGCTTCACTTTATTTCTTCTTGATTTGCAGAAAGGTTGTTTTTGGTTTTTTTTTTTTATTTATTCTATTTATTTTCTCAAATAATGACACCTCTGCATTGATTTCTTTTTCTTCTTTGTTTTCTCTTTTGAAAATTTGATCTTTTGTTAGAGGTAGGGCTGAGTTATTAATGGAAATGTGAGCCTGGTGAGGGAGGCTGAGGTGCTTTATCAACCCCAAAAAATGAGTTGGGTTTCATTTCACTCCCCGTGGAGAAGATGAGAGAGATGAGCAAGTTCAGGTGCAGTACAGCCAAGGGCTTTGATGAAAAGAAGGAAAGAAAAAAAAAATCTGCTTAATTTAATATGAAGATTTTTTTTTTAGATCTTTAAGAGTTATTTTAGGAGGTATCTTTTAATTTATTAACTTGCATGGAGTTATTAGTTTTCACATGAAAACTACAGGAGATAGGAATTCTTATGTAAATAACTGGGCAGTTCTCACTTGAAGAAAAAAAATTACTTTTCAAACAGATCTGTATTTCTATCTGTATTCGTTATCTTAAAAGGTGAAGGATTTTTTTTTAATCTTTTTTTTTTTTTTTTTTTTTTTTTTTTTTTAATTTCCAACTTAACAATTCATCTGCCATGGGAGGGACACCTTCCTCTATCCCAGGCTGTTCCAAGCCTCATCCAACCTGGCCTTGAACACTGCCAGGGATCCTGGGGTAGCCACACCTTCTCTGGAAATTCTATTCCATGGCCTCACCACCCTCCCAGCAGTGAATTTTTTAGTGAGAGGATTTGCAATGCCAGTGGTGTTTTAGAGAGACAAAAGTCCTGGAGTTCCTTCTCTTGGAGCTCTTGAAACTCCTGGAGCTGCTTCCTGCTGAGCTTTGAAAATGGGAGGAGATGGAGGCACCTATGTGAATGTAGGATGTGCAAAAGCACAGTGCAGGCTCGCTGGAAATAGTGATTGAGACGTTTGTTCTTGCACAAAGGCTTCTGCTTGTTTATTTATTTATTTGCTTTCGGTATTTGGGCAGAAATAGGAAAAAAGCTGCAAAGCACAGCTCAGTTTTAATGTCTCACACTCTGGAGTGTGTGCTGAGATCAGCACCCCATGTATTAATCCAAAGGTTCTCACTAATTAATGTCCTCCCTGTTTATCGTTTTCCCAGGAAGTTGAATTCTTTTAGAAAGACAGATTTTTGGTAGCTGGGCTGAGATAAATCCAGCCTGGCTTGTGCATTCAGGAGGAGCATTGAAGGCTTTGTGGGATTCTGGGCAGAGCCTCTTCTCCCTTCCTACAGCAAGAACCTCAGAGGGACGTTTTTCATCACAAAAAAAAGGGGACAAAATAGGAAAAAAATAGGATTGTGGAGCCTAAAGATGGCAGCCTGTTCTGCTGTCCAGAGGACGTGGGTTATTTGGTACAGCAGATATATATATATAGATATATAAATATATATCTATATATACATATCTATCTATAGACAGCAGCAGGATTTTCCCTACTCAAGGAACCAGCAGGTGCTTTGCTGAATGGTGAAGGTGACAGAAACCCTCCCTGCTGATAAGTCCTGTTCATAATTATCCATATCTGCCACATTTCCACTCCTGAGCAGGAGGGGACAAACCAAGTGACCTTTTGGAGGCCAGTTCCTCATGTTTTAGCCCAAAATGGGCACTGAGTGCTTCAGCCCATGGAGAACAGGAATTTGGAGCAATTTACCATTAAATGGAGCTCTCCAAGGGGTTTTCTGGGTGGTTTCTGAACTGAACTGGGTTTGCACCAGTCACCTCCCATTTTTCCTGGCTGTTGGAAACCAGGTGGTTCCTGTTCCTCCAGAATGAAGAGTGCACAAGAAGCGAGCCATGAATATGTAAATGATGCAGAAAACGTTTAATATCAGACAAATTCTGCAGCTCAGTGCTTTCTGTGCCTCTCCAAACAGAGCCAGCAGATTGGTTTCCCCAAGGAAAGGCAGGGTATGGAGAAGTTATATTTCTATTAGCCAGCATTTGCATAGAAATGATTGCTTCCTGTGGGGCTGGAGGCGGTGTGAAAGGGGGAAAACAAAGAGGGAATGCAATGGTAAAACACCATGATATCCTGATTATTTTTTAAAGATGGAAAGGAAGACTTGTTATATCCGCTTGTGGTGGTGATGATGGGGTCATTAAAGGTGTAATCACCTTGGAGCAAGGCGTGTTTTTTATTTGCCTCTTGCCAGAAACTGGTAATGGTTTGTGATAGACTTTTTAAAATACAAAAAAAAAAAAAAAATAAAAATTCCCTAAAACAAAACAGGCAAAAAAATTTACTATTTTCTTGTTCTTAGACAAAGCCAGAGTTGCTCTGAAATCCTTGAAAGGCACAGGAGAGGAGACAGGAGCAGAGTCAGACACTTTCACACTCGGGAGCTGCTGCTCTCCTGAGTGTGTTTGAGGGACATGAGCTCAGGAACGCTGGGAAGGTTAAAAAATCTGTTTTCCACACAGAAGGGAAATCATCAGGCACGTTCCTCACAAGGGTCGTTAAGTCCAGAAATGGCAGCTGGGACTCTGGAAGCCCTTGGTGGAGCTGCAGGGGTCTCTGGGGTGCTTTTGGGTGGGCAGCGGGCAGCGAGCGGTCGTTCCGGGACCGCTGGAGCAGCACAGGGCCACCAGAGCCCATCTGTGCTGCCTGGGAAGGGATGGCTGAGCTCTGGGAGCTTCATCCAAGGGGTTTTGGAGGGTTCCAGAGGAAAAATTACACAGTGCCCATCTTCTGGTCTCATGTGCGTGATTTAATGGAGAGGTTGAGGTCTCATCATTGAACCAGGCTCGTTTAGCTCCGGCTTGTAATTATTCCTGTGTCTTTCCTGAAATTGCTCCTTGCCCAAGGGAAAGCTGGGATGTTCTACAAACCCAGTGGGAGCCAGGAGTCGTGGCTGAGGGTGGTTGGAAACCAGGCCAGACCTCTCAGCTTTTTTTTTTTTTTTTGGAATGGGGAAAGGACGAATCAACGGATCACGTGAGTTTCCTGAACTGTGTAATGTGCAAACAGGATGAGTCCTTCATGGTCTTGGCACAGAAACATCTTTTCTCTGGCTGAAGAGACTTAGAGGAGAACATTCTCATTACAATTTTTGTCGTGAGGACAGATTGCTGTCTCTGTCCACATTCTCATTAAACCCTCTGTCTAAAAGCAGCCATTTGGAATTTTAATGCTTTATATTTCTTGTAATTCACGATGTTTGGGCTGCAAGAATCTGACCTTTCCACTGCTTTGTGGTTTGACTGACTGATTGCTTCTTCCTCAAGTTGCCACCCATTTTTTGCCCACTTTTTACAAAGAGAGGTAATTAAGGAAGATTTGCATGTCTGCTCGTCGTTCCTTTCGGTGTGCAGGTCAGACGTGTCCTATTGTTGCAGCACAGTTGAGGTATTCATCACCTCAGCTGAACTTACAAAAGCATCCGCTCCTTTTTTTTGGTGTTCTTTTGTTCTCAGGTGTGCTAAATGAGGAGAAAATATGCAAGACTACTTCTCAGGCATGAAAATTAATGCTCAAGACAGAAATTTTCTGTAGCAGAGGCTTTGCATGGAGCCTAAGAATTGGCTGGAATTTCAAAATAGCTGTTTCCAACAACTCCATGGGCTTTCCACTCCAACAGCAGATTCCCTCACTCTGCTGAGTGACTCACAGAGAAATTTAATGCACTTTATGAACACCTTCTAACAGAGCTTTCAATTGATTAAAGCTGCTTTCGGCGATTCTCAGCCGCGGATGGTTCCACAGGCATTGTAGTGGCATTAAGGAAATATCTCCACTGACATATTGTCCTAACCTTTGAATATTGCTCAGGTGAAATCCTCTCCCTCCCTGACATTTAAATTAAACCATTTGCAGCATGTATCCCTGAGAAAAAGTCCTGGATAAAATCCATTCCTGTTTGGCTACACAGCTTGCTTTGGAAACCGCAGCCTGCTAATAAAAACATAACTCCAGAAAGGAGATTAAAGTTTGCAGGCAGCTATTTTTGAGCTTACTGTGTTTGTTAGCTCTGAGTGCTCTGAGTTAATGAGGAACACTGCAAACATTCTGTGTGGACAGAGATTTTATTCATGCAGGGAAAAATCTGTTGTGAAGTTTAGTTCATCCTGCATTTGTCTGATGCATCCTCTGCTCAGTGCTTTTTGTTTGGTTGGAAAACACTCTTATATAAAAGGGGTTCTGCCCTGTTTGAACAACCTGATTCCCTCTTTTGCTGGCCAAAGGCATTTTAGCTGTTTCTTTCTGAAATAAAATGATTCTGGTAATATTTTGGTGCTAGCACATCTGTATGAGAATAATAGAAATTACTTTTATCAGAACAGCAGCACCTCTGGCTTTGGAGGGGGTAGAACCCCAAGGCTGAGTGTGAGACCAACCTTTCCTGGTTGTTTTGTGGGAAATTTTGGGGTGTTGGGCTGGTAAAATTAAATGTTTGAAGCCATCTCTGGATGGCTTCACAGACTCACCTGACCTGAAGCACCTCCAAACTCTGCTTCACTGGGGTTTTTGGTGGAAATGGCTCAGTCCAGCCTCACATTGCCCACATGTTCCAGGATCTCGTCACAGAGCTGCTTTTGCTCTTCTTACCAGTTTTAATCCTTGGTAGAGAGGTAGATGAAGGTTTTTTTTGTTTTTTTTTTCCAGGCTGATTGGATTCTGTCTTTCTCTGCCTGCAGTATTTGAAAGCCGAATTTATTTACGTTTAGAGAGCCAATGTTCTCCATCGTTCCTGCTCCATCTTTTCCCAGATTTCTCTGAGGGAGTCCTCAAGGTGCTGCTGTCCAGGTTTCTGGCTGTTTATTGCTCTGTGCCTTCACCTAATGCAGAGATCACCTGTGGATGGGGACCACTGCTAGTCCCAACGTTTTATTGCCTAAAACAACTCTAGAAAAGCAACTTTTTTCATTTGCAGAGACAGGGAAATCTTGGGTGTTCCCATGGTGGAGGTTTGCAAAGCTCTGTTCGTGACGAGGCTCCATTTCAGAGCACTTTGGAAAGCTGTAGTGGTGATGGGACATTGCTTTTCCTGTGACACAGATTTACTGGAGCTGCTGCCAGGCATGCACTTGATCAGAAAAATTAACTGGATAATGGTTCAGTTTTATGGAGTCAATTCCTAACTCCTGCCATGTCCCCTTCCCTCTCCTGAGAGGTAGGGACTCACCCTCACCAACACAGAACCACGTTTCCAGTCACCTGTTTGTCCTCTTAGCCCCAAAAAACCTCAATTTACTCTTTTTGGAGATAAAAGGAAGGGGCAGAGTTGCTCAGGCATTCAGTGTGGATGTGAAACGCTTTGGAAATTCAAACAGGTTCTTTTTAATGTCACTTGGGCCTTGCTGCACTCTACAAAATACAAGTCCTGGCACTTCATCTGCCAGATAATGGTTTAAAGTTACAGAAACAGCTGAAGTTTTGTAATTTGGTCTTGAATCTGAACATTTCTAATTTAAACCACTTCATCTTTTGCATTTATTCACCCTATAACTTCTCTTCAAAATTCCGTGATGGAGCTCTGAGACAGATAACAAAAATAATCAATCAGCTTGTCAGGCTGGGAATGAAAATGCTGATTAGGAAGTGAAATGTTGAGGAGAACAAATAAGAAGTTATTCAACAAACTCATGGGCCTTTGTTGCTGAAATTAAACAGTTCTGAGGGACCTTCTTTGGACACATTTTGTTGTGAAAGTTTCTTGGAATTCCTCTCTGGTCTGAAAAGATAGGACAAACCAAAATTAAAAGACCCTTTTGGATAAGACATTCACTCAGGTCAGAGATTTGTCTTGCCATCTGAGTCACCTCCTAAAGGTGAAAATCTGGAAATACTTCAGGAAGTGCTTCCAATCCAAGTTTTGTTTGTTTAATTCATCATCTTTCTGATTGTTGCAGTGGTGATGGAAGCTCTTTTTTTGTGTTGTCCCAGCAAGAATGAAATTCTGCTGGGGAAAGCTGTCCAGCTCACTGTGTGCTCTGAAACTTCACAAACAATTCAGGCAAGTGAGATTTCTTCTGCTCTTGCTCAGGAAATCCCCACTGAAATCTGGCTGGGACAGCTTTGTCACCTACACTTGCACTGAACCTTCTTGGTGGTTTGAGGAGCAGCAAGAGAGACTTGGCTCCAAGTCAGGACTTTCCACTTCCATTTAACTCTCCAGAGGAGCCTCAGATTGAAGTGAAGAGGGAAAATCCTGCTGTAGGCAAGGGGAGAGCATGAAATAACACCTGGGAAAGGTGAATCCCTGGGCAGATGGAGTTTGAGACGCTTAGGAAGTGGCACTGAGATTAAATTTGTTTTTGCAATCAAGCACAATGTGTGTTATTTAATCCCTGCTGGGGTGCAGCAGCAGCTTCCTGAGAAACAGGGTGAAATTTAGTGTTTCCTTGGCTCACTCACAAATTTAAAGCAATTTTTTGTTTAAATGGCTGTAGCTAACATCTCTTGTCCCCTGGCTGATATAATTTCCTCAAATTGCTGGCTGTTTGTGGGAGCCTGTGTCTTTACATTTTGCTTTCCAGTTGTTATTTCAAACAGCAGATAACCCATTTTTTCCCTGCAACTTGCAAATTTGCTGTGTCTGTGAGCCCAGCGAAGGCTGTTTCCCATTTTAAATGAATGAGAAAATTCATAATGGGAGATTTATTTCTGCTGCCCCTTTTTACTTATTTATTCCTAACATTCTGCCCATTTACCACGAGCTTCTTCACACCCCAGTCTCCTGGGAGAACAAATGGTGCAATTTCCTCCTGTCCTCAGAGAGAGGGATGTTTTAGTGGGTGAAATGTCCAGGATCAGGAGGAGAACTGTGCTGAGTATTCCCAGCTGGAAAAATCCATCTCAGGGAAATTGCTCTCAGCTGAAATCAGGGGATGTCATGGAAGCAGTGACTGATTTTTATTCTGTTCTTTGTGTTTCTGTAGTGTCAGAGCCTGTTGGGAGGAGAAACACGACCTGGACATTGCTATGCAAATGGTTTGCAGCTTTTGAGGGGGGATGTGGCAAATGGATTTTTATGGCAATTTTCAAATGTGGTATTTATGGGTATTTTCACTTTTTCTTTAAGAGATGTCTCTGATCAGAACCAAGAGGGAAACGATGAACTTAAAATGGGGAAAAAAACCAACAAAACCACAACAGAGTTGTTTGAATTTGCAAATAAATCTGTGCTGTTGTAGGCTTCACTCCCAGTCCCCACACTTCTCTGGTAATATTTGTGATGGTGCAAGGCTTGGTTGGTTTCAAAGTAAATAAAGTCCAGGATTTTTTTCCTGTCTTTTATTTTACTGGCTGTTTTTGCACATGTGTCACTGAGGTTATTTCACTGCTCTGTCTTTAAATGGGAAAGAATCATGGAGTTATTAAGGTTGGAGAAGACCCCCAGGATTATCCATCTTTTACCTGAACCCCACCAGAATTCCTGCCCACTAAACCATATCCCAAAGTGCCACCTTGACTTGTTTTTTGGGCACCCCGAGGGTGGTGACTCCAGCTCTGCCCTGGGCAGCCTTTCCCAGTGCTTGGTCACTTTTTAGGGGAGAAATCTTCCCTAACATCCAACCTGAACCTGTCCTGGCCCAGCTGGAGGCCTTTTCCCACTGGATATTAAATGAATGATGAGGCAGGAATGCTGAAGGCACGGGGCTTTCCTCAGCCCAGGGAATGTGAGTGCCAGGAACTGGGGGCACTGGTGGAATCCTGGAAATTCCAGTTCTTCAAAAATCTCCAGGGTCCCCCAGGCCTTTGAAATTCAGCTTTTGGTGCATTTAACATGAGTGGTAGTGTCTCCCAAATGCTCTTTCCCTACATTTCTTTGCACATGGCATAATTCCATGGGACACTGGTGACATTTCCTGGCATGAGATGGATCTTGATGAGAAATTTCCCAATTCCTTTGGGTTTTTTTCATTGTAGGAATATGTTGTGGGTGCCAGTGGCTATAAAGACATTTCCTTCAGATGATTTCTCTCTCCTTTTGCTTTGCAAAAGGAATAACCTGTGTGGTAAATACAATTCTGTGCTTTCCCCTGAGCAGATACCCTGTAAGCCTAATGTGGATGGCCTGGATTTGAGCACAGCCCAAGAAAATTCATTTCCTAAATCCAAATAGGCTTCTGGACAAGTTGTGGTATCACCTTGCATCTCTGAGAGAAGTTTAGAAGTTGAGAGGCTGAGTTTTCAAAGTAAAAAGAATTCAACTGGCATTCCTGGTGAGTACTGAAAAAGGAAAAATTCCCTGTATTTCTGCAGGAGTGAGATTTACTGCCAGGCCAGGGGAGCAGGAGCCTTCAGGAAATGGTTTCTGTGCAATCCATGGTCCAGATTTTCATTGCCAGCCTTGAAGAAAACTACAGAAAACATAAAAAGCACAAATTCAAATTAATTCTTGAGTTTTCCAGAGCTGCCTAAGCCGGAAGAGTTCACTACATCAGACGCTCCACTTTTCCCTCAACATTTAAAAAAGAAAAGGGTTGAAAAGTAGCAAAAGCAGAGTATTTTAATTAAAGTTGTGAACTGTAATTATTTTGGTTCTTAGAGCATTTGGGAGAGAGCTGAGGTGTGATATTTCTGCGTGCACACGTGTATGCATGCTGCACTCTGTACAATCCAGCCTCGTTAATTCTTTAGTTTTTGGCCTTCAGCTCCGTCATCTGCATGAAATGGTCTTTGTGAGATCCTCAAGGAACTCTGAGTTCAGATACTGAATCAGAATAGCACCAAAATGCAAAGATTCTGGTGTGGAACCTGGATTGTGAGTTCCTGCAGGATTTCTGCTGCTGCCTGGGGAAGTCGGTGCCTCTCTGGAAACTCATCCTAAGGAGAAGTCTCCTTCTGGCCCGTTTTTTTTTTTCATTCTCACTGTAAATACAATTGAGAGATTCACTTTTGTTTCCTTTCTGTTAGGTTTGGAGTGCTGCTTCTCCCAGTGAGCTTCAAGGAACTCTCCATGCCTGAAATTTAGTTTGAGTCTTTGTCCTGCTGTAAAAACCCAGCTCCTTATTTAGGGTATAATTCCCACATTAAACTCTCACAGATTTTGAGTCTGTTCATTTTCCTTCTGAAATGCAGTCTGTAAACTTGATTTTTATTTCATTTTAGGTTTTCAAAGCAATGCCACCACCCTGGAATTTGCTCCATCCCTCTGATCATCTTGGTGCCTCTCCTGGATTTTCTTCTTCCCATGCTGAGCCCCAGGGGCAGAATTCCCAAATATTCCTGGTTTTGTGGTGTGTGGTTAAAAGCAGGGATTGCTGGGGTTTGCACCTCCAAGGAAGGTGTTGAAGAATGTTTTTTTTTTTTAGGAGTTTCCTGGTTGAGAACAGCAGCTGTGATCCCAACAAACATCAAATTCCAGAGCAAATAGGTCATGGAAGGAGAAAAGATCTCAAAAGGAAAGGGAAAAGAAGAAAAAAATAAAAATTTCAGCTCCCCAACTGTGCCACGTCCATCTCTGTGACCAAGGCACAGAAATGAGTAGGAACTTTAAAAATGCAGATTTTCTTTCCACACTTCAGTGCTGTTCCATAAGGATGTTGGTGTGAAGTGTCTGCAGTTGTACACAAACAAATATGCATATTAAATCTGAATTACAATGTTTAACTTGGATATTTAAACTAAAATGTGCACAATAAATATTTAAATATAACATATAGATATAATTTTAATACTCGTGCCTAATACCAGAACCTGAAGTGTCAGCAGAGACCAGCAGGTTTTTGCATGGATTCCTGTTATTTGATATTAATTCCATAAAAACTAAGAAAATTAAAACTATTTTAAAATATAATTTGAGGACAGAGGTCACACACGTTATAATAATTTATGACCATCAGTATATTTTACTTATTTTACATTTCTATCAAGTCACTTGGTGTATTTTCTCATATTTTGTAATTTCAGTTAATTTGGGAAGATCTGAAATAAATCACTAAATACTGCTTGCTTTTCCAGGTGATCCCAAAATGCCTGAGACAGCTCCTGCCTTGTTTTCTGTCAGTCTAAACTATTTTCATTAGCTCCTGTAACAAAACAAAAATCTTCCAAATGTCTTCATGTTTTACTCTTTAAGAAAGGAGTACTTTGAAATGAAACACGGGAAGTAAAAAATAGCAACAATTTTGCTTTGAAATGTTGAAACAACAACAACAAAAAAACCCTTTGATGTCTGCTCAAAACTTTTTTTTTCCCCCCTCAGAGAAGACAATCTTGTGAATTAGATATAAATACTTGTAGTGACCTGAATCTGCATTTTTTCACAAATATGTTCTTACACCTGCATTTTATCCGTGTTCAGCAGGGTTAAAAATCCCATCCCTCCCATAGGGAATGGCACAGGAGCTCATGAGATTACAAATATTGCTGTTAACGGATCCGATCTTTAAATGTCTGCTTGTATCATCTGAATATGTCTAGAACACTGAATCTTCATGTTCACTGCTCCTGAATTTGGTTTAAATTTGTTTAAGCTTTAAATCTGAAGTTTTTTGGGTGAGATCTCTGAAAATTTTTGAACGTTCTAAAATACGCTCTTCATCCCCATCAATTGTGTTTTCACAGTACTTTTTAATAATTAAAAAAATTGGTGGATTTCCAGAAATTTCCAATGATTTTCTAGGATATTTTGCACCCAAGTTTTTCCTTTTGCTGGGGATTTCCTTCCTGAAAGGCTGCAGTTCTGAAATCAATTCCTGTAGCAATTCCTCTGTCTGTCTGTCTGTCCTTCCTTCTTCTCCCTTTCCCTTTCTGGCATTCCCATGAAGAGCAGTCCAAGATGTTCAGCCTGTGCCTGACTTTTCCCAGAACAAAAGAAACAACCAGCTCCATGGATAATGGGGATGGGAATGTACCAGGGGGTATAAATCTACCAGGATGGTTAAAATTACCCCAATTTGATGCTGCACTCAGTCAAACAGGCTTCAAAATTACTTTTAGTAGAATCAATAAATTTACAGAAAAATAAAAAAATCACCATATATAGAGAAGTTTCTTATTTTAAATGATCTCTCCATTAAACGCTCCGTGCAGGATGGGTTGATCTTCAATTTTTGAATTTAAGAACAACGTGTATAAATAAGGAACAAATATTTGTTCTGCAGCAGGAAATGCTGCACCCAGGGGTTTTGTGCACCCATTCTGATGTACTTTGTGATCTGTATTGACATTTCCTCTGCAGTGTCTGGAAATTCCTGCACATCCAGCTCTAATTAAGGCTACACACACCAGGATAAAAGACTCATTTGTATTTATGTATATGAAAGCAAATCTCTCCTTTCAAAGCAAGAGACTCGCTGGCTTTCTATTTTTTGGTTTATTTATTTTTCTTCTATTTTTAAGACTGTTTTTTTGTCTTTATGTAATGTATGTATCTGACAAGAATCCCTGGCTGAGGCTAATTTAGTGGGAAAGGGAGACATCTTTATTTTTAGAGGCTTGATCTGAGTAAATGTTGAAAAATGTCTGGTAAGCCAAAGTTTTCTTTTCTCTTGCAGCATTTCTATTCTTGTGCTCTTCCAGGAGGTTTTGCCCTCCCTTGCTCGTTGTGAAGCCAACACACCTTGACACGCTGACAACTGGCAGGGTTCTGTTGTTAAGGGGGACACCAAGTGACAAAAATGCACTCTTGGATGTATCCCCCAGTAACTCCTGATGAACCCCACAAAAAATATTTTTTTCATTTTGTCCTTGACTGCATTGTGAGATTTTTGATCTGCTGGATTCAAAATTCCCCATATTCTTTTCCACACATGCAAAATTGTGTCAGAAACAGATTCATCAGAGTAGCCCCAGCCGTGCAGAAGCACACGTGGAAATGTTGATTTGAAGTGACAAAAGGCGAGGGATGCCAGGTCAGGCAGCTCCAGATTTGCACATTTTGGGGCACATCTGCTTCTGCAGCATCACGCATTTCTGGCCCCACAACACCTGTCCTAAATTGGAGATGGATAAAAGTGGAGTCACAGTGCTGGGATGATGCCAAGGAGCAGAATTTTGGGATTTGAGACCATGTCTGGCAACAGTTTTGAGGAATCACCTTTTCTGGAGTGGAACTGTACACAAATGGTAGTTACTTTAAAATAATACTTTAAAAATATTTTAAAATTGAGTTATTAAAAAAAAAATATTTCCCTTAAAATATTTTCCTTTACAGCTGTCTTTATGTTTTCAGGGTCCTCAGCAAAGCCCATCCATTTTTTCTGTATGTGGAAATGGAGAGGACAGAGAGGGAGCACATTGTTAATATTAATTATTTTTTGCTATGTGCAAAAAATCTATTTCAAAGTGAATTGTATGGAGTGGACAAACATTTTGCTGCTGTAGCCACTTTGTTTGGTGATTTTGGCAGTCACAGCCACTGTTTTCTATTATTTTATTCTTTTTCACAATTAATAAAAGAAAAGGAATTTTAAATGCATTTGGGCAATGTTAGTGTGAGCTGCTCACAATTTAGTTCAAAGGTAATGGAGATGAGAATAAATAGGATTCTTTTTCTTATTCCTTTCTAATATGGAGTTTTTCTATATTTTTTATTAATAATATTATGAAAAGTTTAGAAAATTGCACCCAAGTTGGATCCACTCCATACTAGAGCTGCTGGAATGGGACGGATCTGAGGGATGGGGAGAAGAGAAGCCACCAGCAAGGAGAGAGAGAATCTGTATTGGATTTACCCACTGATAAGATCTAGATTTTAAAATTCCCATCCTACATGCACACCTACATGTCTGTAAGATAATCCTCTTCCCTCTTATTTACTTTTATTTGTACAGTTTCAGGTTACATGAATTAAATAACATTTTCACATATTTAAATGGCCTGTCAAATCCCAGCATTCACTATTTCAAACCTTCTGCCTTAGGTTTTTAATTTCCTTGAAATGTCCTTTTTTATTTTCCCCTTTCTTTCCCTCCTAACAGCAAGAATGTGCTAAAATGTTTATCAAGCCTTGCTCTTTACCCTGAGAAACTCCAAGGATAATTACATTTCATAATTATCTGCCACTGCCTGGAAGAGCCGTGTTCACCCTCTGGACCTGTTGTTCTCTTGCTGTTCTATCTCGTGCAGCAAAATTCTCCTCAGCTCCCTTAAACAACATTAATCCCATCAAAAGTGGCTCAGATAATGTCTGCAGCTCTGACACAGCGTTCTCAGAATTCCCTGTCTTTGCTGAGGTGTAATGTCCTCTTAGGTGTAATTAAATTATGTCAAGAGGATTTTTCTTGGTGGGAATAGAAAGGGAACATTTAGGTACAAGATTGTTTAATTTCAGCCTGAGCCTCAGCTGCTGTTGGATGATTGTTTATCTCCACCTTGTTGTTGTGAGAGCTCATCCCTCTCCAAACTGAATCCCAAAATGGTTCGGGTTGGAAGGGATCTCAAGGATCCTCCAGTCCCATGGGCAGGGACGACTCCCACGAGCCAGGTTGCTCCAAGCCCCATCCAGCCTGGCCTGGGACACCTGGAATAATGAATCTTCAACTTCTGGACAACCCTTCTGCTCCCCTTCTCCTCCTGAGACCCTTTCCTAAAGTGGGAGAAATGGGTTTTGCTCTAATGCTCTCAAAGCTCCAATTCCAGCTGATTTCTTGCAGTGGAGAAGCTGGGGAGCTTTGTTCAGCTTGAAGCTGTGTGAGCAGCTAAAAGGAGGTGAGGGGACCCCCAGAATGGGTTCCTTCAACAGAAACACAGAATGGAATCGTTGAACCATTGAGGGTGATGTGGATCAGGACAGGAGCAGTGTCTGGAGCCTTCTCCTGTGGGCTGGAGCTGTGGAGGGAGAAGGAACACCCCCAAGGGAATGGCTCTGGGAACATTTGATTCACAGTCCCTAAGGATGACCTCTCCCTATCCATAAAATACAATTTAAACTCATATTTAGCTCAATTATTCCAAACTTTGCTGCTGCCTTTCTTCTGGGAGTGACCCCCCCCCCCAATTCCTGGGAAGAACATCAGCAGTGGGGTGAGTAAAGGCGCCGGAATTCGGTCGTCTGTTAACTTTATTAGCACAGTAAATCCTCCTGCTCTGAGCTGTTATTTATGGAGCCCTGAGCACAGTAACTGCTGGATCTATTGCCTCTGGTTGCTTCATTATCTATTTAAGATGCAAAGCAAACCGTTATGTTTGTTGCATTATCTTCGTCAGACTTTATTGCTCTCGTCGCAGGCGAGAGCTGTAACTCTGTTCTGCCACGTCTGTGTGAGCAATAATTCTCCACAGGTTTTTTTCCAGCCATCTACTTCTTTTTTGGAAGTGCTGTGGAACCCTGATAGCGGCAATACTTGTACTCACTAAATCATTAATCTGATCTAAAATGTTATGGAAGGAACAGCTTCGTTTTCAACGGAGCCGTTGTCCTTTTTTTTTCCTGCAGTCAGCTCTTGTTTAAAAGCCTTTCAGGAAGGAAATGCACACTTGTGAGGAACTTTTGAGCTGTTTGAACTTTGTTCTGGTTGCCTTTAGATGCATCCAAAAAAAGAAAGAGGTGATGAGATCTAGAGGTGACACGGAGTTATCCCCAGAGGTCCAGGTGGATCTGGAGGCTGAGTTCCTTCCTACCCATATTGTGCATGAGAAATGAGTCTGTGCCTGATGTGTTCACCTTCTCAAAGTCAGCAAATCCTGTCAAAAGAGCAAATTTTTGAATTTGCAGGGAAGGCAGACAAGTTCCTGGTGAATGATGGGTTCTGCCCACTTTTTTTTATTTTATTCACCTCATTTATTCGAGATCTACATGAACTTCCGTGGGTGGCGTTCCAAAACAATGTCCTCAAACCTCAAGGTAGCTTTCATTCCTGTTAATTGCCTCCCACAGAACTTCTGAAATGGGTGAAAGGGTGAAAAAAAAAAAGTCTGGAGCATTCTGGTATTGAGGAAAAGACAAAGATTGACAAAGTGCATTTGTACCTGGAGAGCCCCAACATTCCTCCATCAATCCTCTGGCCTTGTTCTCTGCTGTGATTTTCAAAATTTGGACTAATTTTTTAACTGCCAGGGCAATATTTTCACCACCTGAGACACTCCATAATTCTTTCTTTTCAGAACAGTTTATTAGAATGATGGAAAACAGTCAAACACTTCCCATCTTGTGACTCTGCATAGGGAAAAACTATTAATATTTGATGCCAATCTTTCTGCAGGAGACCAAACACGATTCTCTGCAAAGTGGAATAAAATACAGCACGGCTGAGCCTGCAGAGGAAATGCCCAGAATTTGGTGTGCAATTGTCATTATTTGTAATAATTTGCCGTGTTGTATGATCACTAGTCCAAATAACAAACCTGAATGCTCCGTACTTTATTTTTTGATGCAAAATAGAACACCTGCCAGCCTTTTTCCTTAAAATTTCTCATCATTCTCATGGCAAAATCATCCAAACTCCTCAGCACAGCCTTCGGAGATTCAGAGATAAAAAGGAAGTGGCAGCTTTCCCCCCCCAGAAAAGCCAGATTTTATTGCCCCTCTAACCAAGCCATGCGGGTGGGTTGTAGCATGAAACTCAGCACTAAAATCTCCATCAGTGCACTTTGTTTTCTGCTATTGGCCTCACTGGTGGTAAGTTCATGGAGGATTGTTTTTTTTTGTGTGAGACAGAAATAAAAAAGTGGGGGGAAAAGCAGCTGGACCAGTGTTCTTGCACATAAAGGTGGAATTTTAAGAGCCCTCTTGGTACAGATAAACACAGGAATATTGCTAAGTTAAAGGAGAAAAAAGCAACAGAGCATCTAATCTGGATGCTCTAGGATCTCTGATTAGAATAAAAGTATCTGATAAGAGACTGATAAATCCTAACCTTCTTTTCATGTGATTTGTAATCATTTCAGCTGAAATTTACAGAATAAAACTTAAGGCTGGTTCATGATTGCATGAAGAATGAATTTTAAAAGGGTTAATAAAATGCTGACTATCTTTCAGACTTTTTGCACAAGGCAAAAACCATTGGCAGCTATAAGAGTGAGATTTAATCTATAAATCTACCTAATATATAGAGAGCACTATAGCAAGCATATGAAATAATTGGTGATCTCAGAACACTGAGAAGAAGGAAAACCCCAAATTTTAGGAGAAAATTTAGTGTTTGTTACTAAAATGATTTAGGATTTGTTTAAAACCAACGGGTCAGGAGAGTCACAGGATCGTGGGATGGTTTGGGCTGGAAAGGGATCTTGAAGCTTCTCCTGTTTCACCCATGGACAGGGACACTTTCCATGGCCCAGGCTGCTCAGGGCTCCATCCAGCCTGGCCTTGAGCACTTTTTTAGCCAAAATCTCTGTTTTTTTTTGTTTTTTTTGTTTTTTTTTCCCCCAAGCAGAACTCCTGGATGTGGTTCACTGTCCTGAATCCAGAGATGCTTCCAACATCTCACCCTCCCAGCTTCCCACCTTGGAGTTATTCCCCACTTGGCTGCAATGGACACAACCCCGCTAAGCTGTTAAACAAGCAGCCACGGGAGCACTAAAAATATTGAAAAATTCTGCCTTTTCAGCCTCCCTGGCTGCTCTCAAACACACCTTGGTTGCCTCTCACAGCTCTCTGTGCTGCCAGCCCTTTGCAGACAGATCCCTTCTGCTCCCCTCCCGGCTCCGCGCGCTGCCGGAGATCAAACCGGAGCAGATCCCAGCTCCTGACAGGCTCCAGGCACCAGAGGAACAGCAGAATGTGTCTCTTTTTGTGCCTTTGTTTCCCCAGGTTGTCAATTAGCAGAAGGGAAAGTGTCACTCTCGCCAGCAGCTTTAGTTCCGTGCCCAGATTTTTGTAGGATTTTTTTTTTTTTTTTTGGAGTGTTGTTGTCAAAGTGCCGCTTGTGGAAACTTGCTGGGGGTTTTTATATCTCTGGAAATATTCTTAAAAGATGTTCTTTCATTATCTGGTGTTCGTTTAGACCAAGTGCTTTTGAAGTGATGTTGTTAGGCTTTGGAAATTTCTGAAGTTGACAACAATAAAGAAGACTGGGAAGTTGAAATTCTCTGGTTTCAACAACAATGTTCTTTTATTCCCCCCCTCCTCTTGTTGTTAAAATCTGTGACTTAGCATTTAAAAAAAGAAGAAAAAAAAAGACAGGAGAAGTTTTCCCAGTTTTTATGTTTTTCACATACTAAAACAAACTTTTATTCCCGTCGTTTTCAGCTCTTGGTGCTGCTCCCCTGCTCGTGGCCTTGGGGATGCACTCCCAGCCTCATCCCTCCCCTCCTGCCGAGGAGCAGGGATTCAGGGCTGGGGGGTGCCCTTGGGATTCAGGGTTGTAGGGTTTGGGATTTTGGGAGGCTCCACCTGGAGTGTCAATCCTTATCCCTCTTCTCATGCTGGAGTGTGTCCAGGGAAGGGAATGGGGTTGGGAAAGGGACTGGAGCAGCTGAAGGAGCTGGGAAGGGTTTGGAGAATTCCTGAGGGAGCCGGGAAAGGGAATCAGCCTGGAGAAAAGGGGGATAAGGGGAACCCTGTGGCTCTGCACAACTCCCTGACAGGAGGGGACAGCCGGGGGGGATTTGGGATCTGCTCCCAGGGAACAGGGACAGGAGCAGAGGGAACGGCCTCAAGCTGGCCCAGGAAAGGTTTAGGTTGTATAGTTGGGAAAATTCCTTCCTGGAATTCCTGTAAGGAATTGGAAGGGGCTGCTCAGGGCAGTGGTGGAGTCCCCATCCCTGGAATTGTTCAGAAAATCTTTGGATGTGGCACTCAAGGACCAGTGGGAGCCTGGTGGTGGTGCCAGCTCATGGTTGGACCTGATGATTTCAAAAGTCTTTTCCAACATTACCAAGTCTAGAATTGCACATTTCCCTGTCCCTGCTCTTCCAGTAGGATGGCAATAAACCTTTAATTTTCCCTGCAATTAAAAAAAAAAAGCCACCTTGTGCTCCGGGCTCGTTATGTTCCAGGGGCCCTGCTCAAATGAAATATTTATCAGGTACCTACAAAGTAAATAAGAACAGGAGTGTGATCCTTGCAGGAGAGGGACCGAGGGACTCACGTGGCTTTTCCTCTCCATGTAAAACATTTCTTGCTGCAGAGTGGATGGAAAATGCTGTGGATTTGTTGCAGCACAATCATGTTTGCAATTGCAGCAGATACTCAGTGAGCACCTGAAGATGCTCTCACACTCATTTTGTGATAAGAACATTTATAAGGTCCTCTCATACTCATTTTTTAAGAAGTCCACAGCTTCTACTTTTACTTTGCCAGGATACTGAATACAACTGAGGGCTTTCAAGGTTTTTTTATATTAAAAAGTAAATCCACAAAAATATGTTTTAAAAGATTTTAAAATCACAGTGCAGGAAAATAAGTGCTTATTTTGTCCTCATTCTTGAAGGTAATTACCCAGATATTCAGAATGTAGCATTTTTAACCTTGCTACTTCAGGGGTGTTACTCATATCTCTTCTCTTCTCTTCTCTTCTTTCTCTTCTCTTCTCTTCTCTTCTCTTCTCTTCTCTTCTCTTCTCTTCTCTTCTCTTCTCTTCTCTTCTCTTCTCTTCTCTTCTCTTCTCTTCTCTTCTCTTCTCTTCTCTTCTCTTCTCTTCTCTTCTCTTCTCTTCTCTTCTCTTCTCTTCTCTTCTCTTCTCTTCTCTTCTCTTCTCTTCTCTTCTCTCCTCTCCTCTCCTCTCCTCTCCTCTCCTCTCCTCTCCTCTCCTCTCCTCTCCTCTCCTCTCCTCTCCTCTCCTCTCCTCTCCTCTCCTCTCCTCTCCTCTCCTCTCCTCTCCTCTCCTCTCCTCTCCTCTCCTCTCCTCTCCTCTCCTCTCCTCTCCTCTCCTCTCCTCTCCTCTCCTTTTCTTTTTCCTTTTCCTTTTCCTTTCTCTTTAATTTAATTTTATTTCATTTTATTTATTTTATTTTATTTTTAGATGTCTTATATGCTATTTTTTTAGGGATTTCTATTATTATTTAAAGTTATGATGAAAAAAATTGAGGAATCAGACTGCTCATATCCATCCTACACAGATGAGCACATGTCAATACAGGGCATGTGGATGAAGCATAAATATAAATAAAAGAAATATAAACAAAAACAATCTCTGAACGTGGTTACTTTTTACAGAGTCTCCATAGTATGAAGATTATATCCTTCAAAGATGCAGGAATTAATATTAAAAATATTTTATATAATATGCATTATATATTTCTTTCCATTGGCAAAGAGAGAGAAGAAAGAGGAAAGAAAACTGAAAAGTGGGATTTTTTTTTTTGTCAAGTACACAAATATTTTCCTTGGACATAACCAGTTCTGCAGGATACAGAAATCTATGTCTGCACATGTAAATATTTATCATAACAAACGTGTCCTCTATAGGCTGGTGCTATAGATGAGGGTGAAAGCCACTTTTCCAGCAGCTGAAAACATTTCCTCTCTCAGGTGCTTTTTGTACACCAGAACAACAAGAACAAAAACAACAACAAAAAAGTTCTGATTCATTCCCCAGTATGGAACTTCGAATGCTGGAAATGTAACCTGAAACGGGACATTTTTACTGCATTGTCATTATTTTAAAAGCTTCTTTTAGTTTTGCTCCCCCTTTGTTTAAGGATAAAAAAATATGTTTCATTTTGACCCATATATGCATTTGTGTTCTCATAAACCTTCTTTATGGCCTAGTGGGAAGTGAATTCCCTGTCTGACATCTAGAAGCAATAAAAGCAAAAATCTCACAGGAATTATCTCACAGGATGTGGAGAATTCCAGGTTTTGTTATTCCTTTGCAAGGAAATACTGAATAAAAGGAAAATCTGAATTACCTCTGCAGAGCTAATGGAAGACTCAATAAGAAGTGCATTAGAATGTATTATAAGATGCAAAAAGCCTGACCCAAAATTATTCTCATAAGATATTAACGAATGGTTTTATTTTCTAGGTACTGAGTATTTAAATCACGGAATATCTGAAGGTGGAAGGGACTCGGGAAGGCTCTGGGTGCATGGGCATCACTCACGTCTTGAATGGCAGGAAAGCATTAAAAAAGGATGAAGAAATAGCCAAAAATTCAGTTTGTGGAAGGTCAGCACAAAAGGGCTGAAGTGATGTCCAGGAATGGGAATGCTGGGCTGAAGGAAGTTTTTGGGGTAGAGAGAAGCAAACTCTGAGAACTCTTGCTGGAAAAGAAGTGGAAATTCTCTTCTGGTAGATTTATCTGTGTAATTCCAAAGACTTCAGTGCTGACCTGCCTGGAATAAAGTCTGGGAAAATCCAGGTGCAAGGATTGCTGAGGAAGTGCTGAGCTGCTGCTACTGCTCAGTGTGGGATTTGCTTTCGGCTGGTCTCAGTAAAACCAGCTTTATTTCTCTGTGTCTCTAGGTAAGAAAATATTTCCTTTCCATCTGGGATATGACAGTGAAAGAAATGGGATGGGATGCTGGATGAAAGGTTGTTTCCAAAGAAAAAGGAAAAAAAGGGAAAAAACACCTTTGGATGTGTCCCAAGCCTGCACGTGGCGCAGGATTTATAAATCACTTTATAAAGTGAAACGATTTGGGGACAAGGGGATTGATGGGAGTTTGTTTATCTGTGCACTCTGAGTGGAGGAATCCACTTCTCTCTTTGGAATTAATTTAGAAACCAGTACCAATAAAGAAGATTTTTCTGAAGCACCAAATCATTTAATGCAAGCACTTGAAATGAGGTAATTGCATAATCTACAACATCCTAAGTCATACCAAAAAAAAAAAAAAAGAAAAAACAAAAAAGAGTAAAATTCAGACCATGACAGTATTTTTAACATTATTATTTTTTTTTAATTTATGCTGAGTTTTGAGTTTTTCTTTAATTTTGATTGTTTGTGCAACAACACATTCCCCAGTGCTGAATTTGATTTAAAACTATACAAACATCTTCATTATTGTATTCCAGATCTCTGTGGTGCTTACATTTAAAAAAACCAGGAGAACAAAGTAAAACCATCCTTGTGAACAACAACAACAAAAAAAGTTATTTCAGCAAAGAGATAATTTTATTTTGATTTCTGAGGTTATGCAAGAGCTCCAGGAGAAGTGGGACAAGGATAACAAGGAGGGGATCGATATCCAGAGTTCAAAGGTAGGCAGCTGATCAAAGGTTAAATACAAGAAAAGAAATTATTCCATTTAAGTTAAATATAGGGCACTGTAACCCAAATAGGTGTTTGGCTTCAATTAAAACCCTTGGAAAAGGCTTTTTTTTTTTTTTTTTGCTGAGGGAAAGTTCTCAAAGTCAGGCTTTGTTTTTCTTGCTTGGAAAGATGTGTGGGAAGGGATTAGGCTCTCCAAAGAATGGGATATTTCCATTTTTGCTCCAAAATGTTTCTGGTTATAAAGAGCAGAGGGAAGAACCAGTGAGTTCCAAGTAGGATTGCAGAGGTAGCATGGAAATATTTCCTGTTCTAATGTAGGGATGGAATAGCAGAACCTGGAGCAGCATTTTCACCAACCTGGTCACAGCTCAGAGCACTGAGCAGAGCCAAAGGTGGCAGGAAAAATGGAAAAGGGAGAGCTGAGGGGGCCAGGAGTGCAGTGGGAGAGGGATTTCATGGAAGGAGTTGGAATATCGTGGAGGAAACAGGAGGTGCCTGGATGGAAAACAACAAAATGCCCTTCCCAGCACTCCTGCACTGGAGCATGGCTGGGGATGTTGGGTAGCACAGAGTAACTGCAGAGCAGGAAATGCTGTTTTCCTTCATTACTGAATGTGATAAAGATGTGGGAGGAATTGTGAGGGTCAAAGCAGAGAGGAAAGGAGATTTTGTGGCTGTTGTCTTCCAGGGATGTGCAGAGTTGTGCTGTTCTGAGAAGTGTCCCTACAGAGAGCATTCATTAAACATTTATCTGACAGTGTAAACACTGATAAAATCTGCTTTTCATTTCTCATTAATCTGTTAAAATAATAACCAATGGAATTAAATCTATTAGTGAAAGCAATAGCAAGAAGTTAGACTTGAAACAGAGCCCAATTCTTTGCAGGTTTCCCTTTGCTAACTTTATTCAAACACATCCCAGTTTGTTACCCTCCAGTACATTCTAATTCAGCAGAAAATTACACAAAGCTGCAGAGTTCTGTCATTTTTAGGCAGGAGCTCCTTTGGATTCCACCCAAATCCAAAACTCCTCAGTCCTAGACTTTTATCCAGTTATCAAAACCGAGATCCCAAGGTTGGATGGGGCTTGGAGCACCCTGGGACAGTGGAAGGTGGAACAAAATGAGCTTTCTGCTCCCTCCCAACCCAAACCATTCCATGATTCTGCAAAAAACCACTCTGAGGATACCTCAGTCCGTGGATACAGGATATCCATTGGAAAGCTGTCACCTCAGCTCCTGGGCACACCTGATTTCATTCCAGCTGCCGTGGCTGTGTCAGGATGAGGTGGTTTGGCTTTTTGAATATTTTCTCTTTTACACAAAAGATTCTTCCAGTTGTTCCCACGTTGGCAAAGAAAACCACGGATCTGGAGGGATCCTCTTGATCAGTCTCTTTGCTCTTCATCCCTGTGGTATATTCAAGACTCACTTAATGGCAAAAAATGTTTTTAACAGGTACCTTTTAGACATTCTGATTAAATGTCCCTTTTATTTGCCTTTTGTGCACGGGGTACTCAGTGCAAATTGTATCCATTTTTAAAAAGAGCTGGAATATTTCAGAATCAGCTGCTGATATTTTCTGGGCTGACCCTTAGTGTGGGTTTTATGTCAGGGGGAGGAAATGGGGCTCTACATCCACCCAAAAGGTCTCCTGAGATTATTAAAAGGGCCTCACTTGTCAGGAAGCATTTCTGAATCTTTTATTCCATAATTATTATAATGTGCACAATGCCTCATATGCATTAAACATTCAACTGAAATGACTCTGAATGTGAGAACAGCCATATAATAAAGGAAAAAAAGCCCTTGTTTTACATAACAGAATTTAAAATCTTAATAATGTAAGTAATATAGAGCGTGTGTTTAATTGTGTACACTTAACCGTGCAGTTATGAATTATATATGTAAATATAGAACACACCAAATGTGTATTTAAACACTTAAACTTCCCACATGGGCTAATCTGAAGTGCACTGTATTGGATTAATTTTTAACATTTTACTTGCAAATAATCATAATTCAAAAATTCATATTGCAATAGATTTGTACTGGCAATTGAAAACACCACCAAGCTTGGCTGGATCTTTGGAATCACAGGAGATTAGAATTTCCAGGAAATGCAAAGAGAAACTTCCAGCTCTGCATCATTTATCAAAGATTTCCTGGTTCAGCTGAAAAAAAAAACCCAAAAGTTCCTGAGCTGAGAGGACAAAAATCACAAAAATTATTTTTTGTGGGAAGGAGAAGAAAAAGGAAAGAAGGAGAAGGAAAGAAGGAGAAGGAAAGAAGGAGAAGGAAAGAAGGAGAAGGAAAGAAGGAGAAGGAAAGAAGGAGAAGGAAAGAAGGAGAAGGAAAGAAGGAGAAGGAAAGAAGGAGAAGGAAAGAAGGAGAAGGAAAGAAGGAGAAGGAAAGAAGGAGAAGGAAAGAAGGAGAAGGAAAGAAGGAGAAGGAAAGAAGGAGAAGGAAAGAAGGAGAAGGAAAGAAGGAGAAGGAAAGAAGGAGAAGGAAAGAAGGAGAAGGAAAGAAGGAGAAGGAAAGGAAAAATCCCCAAAGGTGCCAAACCCTCTCTTTTCCCAGCCCATGCTCCAGCTGTGCTGACAGATGTTGCCATCCAGCTGCTTCTTACAGCTCCAAGGAAAAATCCAATTATCGGTGCATGTGTGGCAGCTTCATTAGAAGAAGCACAGCCAAGTGTGACACGGTTTTATCTCCTCCAGGAGTGGAACTGTAATTCCAGAGCCACCCGTGTCTCTGTAGTGCAGCAATATCTGCTCCTGTTCTACACAGCTGCTCCACCCTGCCCAGTCACTCCCAAAATTTGGATCCAGGAGGAGCCTTTTCAGGGCAGGGAGCATTTGGGAACCCTTTGGAATGAGGGCTGATTTTCCTTTATTTCCTCCCCACACCAATGAGTGGTGGATCCCCTCTAAGCTGGGCATTTCTCTTCAGCTGCTTCCAAAACCGCAAGAGTACCTACAAAGTTCTAAGAGTTACAAAAATTAAAAGATTGGGAATGCAGAGCTTTGTGGCTCTCAGGGAAGGCTTTTTACCTCCAGTGAGGATTTTCTGGTGGGATGGACAGCAGGACTGTGTCAAACCTCTGGCTGTTGTTATTTCAAGAGTGCTGGGAACTCAAACCACGAGGAGAGTTAAAAAAAAAATCCCATCCCAACACAAGCAGGATGTTTAATTCTGTTGGAAACTTCCCCACTGCTCAGGATGATGGATTTTCATGGGATTTCCTGCAAATGGGACATGTTGGGGCTGGATCCAGGGGGTCTGAGGGAATTTGGGATGGGACAGACTCCAGGGGAGCAACCCCAGGGATGGCCAAGTGAGTTTGAGGCTGAGATTTCTCAGCCTGGCTGAGTTCCTCAGGAATTCTTGTCCTGGGGACTCAGTGAAAACTTCCCCTGGGGCTGCAACATAGACCTCCCAATGCTGAAAAACAGGCAGGAATGAGGTTCCCCAAATCAATAAGAAAAAAAATGGGTTTTTTTGGGAAGCTTTTGGCTGTCCCTAATGTTTCCAGTGTCAGATGAGAGGTGCAAAGTGCTGGGACAAAGCAAGGGAGGGGGCTGAAGGTTCTGTACCCCCTCACCCCTCTCTGCAGCAAAGGGAGGTGCCTTCAGCAGCTGGGCATTGCACTGATGAAGTTTGATTTGTCAAATTATAAAGTATAAAATTACTCCTAAATGATAATTTTCTTTGCCAGCTTCATTATCACTTCACAGTGAAATCTCAATAAATTCGCCCCTATAATTGTTTTAATCCACCTGTGAGATGTTGGCTATTGAGTTTTGTACCCCAAAATTTTAAAGCAAAGAACAAATCCATTAAATAAATGTAAAGCACAGTCACAGTGGAGATTGCCACTACCTCCAGCAGCAGTTTATTCCTATCAAATTTAATTGTAAATATGTTTTCCCAACCTCTTCATTGCATATGCTGCACTCTTGGGATAAAAATAGGCTTTAACATGAATTACTATTATTATTATTATGGTAAACACACAAAAGCAACATTTCTTTCAGTGAAAGAAACAGAGACCAAAATTCATTAATTAACCTTAAAATTTCAGGTTTAATTTTACAACATCGGGTTAAAACACGGGAAACACAAATCTGGCTGAAGTCATACAGACACCCCCAACTCCAAATTATTTTTTTCAAGTATCTGAATATTTTATAGACGAACAGCTTGAAACATTATTTCATGCTAAATCAGTCATCTGAAAACATTTGCTTCTACTTTATCCAAACTTAAATTCTTATCCATAATAAGGTCTTTGATGGGTGTAATTAAAATTAAGATGGAAGCTAAATATAGGCAAAATTACGGCCTCAAATCCACTTCAGTGCATCTTTTTTACAAAATTTATCAAATATCAAGTCAGACAGGAATTCTACTTTGAAAAGACAGAGTTTTTCCCTCCAGTTCTCAACTTTGAAAGATGAACTTATCCTAAAGTGCCACTGCTGGAATGGGTCTGGTTTGTACACGAAATACCTGGCCGTGAACTGACTGTACTGGTGTGGCTGTAAGGGAAAAAAGTGTTCAAGATGACCAGAAAAAGCCCTTTGAAAATTGAAAACTGGTTTTAAAAATATGAAAAAGAAAATAAAAATGCAGTGGTGTGGGTGATGTTGTTGTCCATTTCAGCTCCATTGCACGGTGTAGTTCTGGCCCAGCTTCAGCTGGAGACTGGTGATTGTCAGGAGCTGGGAATAAAACACACAAAATACACATTTAGTAACTGAGCCCCAAAGATCCACAGAGTTTTCTGTGTTCCAGGGAGAAATCGGCTTCTCATTTTCAACTGCAAGAATTTATTCCTCTTTTTCCCTACATCTGTGTTTGTGCCAGTACAAACACAGTTTAACCAGCACAGGTTTGGGAGTCTGACCATGGCTCTGATCCCTTCCTTCATCCACATGCTCTTTATTTGTTTCAAAAATAAAGGATTGTTTAAAAGGCAGCAAAACTTGGAATACACTGCAAAATCCAGCAGTGCATATGATTTTTTTTTTTCCTCAAAAAGCCAGCAGCAGGATCTCAGGGAATGCTCAGACATTTTCCTCCTGTCCAGCCTCCCAGGGTGCAAAGAAGCAGAACAAAAAGTGGCATTAAATGGTATTAAAGAATCATTACCTGCTGATGCTTGTGGCATCTTTCTGAAATATGGTGCATTTTAAATACTGTAAATATACAAATGTTTTAAATATGATTATATAAAATATGGTAAATATGCAGATATAGATATTTTAACGTACTAAACATATATAAATTTAAATATGGTAAATATGCAAATGTTTTAAATATGGTACTTATATAAAATACAGTAAATATGCTGATATATTTAGTACATTAAATTGTATATACAAATATTTTAAATATGGTAAATACACAAATGATTGTGGTATCTTTCTGAAATATGGTGTATTTTAAAGATGGTAAATATATAAAATATGGTAAATATACTCATATATTTAAAAAATATATACTGAATATATAGATATTTTAAATATGGCAAATGCACAGATATTTTAAAATGTGGTAAATATAGAAATATTTTAAATATTCTAAAAATATAATTATTTTAAATACAGTACCACAGCTGAATCTCCATAGATTTAAGAGCAGGTGGGAAACCTTTTTTTTTTTTTTAACTCTCCAAGCAGCATCTCACCTTCTTGTTGTCCTCATAGGAGACGATGTGGTTTGTTGGGACTGACACCCCGTTCTGTGCCACTGTCACCTGCGTGTACCTGCTGGGCACCCCCAGGACTCTGATGTCAGTAAACATTAGGTTGTTTGGGTCAGTGTAGTTGTTGTGAGTCACTGTGATCTCTAAAATGGTCTGAGAGGAAGAGGGAAAGACAAATATCAGAGGTTGGGATGAGACAGGTGCAAACCCAGAGCAGCTGGGTCCCTGGCAGTGTCCCAGGCCAGGCTGGATGGGCTGGGAGCAGCCTGGGACAGTGCCAGGGGCCCCTGCCCATGCAATGAGGTGATTTCCAGTGATTTCCAGTGTCCCTCCCGGCCCAAACCATCCTGTGAAGTCCACTTGAGCTTTTCATTTGCTGTTCTCAATCCAGGTTTGGTGTTTTTTTTGGTTTTTTTTTTTCAAAATTTTGTTTCCTAATACCTGTGCGTTGTTATTTATTTTCCAAATACTGAAAGCTTTTCTCCACTTGGTTAACCTGGCAAAATCCCGGGCTCTGCTGTGCCTTTCATTGCCACTCAGCTGATTAATGTGAGGAATGAAGCAGCAAGAAATTCCCAACCCCTGGATGGGCAGCAAGAGCTGCAGGACCAGCCCCTCCTTCCCTGATCCAACCTCACCTTGCAGGTGCTGCGAGAGCTGCTCCAGGCTCTCCTCCTCCTGCTTTTTGCCCTCCCAGAACAGCTCCTGCCTCCCCATTCCCCCTCATGCAGTTACTCTGATTTTAAGTAGATTTTGGATTTCTTTAGGATGCACCCAGAGCCCCCACAAATGTGCTGTGACATAATTCCATGTGTTCAGTGCTCAGAGGGTGAGTGTTTCCCATTGTTGGTTGATTCAAGACTTCCTTAATTAAGCTTTTCCTTACTCAGTTTTTGTAAGAGCAGGGAAAGGCGCTTTTATTTTATAATCTCCTTACAACTGCAAATATTGAGTGTTAGCAAAACAAACTCCCTTCCTTAGCAATTAACACCCTTTTATTTGACAAAGACAGAATTAAATGAGAAGAAAGAACAGTGTGGATAAAATTAGAAGACACTGTGGCACACAGGGAAATAATGAAATAAGAAAGTGTGTTTTCTCCTACAATAGAAAGAGCTTTTCTTTTAAACCAAAATTCCCTATAATTAGAGCCTAGTTTATTTCCACATATTCCACTGGTTATGGTAAGAAGTGAAATCTGACTATTGTACTTAACAATACTCTTCAGATTCACTCCTAAATTCATTCTTAACACAGTTTAATCACATTCCTTGTAGTCTAATCATCTGTGAGCACAATTTAATGTAAAGTTGGGATATGTAGGCAAATTAAAATACCCTCAGCTAAAAATACAAAAAAATCACCTGAAGTGACTATTAAATAAATATGAGCTAATGTGATTACCTGATTAGCAGTAAATGATGTCAGCAGGTAAACACCATCTTCATATGCATCTGTTAGAAAGAAAGAATGAAAGAAATTCAATAAAATGTCTTTGCTATCCACCTTATTTAATGCATTATCAAAATTTCTGCTCAAGGGTGGTGTCCATAGACAACTTAGAAATCTACAGGTTGTATTTATATGTAAAGAAAGAGAAGTTGTGCATATCCAGAAGATGAGTGCAACTGGACATAAAATACTTTCGGTGTATAAAAATATGAAATGAGGATAAAAGGAGAACATTTTAGGGGTAGTATATAAAAGCAGACAAAAAACCAGCCCTGGGAAGATCAGAAGGGTTTAGATGAGGAGAAAAATGTTTCTGTTTCTCCCTGTAGAGTAATTTCCCACATCCCCCTCCATTCCCTGTGCAATTCCAGGCGGCACCTGGTGCTGGGAGAGGCTGAAATCACTGTTGGTGTTTGCCCAGCCCCGGCATCCGGCTGTGGCTGCTCTCTGGGATTGGGGTTCCTGCCTTTCCACACTCCCGTGGTGTCACCTTGTGACACCTGCTCCTCCTGATCCATGCAAGTTCCTTTTAGCGTCCGATTTCCCCGAATGTGGCCATGGTTTCTGGATTCTAGTGCTGACAGGGGGTGTGATCCAGACCCCCCTCCAGCCTCCTGCAAACTCCCCCCAAACTCTCCTGCATTCCTGATGGGAATCTCATCGTTACTGCCGGGGGTAGCGCACGTGGGGTGGGGAGGAGAAATGACAGCTCAGGGTCTCTTGTCTGCAGACAATTTAAATTTAGCCATGTTGAGGGGATTAGTGAGAGCTCTCACATGATCTGTGGTTATGGTTCCCACAGGTTTGAGGAGGAGTCTTTGTTATCTGCCTCGTCTATAGCCAGGGCAGGATCTCATCTGTATATTGTATTAATTCTACAAATCACAGCATCGTGTGGCTTCAATCAGGAAGAATCATGTTTCTGTAATGTTGGTCTGCAGGTTTAATTCCAGTTTTGCCACTGAAGGTGAGTTGAGATCCGTCCCCCAGAAATGGGGTGGCTTTGGCACAAGTCCATCCCTTCCCTCTGCTCCTCCTCACACACCCCAGAGTTTATTCCATCTCTCCCTAGTTCACATCCTTGGGGTTGGTTTTGTCTGCTTAAATTTTGGCTTTGAATGGAGGGATGGAGCCTCACTTGGCAGTATCCAACCATTCTCACAACAAAAACAAACAAAGAAGGGTTTTAGGAAGGGAAGGAGCCCTGGACGTACCAATGCGAACCCCATCGTCCCAATAAAGGTGTCCTTCTGCAAACAGAGCATCATCCAGGGCCACCGTGAGTCCCATTGGGTTTTTCCGGCTGTGGAAAACACAATTTTCTCTCAATTTCCTCAGCTAATCCCATTCCATATTCCCCAAATGGTAAGTCTTTTACAGAAAAGTTGTGAACCACCCAAGTGAATATCCATCTTCCCATCCCATTCTACTAAAGACTATTAGGGGGGGAAAAAACCCACCAAAAAGCCAAATTAAATTTAAAATATTCACTTCTTCCTACCTGTAAGCAGTTGTATTAGCAGGTGTTTGCCAAGGAAGGATGTATCCACCTCGGATGTGCAGGTTGATGTGCTCCAAAGGAGCTGATAAATTTTGGAATTGTCCCCTAAAGCCAGTATCTGTCTCCTGTATACAAAAAAAAAAAAAATATGGATTTTTACAGGGTTTTCCTTCAGAATGAAATGATAATATTTCTCTAGACAGGTTAATTAGGAGTTGTTACTGCAGGAGTAACTATTAATTAAGAGAAGCCCTGAAATTTTGTCTCTGTAAAAGATGGGTGATGGCGGCTGAACCAAAGGGGTGAAACACAAACCTGTGATGAAAGGAGGGAGTTTTGATCCTGCTCTTCCTTTTTCCAAATCTTTTGTTATTTTCCAGGAAAAATTATGCAGCTAAACCTGTTTTTTTTTTTTTCTTTTATTAGAGCATTCCATTACAAAAACCTTCTGTGTATAATTTGAGGGCTACAAAAAGTGAACAGAAGTCTAAATGAAAGGAATTACTTCACCTTTTCATTTATCATATCTCTGGTCATGTTATTATTCATTATTATAAAGGAATCAAGGATTTTTATCATTTCTTTAATCAGCCAAGTAGTTTTTATGTTTCTAAGAACTTATATTAAATGCAAATTATGCAGGAGAGTGTTCCCACCTCCCTGTCTGTAAAAAGACAGAAAAATACAAGTTTTAAACCACATTTTTTTAGGATGACTTACTGTGTGGTAATCATACCAGCGGGCATTGGGGAAATAAGCATTCACACTCCGATCATTCTGCAATTAAACACACAGATTTTAGGCACCTCATGTCAAAAAGTGAAGCTTATTTAAAGCTGGCTTTAGTAATAAAAGCTTCAAAGCTCACCAGTTTCAATACAGGGCTGATGAGCAGGGCAGGACCCCAGAGGAACTGCTCGTCGATATCCCAAGTTTGCCTGTCTTTCACAAACCTGTGGGATGAGAGCCAGAGCTGAATTCTCCCAAAGAATCCCTCCTTGAAGACCCTTCTGTCACTAATTTCACCCACTCTTGCTAGTATCTATTTCCTCTTTATTGCTGTTAATAATCCAGAGATTAATTAATGGTCGCACAAAGATCCTGATGTGACACGCATTGCAGTTACTGCTGAGCTTTAGGGCTTTTTGTCCCTTTCTTTGCTTTTGCTTTTCAGTACATTGGGACAGCAAAACTCTGAAGATCTTATGCTTATTATTTACAATCATAATTGCAAATTATTTCTGAGTTTCTTTGAATAAAAGCAAATCACAATGTACAAAAAACTTAGTTTTTCCTAGCCAAGTCTTTTTTTTATTTTATTTTATTGAAGGGGAAAATGCTGTAGCAAACAGAGAGGTCTGTTAGGGGTTCACAGCTAGAGAAGTTTTATTTGGGAATTCTGGGTGAGGAGAACAGTGGAATTGCACTTACTCGTGGAGAAGGGGGCGGACCACGGTGCTGCCGTGGGCATGGGCATCGTACAGCAAGGTGTAGAGGTAAGGTAACAGGGTGTATCTGATGTTCAGCACATTCCTGGAAATCTCATGGAATCTTTCATCCCAGACAGCAGGATCTTGCCTCTGAAAGAGAAGAGAGTGCTCTCAGAGAATCTGAGTTGGACTGCCTGAGAAAGCTAAAAACACCAAGTTGACATAGCAAAACCAAGGAAATTTCTCCTCTGAAGCAGAGTATCTTCACTTATTTATTCTTCAACTCGGGGGCAGTCACTGTCAGCCCCAAGAGGGGAACTAAAAATGTGGGAAACTGAGAAGAACTATGGGGAAATCCTGGAAAAATGTCTAATGCAAAGTGTCCCCGAGGTGTGGCACGTCCCAGGGTCCATCATCCATCAGCCCTCTGCTCCCAGACTCGCAGCAAGAGCCTGAGGCACCAAGGACTGGTGTCAGGAGAGCCTCAAGTCTTTATTAAATGCATGGAACAATACCTTGGCAAATTGGGTAAGACTGGAAGCACCACGATAACCCTGAATCTGCATTCTGAAGGCTTTCACAGGCCTGTGGAAGGTGTGTGCTGCGAGATAAAGCAGCCGGCTTTGAAAAGGAGACTTTAATCCATTAGATATTTGCCATCTAAATAGCTCCACTCTGTTAGACCTGAAGCTCTCCCTGGAACAGAAGCACTGTTTCCCTTTTTAAAATTTTCCCAGTTATCTTGTTTTACAGCTTTCTCCACTCCAGTCCTTAGCCTACATTTAGGCAATTATTTCCCTTTCCTTTTAGCAGAAATACAATATCTGATGGTGACAAACGTGCAGAGCACTGAAATTCCTGAGTCTCGCTCCTCAGCATCTTATTACACTGGCCCATTTTCTCATTTGTCCTATAATTATGGGCAATTAGGGCTGAGAGCACCGAGGTCAGTTCTGTTTCTTGAAGTGTGTTCACCATAAAATCTCCATTTTAGCCCTGCTGTAGCTCCTTGAAATCCAAATGGCACAGAGAGGAAAATATGTAGAGTTTGATTCAGTGAAAGCAAAGTTAGAACTTGCTTCCTTCAAGTGCCCAAATCCCAGAGCAGCCCCTCTGTGGGCACAAAACCTCCCAGGTGATGGTGAGGCTCACAGCCAAGACAGCATAGAAATCATGACAATTTTCATTTGATAAAGAGCCAAAAGCATTCTTTTCTTTTCCATTTTACTTGGAATGTACTCTTTTTCTCTTTTTCTTTTTTTTTTTTTTTTTTAGCCAGGGCAATTGTGCATTGTTCTGGCTGGTTTTGCCTGTGTTTTGCAAAGGCCTAGCTGATAAGAACTATGAAAAAATTGCAACTCACCCGTGTTCCTTTCCCGTTGTGATTCCTTGAAAATGGGTAAAATGCACCCAGCTGCATCCAGCGGGCACACATCTCATACTCCGCATTTTCGAAGAAGCCACAGATATCAGCTCCTGTCTGAAATTTCAAAATAACCCAAACTGAAAACTGTATTACTGTGTACAGCATCATGGTAATTAAATATAAGTTAATAAATCATTAGCTTACATAAGATACTCCAAAGAGACTGAACTCCATCATGCCTGGAAAGAGAAATAAATTGGAGTTACTGGCTGTTTTTTTTTTTTTGTTTTGTTTTGTTTTTGTTTTTTTACATTATGGTTACATAGACAATGTTTGCTATACTACTGAATCAGAAGAGAAAAAAAAACCAAACACAAGCCCCACGGTTTCTCTAATGTGTCATGTTTTCCTGCTACAGAAGGAGGTGGGATGTGGGTGGCCAAGAGCAAAGGAAATAAATAAGTGGCAGGACACAGGGCATGGAAGGCTCTGGTCCCAAGGGAGTTAAAGGAGTTCCCAGCAACTGGTGCAGAAGGAAGTAAGAAGGAAATGTAAAAAAGGAATTGCCCCCAAATTCTGGTTGCTGAACCAGGTTTTTCCAGATAAAAGTCACAGGAATACAAAAAAGCAAGGAGGTGGAGGAGAAGCAAAGCCAGGTTGGACAGGGGTTGGAGGAACCTGGTCTGTGGAAGGTGCCCCTGCCATGGCAGGACCTGGATGGGCTTTAAGGGTCTATGGGGGGGCTTGACAGCTGGCCTGTAAGCCAAACTGAGTTAGTAGAAGAAAGAGCAATTGATGAATTCCAAAGGTATCCATAGCAAGGAAGAAGACAAGGCCATTAGATGAAAACCAATTAAAAAAGATACATGAAGGATTTTTGTAGCTAGACTACATGCATAAGTAAATGTGCATACCTGCATTATGAACTTTTTGCAAAACTTTTGCCAAATACATTGACACTAATTGCCTTGCACCAATGAATATAACAAGTTATTGCGATGTAGTCAATGACTTAAATCACTCTTTGTCAGGAGTATATAAACAGGTGAACACACATAATAAAGATTCACCACTGTTATTCTCTTCAAGCGTGCATGTAGATGTCATGTCCAACCCGACAGTGACAAGGTCCTTCCCAGCCCAAGCCATTCCAAGATTTGGTGATCCCAGAATGCAAACCCTTTTCCTGGTACGTACCAATAATAGATTTGTGCAGCTGGTTCCAGGCTGCCGTGTTGTCCCCCAGCCAGTGCCCCGCCCATCTCCCGCTGCTGGGGTACGTGGAGCGGGTGATGACGATCCCGCGCTCCTTGGTGGCAGCCTGCAGAGCCCTGCGTTGGAAACAGGCACAGGAACGAGTTACAGGAGCAATATTGCACGAGGATTTATTGCATTAGAGCCTCTGGAAGGAAATATATGGGTTTGTATTTTCACAGTGAAGGGTTGCATCATATACATCCAATCCACGCGTGCTTTTTCTGGCAATTCGATATGATCCAGTCACAATCCCAGCAAAACTGGCCAACCCTGCAAAGAGGACTGGCAAACAAGAAGGGATTAAAAAGGAGTCTTCCAGCTCAGTCTAACTCTTCTGTGGGAAAATAGGAATGTAGAAAAACTTTTTTAAGCCCATTTTCTAAGGGCTCCACAATGTATGCGAGGGAACGTCATTCCTTACTTGAAGTACCCAAAAACTTGAAGCAACAGTTGGAAATAATTTAGCAAAAAATTCAAAGCAAAAGGCTCACAAGAATGAACATTTAGACCTCTCAGGATAAGCTTCATTGACTAACAGGTGGTGAAAAAAAATAAAAATATCAGGGATTTGTGGTCCCTTCCAAAAGACCAAGGTGACAGGATATCAATATGAATATCAGTCAGAAAATCACCCTGATTAAATCCCACTGCTCTCCAGTGTGAGCACCACCATAATTGCCTAAACTGCTGCTTCAATAAGACACTATTTCCTTATTTTTCTATAGGATTTGCAGCTTTAGTGACACCATAATTACAGAAAAGACACACAAGTCACTTCAATTACCTCAGCAATTAAACCAGACTAATGTGCCGCAATTATTTCCTCCAAGACAAACAGTAACTTTTCTGGGATCCTTTATTCCTGTGTAAGATGCCATCCAGCATTTCCAGCCTCTCTTTGCTTTCCCTATGCCAATAATGCTTTGGAAGTGGCAGCTAAAATTTCAGAAGTGAAGACAGTGAATGTCATGTGTAGAGCTGCTCAGGGATGAGCAGGACCTGAGTGTTCTGTGGCTGGAGGCTCAAGCCTGCAGCTCCATAGCTCTATCCATGAAAAACAATTATTCAGGTCACAAAGGCTTAATTTACCTCCAAACGGTTCCTGTATTCACTAATAAGGGCTCTGGCTATGCAAAAACCTCATTACCAAAGAACAGCATCAAGGCAATATCCCAAAGTTTCTGTGTCTAATGGAAGGAGAACTGAAATGACACCAGGTTACATAAAATGTTGATGCTCACTTTTCAGTTACAGTCTTTTGTATGTTTTGTGTGCAAATAATCTTTCTGTTTGGATGGTTTAGTATCAAAATAAATTATTGCATTTTTTCAATTTTACAAGTACCCCTTCAGTTACTGCCAAAAAATAAATTTGTGACTGAAATACATGTGTATATATATTTTGCAGATAACATTTGCTCTAAATTTCCAGCGTGAGAATATCTGTGTGAGCTGTGAGATTTATTGTAGTGATTTCTGTTGCAGTGCCTCGCAAAAGAGAGGAGAATATTTCAGCTCGTACTTAAAACATGGAAACGATGGCAATATTCCTTTTCCTATCAAATTCTTGTCTACTCCACTGGCTTTGCACAGGAAGGTTTTGGCAGGGGTGACTCCAGTGAGAAACTTCTGAAGCTTCCTCCTATCTCTCCTACCTGCCCCTGGCTGAGCTCATCAGCAGCACTGAGTGACTGGGGAATGGTAGGAATATGAAAGGGAAAATGCAAATCCCAGCAGCAACTGGAGCTGGAGAGAGGGGTGAGGATGTGTGGGAGCAGCAGCCCTGCAGATCCCCAGGTCAGTGAGGAGAGGGTGAGGGGTGAGGAGAGCTCCAGGCTCTGGGACTGGGGTTTCTCTCCATGGGGGAGCAGAGATCCACCTGCAGCCCCTGGAGGAACCCACACCTGAGCAGGGGGATGCCCAAAGGAAGCTGTGATCCCTTGGGATGTCTGGGATGGAGCTGGATCTTAGCAGGAAGCTGTGGAGGCCTGGAGAGAGGCAGAGGGAGGAAAGAGCAGCAGAGACAGCGTGTGATGGACTAACTGCAACCCCTGCTCCATGTTCCCTCTGCCTCTGCTGGGGAGCAGGTAGAAAACAGGGAATGAAAGAGAAAAGCAAGTGAAGACTTGGGGGAATTAAGATTTGGTTTCAATTGTCATTATCTTCTCTGATTTGATTGTAAATTAAACTGATTTCCACAACAGAGCTGTTTTGCCCGTGACAGTAATTGGTGAGTGGTCTCTCCCTGTCCTTACCTCAATCCATGAATCCTTCTTTGTGCTTTCCCTGCTCTTCCCAGCTGAGGAGGGGAGAGTTGGAGGAGCTTTGGTGGGCAGGTGGAGCACAGCCAGGGCTCAATCCACCACATTTTGTGATGCCCCAATCCCATCAGACTGGGCTGACAGCTCATGGATCAGACATTCCCTCCTGTCCTGTCAGCAATTCCACCCCTGCCTTGACTGGCAGCGCTGCACTGGCACGCTGCCCATGGAGCATCCTCTCCCTAATGCAAACAGCCCTGATATTTTCTCTCTTTATGGTAATAGCAGAGTTCCCAAGGGCTTTAGGGTCGTTAAGCCCTGTCCAGGAGATCTGCTCCTTGCTCAGTGGCTGAATTGTAAATGAAAGAGCCCGGCTCTGTTATCATGAGATCGGGCGTTATCTAAAGCAGGCTGGGGACAATTCAGAGGGACAGATAATGGCATTGGACTTGGAACTGGGAAAAGAAATGCTTTAAAGTAGAGCTTTGTGCTCACACTTTGCATTTTAAAAGTCACCATTCCCCCTTTTTACTTCAAATTAAATAGAGAGCTTAACGGAGTTCTTCTGGAATTCATACGAATGAAAAACTCTCTTCATTCTCCCTCACTGGATGTGAAGTGTGAGGAAAACCAGAGTAAACCCAGCAAGCCCAGCAACACCCAGAACAAGAAGTACGTGAGGTTTTAATTACAGTAATTATGGGCAGAAGGGATTTGTTGCAGTGGTACCGTGGAAGCACAGGCTCAGCTCAGCCCTGCACAGACCCCCTCACCTCCTCCTGCAGCTCTGCTCCCACCACCCTTCCTACACCACAGGGGACATCCCTGACTGGAATTACTCCAGCAGCTGCCCAGCCCTTGGAGCATCCAACTCCTCTTGGAGATGGATTGAAAAACCAGACTTTCAAAAGAGATTTTTTTTCCTCTTCACCAGAGTGAAGGGAAAGATCACTCAGGCATCTTAAATTAACCAGTGGAAGTTTTGGCCCTAGGAATCTAGGCATAGAGTATCCATTTGGAATACATTTTGCAGGCAGCATGGAATATGCAGAGCACTTACTCCAAGGTGATTTTAGTTTGGGACCATCCATAAAGGTTGTGGACATCGTAGTGTCTGACTGGAGTCCCGTCTGCAAGGTTTTGCTGAGCTTCCATGCATGGAGATTTGTAGGCTAATCCTGCTGACCTAGATCCCAAATCTTGTGGAAAGGGAAGAAATATTTATTATTAATAGTAAGCATGTATTAATCGCTTGAGTTACTTTTTCTTAATTTTCATAATCTGCTAGGCATTCAGTCTCTTTATACTGTCACTTATTTATTTATAATTATAAAAATAGCATTTCCAAAATGGAATATTGCCATTTATTTCCAGGTATCTGGGTCTGTGAATGTATTAACAGTTCAGTTACAAATGCTCATACCACAGAGGCTCAAGGAATAAGCAGAGTATATCAGAAAATATCTCAAATCTTTTTAAATGCTGTCACACTAACCACATAAACAGAAAAATGGGTGTGGTGGGGGTATGATCTGTGTCTGAATATTAATTTCCTGGAAATTCCTGAGAAACCACTCATGAAACCTGAATACAACAGTAAGCAGTGAGAGTATGCTAATAAACCATTAATAAATAATTCCTAATTAGTACTACATTACACCAGTACTTCAGGAAAGCTGAGCTAAGAAAGCGAAGCATTTCAAACATTTGACTGCTCACATAAATGGTAATGAGAGGATGCACATGGATATTTTCTAAATATTTAATTAATTGCATTATTCATCTGAGAAAACCACAAAACAGAGAGCTCAATTCTCTGCCATGCCTCAAGCAAAGCACTTAGACACAAAATAGGGATCAAAATCCATATGCAGCAAGGAGCTGGAAAGAACTTTATTTCTACAAAGTGCTGCACAGCTCCTGCTGCAATATCTTGGTTTGCAGTGTGTCCATAATCTCAGGAATAAAGGGCCACGCTCAGTGAGGAGCTGTGGGTTTATAAACCCATCTTTATTTTGGTTTTATGCCCCATATACCAGATAAGAATTTATTTAGGAACCAGAAAAACCTAAAACTGTTTTAAGGAGGCATCAGACTTACGAGGCATGTAGGGGGGGTTATTTAGGAGGTCGTTCTTACAGCCACCCATGGCACCATTTATAAAAGATGCTGGTTCATTCATGTCCTAAAAACACAGGGCAAAAACTTAGTTTGCTGCAGAGCACCACAAATTCTGCATTACACACAAGCAGTGTTGCAGGGTTCCTCAGGATCCCCTGCAGCTGCAGTCTCAGTTGGACATCCCATGCTCCGTAAAGGGACGGACAAAAAGGCAGGAGAAGGACTTTCCATGAGGGCACAGAGTGACAGGGAAAGGGGGATGGCTTTGAGCTGAAGGAGGGCAAGATTAGATGGGATATTGGGAAGGAATTGTTGTTCCCTGGGAGGGTGGGAAGGGCTGGCACAGGGTGCCCAGAGCAGCTGTGGCTGCTCCTGGATCCCTGGAAATGTCCAAGGTTGGACACTGGAGTTTGGAGCAGCCTGGGACAGTGGAAGGTGTCACCATGGCAGGGGTGGGAATAGAAGATTTTGAAGACCTCTTCCAACCCAGACTGTTCTGCAATTCAGCAATTCTTTGTTTCAAGGGAACAACCTCCAAGATTGTCAAGTCCAAAATTTCCTTAATGGGAATTTACTTCTGCCAGAGCAGTGCAGATTCTGAGAATTAGGAATTGGGGCCCTCTTCACCGGTGTCAGGCAGAGAAAAACAACCCAGAAATCAGATACATTTCCACACTTACGATCCACAGGCCATCAAACTTGAGGCTTTTTGAGACATTGGGATTGTTGTAGACCTCCAGGATTTCATTTTTCCACCACTCTGCTGTGGAATTGCGGAAGAAGTCTGGGAAAGCACAATGTGCAGCAAATTTCTATAAAAACAGAAGGAAAACAAGACAGATAAGGGGACTGAAGGTGTTCAATAGTTAAAATTCTGGAATTAAAAAAAAAAAAGAAGACAAGGAATAATTGTTTGTTCACTAAATTTTTTGGCTTTTAGTAAGGCTTTACCAGTTTCTGCAACTTATTCCTGCCATGAGATTTATCAATGAGTTTGCTGCTTTTTTATTTGATTTGTGTCTATATTTGAGTCCAGAACCAAACCATGTCAGTATTTACCTCTACGACTTCTTCATGAGGCAGTGACTCATCAATTTCGACATTGGGAAGAAATGACCAGACCTAATAGGAAAAGGAATATTTAAATTAATCAAACCCCAGTAAATACAAACTGAGCATCAACAACACACAGGTTTAAATACTCAGCCCTGGACAGTACCTTGGAATACAAAATTTCATTGGTATCAGACCATTTTATGAAGACATCATTGGCCACACCTCTGGAGAAGGCAGGATAATTGGTTTCATTCCCAGAAATGCCCGGATCCTACAATTAGAAACACTTTTACCTTTATCCTCAAAACTCACATTGAATATATTTTCCATTTAGTCATGCTATATTGGAATTTAAAAGCAATATTCCAAACTGACCAGGATAATGATAAATCTCATTCCTTCTGCTTTGATTTTGTTTATCAGAGCTGGTAATCCAGCAAAATGTGGGGAAATGGTGAAGTCCAGGTTCCTTTCCATGTAGTCAATATCTGTATATTGAACATCCTGCAGTTCAGAAAAAAAAAAAAAAACAGTTTTAAATTCTCTTCTCCCCCTTTCCGCCAAATATTGAAAATTGGCCAAAATAAGTAAAATATGGAACTTTTGATGTGTAAAATTGGAAGGAATGATAATTTCAGGCTGAATTTGTTAAATGAATATTGCATAATCCACGAGCAGTTCCAAACCAAAATAAACCTTTCACTGCTACATCTAAACTGAGGGGAGAAATTGAAACAAAATAGAGAAAAAATTGCACTTTTCCATAGGTTTGTACACAGAGACTGCACCTATATTTCCACAGCTATAGGGAAACAATGGAAATAATTGTTCTCCATTGGAACATTGATATAATTATATTTAAAATGAAACCACATTCAATTTGTAGCATAATTTTTTTATATCTAGGTGCTATTCCTACCATCCCAACAGCAACCTGGGCCAAATCACAGCTGACTTGACAAAAAGCAACATGGCAATGAAATCATGCTGCTCCATTTTTGCCCCTGCTGGTTTTTCTTAATCACTGCTCCTTCCTGTCATTCTTTGGTGTGAACAATAAAGAAAATTAAGCAGCTTTTAACACAACCCAGAGCCCGTGGCACAAAACCTGCTCTTCTCCACCGCAGTGGAGTTTTTTTTTGGTTGATTACTGCTTTAGTGTTTAAATGGATTTGATCCATGCCAGGAAGACAAAAGCTCGAATGTAATTTGCTCCCAACGTACGTAGGGAATCCGAGCCGCCTTCATTTCCTCCACGAGCTGGGCGATCTCCGAGTCGTTCGCGTACCCGTAGCGGCACAGCTGGAATCCCAAGGACCAGTAGGCTGGCATGACTGGGCGCCCAATCAACTGAGAGAAGGAAAGGGTGCTGGTGGTGAGGAGGGGAAGAGAAACCAAACCAACCCAGCAAAGCCCAGCATTAGTCAGGCTCCTACTTCAGTGTATTCCTGAACCACGAGTTCGGGAGTCGGGCCCAAGACCATGTAGAAGTCAAGGATTCCTCCGGTGGTGCGGTAGGTCAGGGCTGGGGTGGGCTGGAAAGTCACATCTGGAAGGAAGGGAGAAAAGGATGCCTGGATTTGCCACCAGTGAAAGACACTGACTGCACAAATGGAACCCACGGAGGAGGATGGAGAGAGACAATTTACAAAGGGCTAGAGGCACTGGACAAGGGGGAACGGCTTCAGACTGACAGAGAGGAGGCTCAGATGGGAAGAAATTGTTCCCTGTGAGGGTGGAGATGGAATTCCTAGAGAAGCTATGGCCCCTAGATCCCTGGAAATGCCCAAGGCCAGGTTGGATAGGGTTTAGAGCAGCCTGGGACAATGGAAGCTATCCCTCCAGGGTGGGGCAGAACAGGATGAGCTTTAATGCCCCTTCTAGCCCAGACCATTTAATGATTTTGTGACATAAAGTGAAGGTTTTCTTACCCATTGCATTGCTGTTAAGCAAGAGAACTCCATGGGCGTTGCCATCTTCTTCAAGAGCCATATAAAATGGCTGAAAACCATAGGAATTCAACTTGTACTGCAAATAAAATAAAACACTTTTTACTGGGGAAACATTTGCTTATGAACATTTAGTAATAAATTCTTAAAAAAGATGAGACAATTGCCAGACATAACAAATAAATTTTAAGTTTATACACCCAAACCCAACGTAACCCCAAAACAGCTGCAGTAGGTCACTTGGAACTTGCCAGGCTTGCCCAGACTGCTCAGGCAGGAAGGAAAGCAAAAGTATTGCTGCACTTAAAATTTCGCTAATGAGAAGGTGATTCTTCAGGACAAAAATGTCCCTTCTTTGCCAGCAGAACCAGGTGTCTACATGCTCAGGAAGTGCTGGTGACATTATATTTAATTTTCTCAAAATGTGTTCCAGCCTGAACTGGAAGTTAGAGCTATAATTAGCTGTTGCTATTTCACTGGCCTTTCCCTGATAGTTGGAAATCTGCTATCTTGTAGGAAATAAGTCAAAAAAAAAAAAAACAAACAGAGATAAGATTTCTGCTTGACCTGTGTAAGTACTAAATTAATCCCCAAGCAACAGGAATTGTTCTGACTCATGTCTAATTCTCAAAACAATGAGCTGAGAAGAATAAAATAAAAGGAGGAACTCCTAAACCATGTGTCACCTTCCAACATCTGACTGAGAGCCTGAGCTCCTCACAATGTTCTTGCAGGTCACAAATAAAGGATTTACAGAAGACCTTTGCCATGGAAACACCATCTAAATTTTAAACTATGATAAACATGGTCAGAGCCAATGCCCAATACCAGCAGACTGGATTTTAATATTTTAACCTATTTTCATCCATTTCTGCAGCCATTGGTTCAAAAAAACCAAAATCACATTTTCTTCTTCTTTGCCTACTTACACCTGGAGGCTGGTCCCTGGTGAACATTCCCCAGGTGTGCCAGTCCATGTTGTGTCGGAATGTGGGGTGCTCAGTTTCTCCAAATCCGTAGATGTACTGGGATGGCAAGCGGGTGGAAATCTGAATGAACTTGTCACTGAAGGTGAAGGTGGGCAAGCCTGAATTCCAGCTGAAGTGAGAAGAGGAAAGGGAAAATAAGAATAGAGCACCCTCAGGGCTGCGTTTCTGGCAAACACTCCCTTTTGGGCCACTCTTTTTCTCTGGAAATCTCATTTTTCAGTAAAAGTGGATGAAAACTGTTGTAATTGTCAAAGAAGCTTAAAAGATATTAAATGGGGGCGTGCTGAAGAGTTTAGGGACACCAAGTCCTCTGTGAGAGACACAGAGAATTACACACAGGCATCGTGCACTGCAAGTTGTGTTGTGTTTTGGCAGTTTAGTGAGAAAATGTGTTTCAGCACACTACAATCCTATTTTCCTCCCAGACCAAGCACTGGAGCCACGTGGAATGTAGTAAATAAAGAGCTTTTTACAGTTCACAGAACTTTCTCTGCAGAGTACACTGAAATTGCATTCTCAGGTCACATTTATTATAAATCAGCATCTTTCCAGTTAGAAACCAAACTGCAGCCTGGTGGGCTCTGCCAGAGAATTTCATTGCTCCAAGAGCTTCAATTGTAGGTTGAATTATTATTCTGCTTGGCAAAAGGGAACTCAACTCACAATTAAGTTTGAGTACTTTAAAAAATTAAATAAAATTGTAGGTTTTTTTTAAATAACAAACATAACACACTCAACTGTTCTCTGTTTTCTAATTCTGACTTAATCAAGTAAAAATGAAGCTCCTGCCAGACTCATCAGTCATGTTACCAAAAGCCATCTCAAGCTAGTTGGAATGCTATTTCCTTCTATATTTTTTTCCCTAACCATTGCTCAAAACTGACCCACATGGCCACTTAATGAGTAGTGCTGTCATCACCTAAGGAATATCTTTAGCAAGTGTGGAAAATCATTGTGTCTCCCAGAAATTCGGGAAGCCTTCAGAGCTGCCAGTGTTCTTCACTCCAACACGCGCACAGAGAGAAGGTTTGGCATGAAAAAGGCTACCAAAAACACATGAAATAAAATTGTTAGAACCCAGAAGCCTGGGATTTTGATCTTTCAGTGCTTTCTGACACTGACCCCCAGGAGAGTGCTGCTTTTCACTTGAGGCCTTGAAGACTTCCAAATTTGAGTAATAAAGTTAGAGTCACGGGGGTGTAGTGAGAACAGAAGTGTGTGATTTCACATGGTGAAGGGTTTGGAATTTGGGTTTTTAGAATGCAGTAATAGGTGTGGGACAACATCAAAATTCTTGGTGGTTGTCTCTTTCTGTCTTCTTCCTTCTTCATGATTTCAGGCAGTGGTTTTTAGTTGGACAGTCAGTGATGCACTGCGGGTCACAAAGGTTTAGTTATTGGGTCAAAAGTATAAATAATATAACCTAATTATTTATTGGACTGATTAGCTTTAAAAGACCTTGCACTAACTAGATTCACCTCAATTTTGCTCACTTTTAGCTGGTAGCCAGAAGTGTTGCAGAACTCTCTGTACTTTAAATAAGATTTAATAAACAACCAAGTCCGAACACAAGAAATTCGTCTCTTTTGTGTTTTTAATCCTGACTAAGTAAAGACAGAAAAAAAAAGGGGGACAAGCCATAAGTAGGTGGTGCTTAATCCATTTACATAAAATCACAAAGAGTGGCAGTGGCTTACATGACTGTCCCCGTGCTTTTGCGGCGGATTTGGATCCCAAAGGGTTTGGTCTGGAGCGTGACCTCGTAGAGTCGGTCCTGGCTCGAGCTCGTGGGAGAGCTGGGGAGGTTCAGGGGCACTGGGACCTCGTATCGTGGGTTTTGGTAATCATAGATCTGAAAAGCAAAAAAATCAGTTTATTTAAACAAGTCTTCTGTTTGAAATCTGAATCTAAGGTTTAAAATGCTTGCTGTGGTATTTTATTTCAAGTGCATATTCTTGCACCAGCTCTTTCACAGGATTTTGTTGGGAACAAAAGAATCTAAACCAACGAACCTTTAAGATTTATTTTTGGTCAGGAATGGCTCATCTAATTATCTACATGAATTTAAAGTACATAATTGTATTTAAAACATAGGTGTATATGCTTTGCAAGTATGATAATTTTCTAGTTCATTTCTTACTCAACTTTTAGGTTTCTTTTTCAAGTTTTCTGTATTTTAAAAGCTGAAAGAAGTTAGTTTTTTATGTCAACCACTTTGCTCAATATTATTAAACACATGGCAATAAACTACAGTTAAATAACACTGCATGGAAAATTTTAGAAGAGCAATGATGAATGTAAAAATAAACTGTAGAGTCATGAGAGCACTTACAGATAAATATACCTGCATATTAACAAAATATTAATATTAACAAAACTTTTTTTCAGTTTCAAATTCCTGGTTGACATTACACATATACACTGACATTATACCTTTGATTCATGTAATTTCTTTGTAAAATTGAGTGCTAGGGTCCTAGGATGAAAAAAAAGATACAAGCTAAGAGCAGTAATAATTAGCTAGAAGGAGAAACATATTTACACGAGGCTGCTTCTCTCTGTGAAATATAAATTTGCCTATAAAAAGCCCTTTGAATTTCCATAAATAAAACATCTGAGGAATTCTGGGATGGCGTTACCTTAAACTGCAGCATGTTGTTGAGATGATATTTCACCTCCAGGCGCAGGGTGCTGATGGGGGCAGTGGGATTCTCGTTAGCTCTGACCTTGGAGCTGCCCACACTGAGGGTGGCTTCAATTCCAGAGGAGGAATAATTGAGGCTCTCTATGGAGTAAGGATTGCTGGAGCTGTAATAGCAGGCAGGGACTGCCTGATTTGCCGCCAGCTGGTGCAAACAGAAAGGAGTTCCAGGTTAGTGAGTCAGCTGGAATTTTTATTTGGTATTAATGTGGAATCCTGTTTTTATCAGGTCTGTGTCAAATGTAGAATTTGGCGGGGGGGGGGGGGGGGGGTGGAATTAATGGAATCCTGAATAAAGAACTAATGCAGGATAATCTCTATACTGACTCAGGTGTAATAAAAACCGTCCAGTGAAGGCTGCACAAATCGTTCAGTCAGGAAAATGAATCCTCATGCAATGAACAAGGATTTAATTCCCCCATCTCTGTGATCTTCAGATTGATCCTTCAACATGGTTTAAACTTGGCTCGTGGAAATTCCTAAAGCTTTGTCCCTTTTAATCCCATTGCTCTCTGGCCACCTTCAAGGAGATGTGCCCAAAACCCATTTAATACTCAGGCAACATCAGAGCAGATCTTTCCACCGGCTTTATTCACAAAAATGGTCCTTGATGTATTCAGTGAAAATTGCATCCTTCTAATCTGAGATCTCCTGACATTTCCAAGTGTCCGAAATTACAAAATATTCTTTAAGTAGTGCAACAGAACCAGAACCCTTAATGTATCCAGTGAAAATTGCACCCTTCTAATCTGAGATCTCCTGACATTTCCAATTGTCTGAAATTACAAAAAATTCTTTTAGTAGTACAACAAAACCAGAGCAGCCCTTCGGCAGGTGCTGGTGCAAGAGCAGCCAGCACAGCATTTTGGATTTCATTCTTATAGGGAAAGTCCAAAATGAGAGTTTTAGATTTAGAAGAACAGGGAATAATTTAGTTGGAGGTGCCCTCTGAAGTTCAACCCTGCCAGGCCCTGTTGCTGCCACATATTTACTAATAATTAATAATACTAATACATAAAACCGTGTGTTAAAGAATTTAATGTTGGAGATTAAGGTTTGGAAATAGCTCCTTGATGTAGATATAAACAAGCTTAAAAAAGAATCCAGATTTTTGTGAGATTCAAGGATTTCCTCTCAAACTGAGGTCCAGAGGAGTTAATTTGATTTAAAATGTCCCTGAGTGAGCATGAAGGTGACACAAAGGGGCTGAGCCTTGCAGGCCATGGCGACACTGAGGCAGATGAAGATGCTCTTCTACTTTTGCATAACTCTAATATTATTTCTGTTCATCTTTCAGTGAATACATCATTCTTCCTCAACTCCTGCTATAATTTGGTAGAATTTAAATGGTTGTCAGCTACTGAGGTAAATAAAATCCATCAGTATAGGCCAGCTGAGACCTGTGCTCCCATTTTATTTAAACATGACAAATCTCCCAGGCCACTTTCATTCTGTAACAGACACAAAGGAAAACCTTTTATTCTGGATTTTTTGTTGTTGTTGTTTAATTTATTTAGAGAAATAATGACTTACTTCCCAGGAGCAGCCAAGTTGTTCACATTTTTCTTTTGTTGCATCTTGACCAGGATAACAATCAAATCTTTCATTGATGGGTGTATTTAGAGTCCATGTGATTGTGTAAGATTTTCCCAGTTCAAGCTGAAGTCCTCTTATAACAGCAGCCTAATAAATATGAAACAATAAACAGATATTAAATGTCACATCCCATCAGCTTTCCTTCAGTCAGAAGAGGTGCTGGTCCTTAAGAATAATACACTTAAATATTGAAAATTCACAAAATCCCACCTTGTAAGATTTGATACAGTCTCACTTTTGCAAACACACACTGGTATTTTTACAGATAAAATCTGAAGAATTAAGACTCTAAAAATGCAGAGTTAATCCCACAGCTTCCTTGGAAACAAACAGGAATAAATACATGAAATAAGCTGTCTGCTGCACTGCAAGCATAACTTAGATGCACTTTTATGCAGCAGACTTGAATGCAATTGTACTTTTATTTGGTAATAAAATTCACATTGTATTTCACTGAAACAACATTGGCACTGGGAACTGTCCTTTGCAATACATAAAATAAAGGTGATGTGATTTTAAATATGTTTACTTTCCATTTTCCTGTTACTGCTTTACCTTTGTCACAGGATCATAGGTGGTATTAGAGATATAATCTTGAGCAACATTGTTCTGAGACACAGAAACTGATGTTATTTCCTGGGACAATCCCAATATCTTGATTTCCTCAAATTTCAGGTTGTTTGGATCAGTGTAATTGCTGTGTGTAGCAGTCATTTGTAGAGCATTCTGAAAAATAATATAGTGGTCATATTCTTATTTTAAAAATCTGCCAAAAAGTCTCCTGATTTAACTTTTTTTTTTTCTATGAGGATTTTCATGTTGTAGCATAAATAAACCAATCTGTTTACCCACACATATTAATTATTGTTCTGCTTGTTGTTATCACAATAAAGCTTTTCTACCACGTATAAAATAATCTTCAGAGTTGTGTTTCAGCTGTTTTTCCCTTGCTGGGGTGGGTCTGTGACAGGGCAGATAAACTCCACCTGTCTGGGATCTCACTGGGTTCCAACAACCAAAGGTTCTCACTGCTCTTGATATAAAACCACAATTTCCTATTGCATACCATTCATTATTTTTAGATTAAGAGTTCAAGCAGAGGAACTGCACCGTGGCTGCCACATGTGTGAAGTTCCTTATTGCCTTCCATGGGAGCGCTGAGGTTAATTGTTAATTCAAATGTCATCACAGTCAAGTCATGGTTTGGCTACTGGGGTTTCAAATTCCAACAGCAGCCAGGGTAGCTTATCTACAAATGATTATTTGATTAATTATGATCTAAGAAATTACCAATTCATGTGCTTCACTCGTGTTCCTCTGCATGCTCTCCCTTGGCTTATGCTCTTTCATCATGGCAAAGGAATTAATACCTTTACCTGACATTAATGTTATTTTTGTCATTGTTATTATTACTGTAGAAATAATATCACCATAATTGCTATTTGCAGTTCTTGTTATGTAACAGTTGCTGTAAATGTTGGATAGAAACACTGTCAGGACTCCACCCTGATGTCACCCTGCAAAGGTGCTTTCAGCTTAAAATCACACAATAAAACCTAACCCTGATGTCGTTTCTGGGGGTTCAGGAAAGGTGTGGGTCTTCCTCACTCTTTGGAGACATTCAGCTGTACTTTCACAGTATAAAAATACATACTTTTTACCGTGCCACTACTCTGAGAATCACAAACACTCTGTGCTTCTCCTTTTTAACAGTTTTAAATGTCTTATGCTTTAGAGTTCCCTTGTTCAGTAAATATTGCTGCTGAGTTTATTAGGTGAAAGGAAATAGGAGTCATTTAGTTATTTGTATTAACTAGGAGGAAAAAACCCAACAGTTTTCATCCCAGTTAAATGAGAGTACTTTGAACATGATTCCTCTTGGCTTTGGCAAGTGTTTTTTTTCCAGCAAATCTCACCGGAGAATAAAGAGAAAAGAACACTCTTGAAAGATACTGGATAAAAATCAGAAATAAAAATAAGATCATTTAAAATGAAATACTTACATTGGAAACTTTAAACTCATAGTAAATGTAGGCTTTATTGCCAATTGTACCTAGAAGGTAAAGAAAGAAAATATACTTGGAGTGCAGAAAATAAAATTAAAGTAGGGCTGTGCCACTGCTAGAGCCCAATAAACTGTTAATTCTCAGGACTGCATTCAAAACTGCACTGAGCAACTCAAATATTTGCTGATGTTTCTTTGAAGAGCTGAAATGTCCCCTTCTCTTTTTCCTTTGGCCAGTCTCCCAGGAGAACTGATTTTTCCACAAAAATTCATTGAAATCAGCTCTTATAAAACGTATTGTTTTTAAAATTCTACTGTTATTTCTTCTTAGTTTGTCTTAAATAGAAAAGTTTTGGGCAAAGCTAATCCTTAACCTAAATACAGATTCTTCATATAAAAACAATGGCAATGATGATAGCAATAATGATAAATGTTTTGGAACCATAAGAGACGAAATAACAAATAGCAAAACAAACAGCCTAAATCAAGCATGACCACAAAAAAGAAATATAAAGTATGATCAATCTGGCTTTTCTTATTTTTTCCACATACAAAAAGACAAATCCTGTCATCACAAGCAAATTGCCAACAGTTCCCCTGTAAAACTGCAACCTGTAAGTTTTGGGCAGGCCATAAAAATGGTGAAATGTTTTATGTCTTTGTTTGGCAGCAGCAGTGAAGGCAGTAATGGCTTTGTTATTTTAGGCCAGAGGAGCACAAGGAGCTGTCACCCCCCCTGCACAGCAGCCACCCAAGGCCTGCTGGATTTATGGCAGCAATAATCAGCTGAATCACTGCTCTATTTCTTAAAAGCATCCCCAGTTTTCACTAAATTCCAAAAAGCAGAGGTTTGAGAGTTTTCCTGGGAGATATGATTGACATAGCTCACAAGGAAAAGGAGTTATATGTGTGGAACAACGTACAAAGTTTTCCAATATTGACGTTCACTGGATGGACAGTGGTTTGCCTAAATCCCATGGGAAAACCCTGTCACCTCCTGACAATCTAAAGATTTCTCCTGAAAACCAGAGGTTTGACCTTAAAGTAGAGTCTTGTGTCTTTTTTCTTTACCTGTGTTGAATTAAGTTGTGACTTGAAGCTCACGTTAACAATAGTCACAGATTTCTCCTTAAAAGTGATGGAAACCATTTGATTTATGAGCAAGTAGCAGCAGTGTGTTACATCTTCTCTCCAGCAGGAACGTTGAAATCGGAGCATATTAAATCTTTGCTAACCATATTTATTTCACTGTTGATGACTGCTCACCTGTAGACTCTCCATCATCCCAGAACAAATCCCCAGAAGCTTCATTGTTGAGATCCAGGGCAATTATGAGTCCCATTGGATTCTTGCGGCTGTGGAAAGAGATTTATGTGTGCAACAAACACCTGAACATTCTTGGTGCATCTTCCATGTTCATGTAAGAGTGAAACACCTCACAGGGTCACAATCCTTGGAGAATTGCCTTAATTAAGTTTAATCCTTGGTTTCATCTTCATGCAAATGGATTAAAATACCCAGCGAATTTACAAATTTCTATGCAAGTAATTCATCACTGAAGGTGTGAAAGTGAGTTTTGGCTCACAGCTATTCACACATTTCAAGCTGAAAATCCTAAATACAATGGGCAGCTATTGCTTGTAACCTAGAAATCCTCAAACCCGTTCTGGGGTGAAAAAAAATAAAGGGAAAAGTGTTCCATTTGGGATCTTACCTTGCCACTGTGGTGTTGCCTGGTTGCTGAGTAGGGAAAATGTATCCTCCTCTCAGGTGCAGCCCCATTTTATCTGCTGGAGTTTCTAAATCATGCCACACTCTCCTAATAGAGGTTGGTTTGCCCTTATGGACATGGATTGAAAAGAGGAGAGGAATTTTGTATTATCCACTGCTGGGAGTGTTTTCTTAAGTGCTGAGTTTCATCATATTGTTCCTTGTAAAAAAAGCTTAAGTTATGTGAATGTCTGTGGGTTAATGGGCACATGAAATAACTTCATGTCACTATGATTTAATGTCACAATCTGAGCCAGTTCTTGTGCTTGTCCCTTGTCTCCCAAGTAACCCCAAAGTCTTTCCTTGTAGTCTCTGTCCCCAAATCAGGGCTGACAATCCTATTTCATCGCATTCCCATTTAGAAAATGATGTGATATCCCATAATATCCCCTGCATTTCCTTACCGTGTCATAGTCATACCACTCTGCATCAGGAAAGTACACACGAGTGGACTCCGCACCCTAAAAGTGAATAAAGAAACAACCTTCATATTTCAACTTAATCAGATAAACTCAATTTTCCAACAAAGCTGAAGTTCACTGTGAGAAAATCATTGATATTTCTGCTCTCTGCTGTTTCCTGGTGTTCAGGATCACATCCAGACAGGGGGAAGGGAAATCCAAGCACAGTTTCTGCAGAGCTGCTGGGGAGTAACTGAATTGGTGCTCTGCAAAGTGGCAGCTCATTGAAAAACCACCCAAAGCCACAATGCCTCAAACCCAGAGAACCAGATCGTACCCACAGGTATCTCTATCTTCTTTATTTCCATGTCTTTTGGGGATGGCACCACTCAGATTCTCCCTTTCCCTTTCTGTATTTAACAGAAGTTTTACATTTCTCCATGGCAAATGCATTGCTGGCAGGAGAAATCGTTATTTACAAGATTCTGCCACAGAAAAAGCCACAATCTTTTTGTTTTCTTATTGTACCACAGAGAAGCTGACTCCAAAGGAAATTCAGAGATGATGTGAAGATGAGGTAAAGCAGAATATCAGACCAGATAACCTTGCCTCCACAGAAGACTGGAAAACAAGAGTAAGATTTAACAGGAGCAAGATTTTCCATTTCAGCAGAGGTAAAAACGTGGTGTGGGCTCTCTCACTAGAAACAAGAAATGAAGGAGATGGAACTGGTGACTCAGCATGGCCCGTGGCTACCAGAGAGATGCCAAAGCAGCCAAACCTACCGGCTCAAGAGCAGGGGAAATCAGCAGCCCAGGGCCCCACAGGAACTGCCTGTCAATGTCCCATGTTGTTTCATCAGAGTAGAACCTGAACAAATGTGAAGGATAGAGCAGAAATTGTTGTTTGTTTGTGGGTTTGTTTTTTTTTTTTCTTTTGTGATTTTTATCAGCAGCAACCCCAAGGTTTCAGGGTGCTGATTGCCCACAATCACAACTAAAGGATGCCATATAAACATCACCTCCTGATGACACCAAAATGGGGCTTCACAGATTGGGAAATCGCCTTACAGATATCCCAACGTGCATTTCCACAGGACAGAGGTTTAGAAAGTCCCCTGACCGTACACAATGTGTCAGACTTTCTTATTGGCTATAAAATTCCCAAACTCACTCGTGCAGCAGTGGCCTCACGACCGTGTCCCCGTGGGTGTGAGCTTTGTAGAGCAGTGTGTACAGGTAGGGCAGCAACGTGTAGCGAATGCTCAGGTAATGCTTGGAGCTGTTCACCAGCAAGGAGTTAGCTCCAAATGCAGCTGGATCTTGATGCTGCAAACAAATACCCGCTGTTACTATTTCCAGGTTCTCAAAAACACTTTGCCAAACGTGTGAAGAGCTGTTTCAGAGAGATTGGGGCTCAGTGGGGCAGCTCTGTGCTGGGTTCTCCTGTCTGGTGCTGTGACTTGGTGTCCTGTCCCTCTGTGCTCTTTGCACATCCCTCCTTGTCCATCAGGGTTATTCCAGGATTCATCCTGGCAGTCAGGTTCATGCCAAGGAGCTCCCAGGGGTCATCCTGGTGGCTCACATAGACCTGGGTGTTCCTTGGTGCTAGCGACAACCAACATTCATAAAACTGTTGCCAAATAAATGTATTCTCAGTTAACTCTGATGAAACCCAACCTCTCCCATCTACAATTTCATGAAAACATCTTAAGGGCTCTGTTTTCAAACTGTTGGTGAGGATTAAATGTGATGTTGAAGGAAGTGCGGTTGTGTAACACAAAGCAGTTTTGGACAGAAAGCATAACTTACTATGACATATTCACCGTTGTGGTTCCTGGAAAATGGGTAGAATGCTCCCACTTGCATCCATCGTCTGCAAAGTTCTTCTGTGGTGTTTTCACTGAAACCACAAATATCTGCTCCAACCTTTAGAAAAAAAAATAAGTTAAAAATCAGAACACATTGGATGTACAGCATTCTGCACCTCGAAATGCACAACACATTTGTAACTTTCCCAAATCCAGCTATGCTGTCCAAAAAATTAAACTGACCCCTCACTAACACTGCCCATCATTCCGCTTCTTCCAAATTTTACCTTCCTGTTTGGTGATCATCTGCACAGAATGGGAAAATTTTAAATCACAAAATGGATTTTGTCTATTTCCCTTCTAAGTTGATGTCTCTAAACTGAAATTATAAGAAAACCCAAAATTGTTTCACATGCCTCATTAGTGTTTAAAAATCACTAAAATAAGAGGTAAATTGGGATATATAAGATAATAAGTTTGTTACCCTCTTTCACGTCACCACAGCCATCAAAATCAAAATAAACGGCCTAAATCAAAAATCAGTAATTGAAAAGAAGTGGTCAAAGGCAATTCCTAGAAAGGGTTAATTTTGAGGTGCAGTGTAAATGGTTACTTAGAGAGTGCTTGGTTAGATAATCTGTTGTCGGTTTTGAAAGGATGGCAGGAACCGGTGTCCTACATAAGGAATTCCAAAGAGGTTGAACTCCAGCATTCCAGGGATTGCCCATCTCAGCTGGTCCCACGTGGCTGCATTATCCCCCAGCCAGTGTCCCCCATGCTTTCCTGATCCTGCAAAAGTAGACCTTGAGATGAGGAAGCTTCTTTTTCCTGGAAACACCTTCTCTATGGCTCTGGAAAGGAACAAGACTGGAATTACACAGAGGAAAAGATAGCTCAGACATTGATAATTAATTGGTAACAAATCAGATTTATACTGATTTGCACTGATTATTCACACACTTTGCAGGTGTTTTAGCAGAGTTTAAGATATTCATTTGAAATAATCTCTTCACACAGCTCTGACAACCAGTTTGTGGCTTTTCCTACTGACTCCAGGCTGTGGATTTTGCCTTGGCTACACTGGCTCAAACATTAACACAGCATTTTCCAGAAGCCTCGTTCCTTTAGCAGTGGAGTCTCAAGGTGCTTTGGAAAATGGAGGTTATGCACTGTTCTGAAACCTTTCTGCAGGATTTCAGGATGTGTTCCTTACTTCCTACTGGATATGGTCATGGAATATCCATAAAGATTGTGGACATCATATTGCTTCCCCCAGGCCTGCAGTGCATCCAGGCAAAGTGTCTTGGAATACATGAGTCTGTCGAGAATCCCTTGAAGAAATGAACACAAATAGCACTGGTAAGGTACGTTTTTGTTATTAATATTGCCAGTCTTTCATGCACATTTATGGTACCCAAGCCCCTCTTTTCTCTTCATTCTTTAATCACTCCTAAGCCAAAAATGCTGCTCTTGGCTCTTGGTCTGGTTCATCTTTGCTCTGTGACATTTCCACTCCTGAGCTTTGCACCCATCCAAGGGACTGTGCTCTAAATTCCTGAATCACCATCTGACAATGAGCTGGCAAAGGGTACCTAAATCTACTGTTAATAGAAACTGTGAACATTTTAGTTCTGCAAATAGCTGAAAAATTACTGACGGTGCAAGAAGATCGTTACATTATCAGTCATAATTAAGGCAATGGCAATTTCCAGAAATTATTTGACAAGATAAAAGAGGCAGTTCTATAAACCACACCCGAACCACACAAAATACAAGCACATAAATATTATTTTCTGTCAATAAGAATGTCCAAACTCCACCTGTAAGAACTGCTCTAAAAATCACCTTGTGTTCTTGAAGGCAATTAACATTTTCTTTGATGTTTTATTTTTGTGATTAAAGCAGCTGGACTTACTGGGAGTGTAAGGAGGGTAGTTTAAATTATTCTGTGCACAGCCACGTTTTGAGCCCTGAACAAAGTTGCACACTTCATTCATATCCTGGAAAGGAAAGGTGCAGGATGTAATAAAGTAGCCTTAAGTCAATTTTCTTAAAGTCTTCCACTCTACTCTCTCATCCTTTAAGGAATCAATAGTAGTGATTCTTCAGCATCTCCTTTCTGATTGCAAAAATACCTTTCAATCCAATAAAAATTCAATGTGATTAATATCTGCTATCACCAACACTGAAAGAAGAGAGGGGAAAAAAGAAGAAAGAAGAGAGGGAAAAAAAGGAAGAAAGAAGAGAGGGAAAAAAAGGAAGAAAGAAGAGAGGGAAAAAAAGGAAGAAAGAAGAGAGGGAAAAAAAGGAAGAAAGAAGAGAGGGAAAAAAAGGAAGAAAGAAGAGAGGGAAAAAAAGGAAGAAAGAAGAGAGGGAAAAAAAGGAAGAAAGAAGAGAGGGAAAAAAAGGAAGAAAGAAGAGAGGGGAAAAAAAGGAAGAAAGAAGAGAGGGGAAAAAAAGGAAGAAAGAAGAGAGGGAAAAAAAGGAAGAAAGAAGAGAGGGAAAAAAAGGAAGAAAGAAGAGAGGGAAAAAAAGGAAGAAAGAAGAGAGGGAAAAAAAGGAAGAAAGAAGAGAGGGAAAAAAAGGAAGAAAGAAGAGAGGGAAAAAAAGAAAGAACAGAAAAATTTAAAAATAAAATAAAAATTCAAAATAAAATTTCAAAATAAAAATCCTGAATTACTCACAATCCACAGTCCATCATAGGGCACCACATCATGGAACAATTTGCACTCGTCCACCCACCAGTCTGTGCACTCAGGTTTGGTGAAGTCTGGGAACACAGTTTCCCCTGGCCACACCTGGAACATTCAAAAGAAAACAATTAATGAAACTTTGAATGAGATTAAAGAGTTCACAGACCTGCTCAGGTTGCATGGGAGCTTGAAGAACACAGAATATGAATTTCTGAACTTCGAATTTTTCAATTGATTTTGTCGTGAGTCCTACAAGGAACAACAGAGCTGAGAAAATTCTCAAGAGAAGTTAAGTTGATAAATTAAAAGGGTAATGTGGGATCTGGATCTTCAGTTGCTACTGGCATAAATAGGAGCTGGCTGATGAAATGTCCTTTCGGCCTTCAAACTGCCTTTTAATGTAAAAAAATAAAATTAGTGTTAATGTAAAAAAAAAAAAAATAGGGTCAATGTGAAGAAGTGTAATTTTAACTGGTATTCTAGTTCTATTTTTCTTTAGAAAATTAAAATATAAAAAATAATCATTTTGATGTAGAATTAATTGAAAATACCTTTTTAATATAAACAATTGAAAAAAAAAAGTTAAGAAAGGCTGAGAATTACCATATGTCTACAAGAGACCTTACAGACTTTGCTCTCACTGCTGAATAATTCCCCTGAGCTGAATTAAATCATAACAGTGACAACAGATCAGATTCCAGTGTGGAAATCCGTGCTTACCTCCCCAAACAATGGTGTTACCCCATCTGACTCATTCACCCAGACTTTTCTCTCTGATCCCCTGACGTAGCTTCCATAGGGACTTCCATCAAGCATATTTTGGGTGCTAATAGCAGCATCCTAAAGAAATCAGAGAACAACAAAAAAAAGAAAAAAAGACATCAGTATATTCCATCCATTATCACAGGCTGTAAATGCAATAATTGCATCGGATAAGTAAAGATTAATAATAAATAACTGTAATCAAAGTGTTCACAAGGGAAAAATGGAGTAATTAAATGCTTACCAATATGATAATATATTTTTGTCCATATTCATGCAAGTAAGCTGCAAATTTGGGTAGATCTGTAAACTTCTCTTTGTCATAAGTAAAATCTTTCCTTTGCTCCATACAATCAATATCAATGACTTGGGCATCCTGAAAGAAAAGGCAGTTCAGCTTTTCCTTGAGAAGTGATAGGTAACGATTTTTATTAGTCCATTTTCTTCCCAAATATTAGCTTAATATTATTTTTATACTACTGAAGACATCAGGTTCATGTCCTCTAAAACCTAGTTTTTAAAGTTAATTGTACTTTGCCTTTGACTGTCAGTTAAGAATAATATATGGTTCCATAACTCTCCATAGGACAATAAAAAGAAGTTTCAAGAGAAGAAAAATTTATAGAGTTGGAAAGAATGAAAGAAAAAAACATTACAATAAAGTGTTTTAATAAATCTAAGAGGAGTGAACCCAGCCCCCATGCAATGTTCTGATAATGGGTCAAACATCAAAATGCACAAAACCCTTTGACACCACACGTTTCCTATTCCAAACTCCAGGACAAGGAGCAGGTTGCAGGATGTGTGTCCTCCCCAGAGCCCATACTCACGTAGGGCAGCCCAATGGCTCTGTTCCTCTCCACAATTTCCTTCACCTCATCCAGGGAGGTGTAACCATAGCGGCTGAGCTGGAATCCCAGGTTCCAGTAGGAGGGCAGGGCTGGCAGTCCCACAAGCTGCGAGGGGAAGACAAAAGCCCCAAGTGCTGTTGGACACCCTGTGACACCTCAGCCCCTTTCCCTGCACCTGCTGATGCCTTAGGATTTTAGCTGTTCTGTTTCCATCCATCTGTACCCCTGCAGTTCTTTAAAGGTGCACAACTCCAGACTCCACACAGTGTCACTGCTGCTCCCCCATTTTGGGCACACACAACAATTCCTCTCCAGGCTGGCAATCAAGGACACCTCACTGCCTCAGGCCCCAGAGATGGAAACAAAAGTGACTTGGGGGAGCAAACCTGGGGTAAATGACTTCATTACCTGGAGCTGTCATTGGGAGATTGACCCCAGTGTGCAAATGAACCAAACTTATCAAAGTGTGAAACCCCGTGACCCGTGGTCCATTTTGGGTGTAGCCCCCATTTAGGGCTTTGTCTGCCCTAAATGTACCTGAATAATTCAATAAATAGAACTGCTTTTTATTCCTTTAACTCTGTCTGCCCTCTGTTTTCAGATAACCCCAAGAAGGCATCACCACATTTCTCAAATCTACTCTAATAGCACACACTAAATGGCAATCCACTCCTAAATAAAATACTTTTCCCTATGATTTATTTATTTTAATAAATTCTGGTAGTTTGGGACAATGCCCATTCTTTAAGGTGCCCTTGGAACCGAGGCAGATGTCAAGAAGTGTAAAACACATTCAGTGATATCTTGTGATCATAAAATCCACACATCCTGTAAACACACTCTCTATCCCATAATACTGCCACATGAACAGGAATTTGTCCATCTGAGAGGAGCAAGGAAACATAAATTATTCTAGGGACCATCTCCAGCCTTAATTACCATGGTGTAAATTATGGATTAATGAATTTTGGAGCTCTTGGGCCTTGAACATGGTTTCCTCTCCAGCACCCAAAGAAAAAGAATATTATGAAATAAATCCCCAGCACTTCGGAAAAAAAATCTGTTCAATGCACAATCCCTGTAGGTAAAGGTACCTGCAGGTACTCCTGGACTACTTGCTCTGGAGTGTCCCCCAGGAAGATGTAGAAATCCAGGATGCCTCCAATGGTTCTGTAGGTCACTGCTGGAGCAGGCTGCACCACAAACTCTGCCAGACAAGAGTGCACAAAAACAGTTCTGAAGGACAGGAAATCCTAAAATAACTTTGCCATTTTCTAATTGATGAGTAGAAAACTTACTGAAGCAAAAAAAAAAAAAAAAAAAATACAAAAATATCTAAGGAACCCCAGATCATTAACTGAACTTGCAAAGAAGGGGAAAATCAGACAACTCTTGATGTGTCCCTATTGCCATTCCTTTACAGCCTACAGAGAAGGGAATCAGAAGAAATCCAATGGTTCCACCTTTTTCTCTGAATTTTTAGTACAACTTCCCAGCCCAAAGAGCTGCAGAGCTCAGTAAACATAAACATAAATATCCTAATCTGAAGGGACTAAAGGACATTTACTCCCCAGTGTTGTTCTCTGCAAATTTAGTCTCTTATTCCAGTGCAGACCTGCACAGCCTTCGGATAAGTTCCTGACCCTCAGATTTCCATCAAAATTCTCCAGTTAACTGGGAGCTACTCACTGCATTTGAAACATTATTAGACACAAGGTAATGACTGCCCTCAGATATTAGGGGTGATTTTAAAAAGGAACAAGCTAATTTAACAAGTTAAGCTCAGTTTTTATTGCAATCCAAAAGATCTTCTCAAAAGAAATTCAGCTGCACTGCTCAGAGCCACAGAGAAAGGTTTCTTACCCATGGCATTGCTGTTCATCAAGAAAACACCAAAGGATGCTCCAGTGTTGTCTTCCAAACACAGGAAGAAAGTTTGGGCTCCATATAAGTTATCCATTGCCTAAAAAATAAAGGGAACAGGCAGGCTGATTAACATCTAATAACAGGATCTGTTCTGGAATATTTCAAAATATAACACAGGTTGAACTTGAAACATCTCAAAATGGAGCAAACAGCAGAAGTTTAAGTCCTTAAAACCACTTCCCTGTTTTATATGTTCCGTTTTTCCTGGTGTCATTTTCCTTTATTTTCCATTAAAACAAGAATTTACCCAATAAATAGAGAACAGATCTGATGGATGTCCAGGAAGGCTGGCAGCTATTGCAGCTCTATTTCTGGGGAATAAATGTGCTCATCAAGGAGAACTTGAGAGGTGCTTCCATCCCCTTACACCATAGATTAGGTTTTACATCTATTCTGTATTTCTATTCATCCTACAAGGCAATAATTTTGATATCTAATCTACGGAAACAGGAGAGTGCCTTGCTGCATTTTCTTTTCTGATTCCTTTTTTTATTTCTGTTGTTATTATTAGCAATATAACCCCTCAGAAATGCTAACAATTGTTACAATAGTTGTGCTTTTCCTCCTGAAAAAGCAAATTCAGTTCAAATGAACAAGAACCAGAACCTGAGCAATTTGAAATCAGCCTAACTTGGTGCTGTTCAATGTTATGTTATCTTCATGAGTCTACACTCAGTGGAACCATTCAGTTAAGAACCATCTTCAAACCAGAGAAAAGAGTGAGAAAGGATCTCAATGGGTACAAATTCCAAATTATTGATTAACTACATACAGCCATCTCACCCTCAGGTTTCAGTTCTTATATCTCCTATTGCAGGTGTCTCTCAAAGCAGGGAGTTGCTTTATGAAGCTGAGGTAATGGTGAAAATAATCTTATCAAAAGATGAGTGTCACAGAAATTGTTTCATAAAGGGACAACCAGAAAACTCTAGAAACAAGTAACAGCTGACAGACACACTTTTATCTTGGATGGAAACCGCTGTTAAGGAGAATTTGTCCATAATTTGAGCTCCAAGGATGTTGCTGAAGCAGCCTGGGCCACCTGAGCCGAACCCTGCACGCAGCAAAGCACGTTGTTGTTTATCAGCATGTTATTTATTCTGAGATCAGTACAAGCTGAAGACTCATCTGGTTAAGGTTTATCCACTGGCTTCCCACTGCACACCAACACAAAAATCAGGGAGCGTCCATCAGTACTGCAGAGTAACAACCTGCAGTGCCTGGGAAAGGAAAACTCAGCAGATACACAGATGTGCTCACTGCCCCAGTTCTGGGTCACAGAACTGCAGAGAATGAGGGGAAATCACCCCAAACTCACCGCAGAGGGGCCAGTGTCCCTGCTGAAGATGGGCCACGTTTTCCAGTTGACATCGTGCCTGTACTGCTTGTGCACGTGCTCCCCCACGCCGTAGATGTTGCTGCTGGGCAGTTTGATGGAGAGCTGCAGGAACTGGTCAGCGTACTGCAGGGGCCCTATGGTCGTGTCAAACCTGGTGAAAAAGTGCCAAAAAAAAAAAAAAAAAAGAGAGAAAAAAAGGAAGAACTATACCAAGGGTTGTTGCAAGAATTGTTTCTGCTCCTTTCAGCTGGAGCTGGATGACAGAGTCAGGTCTGCACCCAGATCTTCCCCGTTTTCTTCAAATTGTGGGAATTAGAGCTCTCTTTTGGGGCCTCAAGTGGAGCAAATAATGATTTTATCAGGATAATCAGGATTTTGGCAATGAGCTGTAACACACAGTCCTTTTAAAGAGGTCTCTGTTTTGTTGGACTATTTAAGAGTTGGGGAAAATTATGATCCTATGCAAATAAATTTATCAGGGATTTATCTCTGAGGGGATTCCCCTATCCCATAGTAGCAACAGCTTCCTTTGAGATCTCAGACTTGGAGTCCAACATCACTTTCACTTTTTCTTTAGAGACCCAAATGAAAACACTTTTATGAAATTAAACAAAGGCCTAAGGAAAATTAGACAATATTCCAGAGAATGGAATTCAGTGTGGCCCCACAGGTGTCTCATCCCCTCCCTGTACCTGTTTAATCAGTCAGGCACTGCTGACTGCCGAGTCCATCTTCTGTGCCCTCTCTAATTGCAAATCAATCATTACAGAGGATTCCAAGCAAGAAAACAATACTAATAAAGAGCCAAAAGCAATGCTTAATTAATGAAGCTCAGGCCTTGCTAATCCAAGTGGCCCAGCCCCGTGACAGGTGATCATTCCTGGCTGATTTAATGAGCACCTTCATCCTGGCACTGCCCCTCTCTGAGGGCTCTCGGACACCTGTGGGCTGCTGGCTTTGGTTTTAATTATTTATTTATTTTTAGACTCTAAATGTGGTGGGAGAATTCAAATGTTCAAGTTCATTAAATACTTTACACACAGCCTTACACGACCAGCTGCCCTTGGATATCACAGGTCTAAAGGGCAGCCTGGTTCTGGTGGTTCAGCACGAGTGTAGTAAAGAAGATAAAAGGTGCAATCAGGAGTTTTCCCACATGGTTTGAGGCACTGGGAAAGTGTCCCTCAGATAATAAAGGAATTCCTCATATTAAGATTTCCCCAGCACTGGGGGAACATGATCAGAGAGCCACACCTGAAACCTTTCAGACAGAGCTCCCCATCTCAGACCTTGCTCCCAAAGTTATTCCTCGAGGAACATCCACCAGTCAAGAAAAGGGAAGAAGTCAAGTGTACGTCCAAGAGGACACACCTCAGGGTGACATCTGGTGTGGCTTTAGGGACATCAGTGCCACTGAGGAAGCCCCACCACGACTTACAGCACTCTGCCATTGCTTCCTCTGGTCACCACCAGGCCAAAGGGATTCTGCTTCAGCTCCACCTTGTAGCCGGGGCTGGAGGCTGCCGAGCCCTTGAATGGCTGCACGTGCTCGTGAGGGACCTCGAACCTTTGTGCCTTAGGGTCAGTGATCTGCACAAATTTACACAATACAAGTGTTGGGCCTTTACAGAGTCATCCCTGATACAGACATTTTCCAGCATTATCCATAATTCTGACTCAGAGTATTCCCACCCTTGTCCCAGTCTCCTCTTCTGTTCTATTGTTATTCTCTTTCAAGTTTAATTACTCATTTTCAGCCATTTTATTCAGAATATTCAGCTTTGTGTTTCCATGGCTCAGCAGGAACCCACCACAGGACAAAGTCTCCCACAGAAGGTTCTCAACCCCACAAGTCACTGGTACCCCAAATCCATGGCACAGACTCTTGAGCTCTCCACAGAAAACTCAGACCATTGGAAAAGCTAAAAGATTTGTCTGTCAAAATGATTGAGAGATATAACCGGGCCATAAGCAAAAAATAAATAAATATATTTATCCCCCAGATCTTCCTGTGATGAGGACGAATGGTAGATAGTAGGAAAGCTGAGCTTTCCAAAGGCCTCAGTGATTTTTCATGCAGAATTCCTCCTGTGCCTGTTAACCTGAGGCATTGCAACCGCAAGAAGGACAACGAAAGAACTTTAGTGGGAATCATGAGAGTGCTCCAGAGGTATCAATCCTACACTCCCTGCACAGGCTCTCAGGTTTTTCCTTTTTCTGACCCAGAGATGGGGCAACTGAGTAGTGTTTCAAAAATCTTTCATTCCATTTTCAGACTCATAGGAAGGGTGAGACAATTCAGATGTTATAATTCACGCCATCACAATCAGAAGCCAACTCTTTCCCAACTACAACACATTATAAGGGTTTCTTGGCCTTTCAGCATTTGTCACATCATGCTGTAAGGTGCCTTAAAGGCAACCATCTAAAATCACCCCTCATGGGTTCTGCTACAATGCACCTTTTATAGTTGCTCCCAAAATATCTATTTATTTTTTTATTATCTATTTATTTATTTATCTATTCTATTTATTTGCAAGGCCATCCTCTGAAATTTTTTCCAGCTCCATTTCTCTCTCAACACTATCTGTCCAATTCCATGGCATCTCTAAGCCATCATTTCTCATCTCCAGGTTTGCACACAGATGTGTGAACCTTTTGTCAGGCCCTGAGAACTCTCCACAAACCCATTTCCCACGCAGGCATCCCCACACCTCACAGAGAAAACAGACCTTGGGGCACAAGAGGACAAAGGCTGACCTTGAATCGGAAGCGGTTCTGGGTCTGATACTCCCCCGTGAGCAGCACGGTCTGGATGTCATTCCCAAAGAGGGAAGGGGATGGCAGCCTCTTCAACGTGGCCTCAAATCCTTGGGAGACAAGCAGGAGGTGTTGTGTGGAATGAAGGGGACATCACGGGGTGGGAATGGGGGTCCAGCCCCGAGCTCACCTGCCTGGGTGGGTGTCTGGGAGCCCTGCACTCGGTAGCCGTGGTTGGGTGAGAAGTAGCACCAGGGCACGCTGGTGTCGCTCTGGGGGCTCCAGCAGCAGCCACGGTGGGAGCAGGTGCTCTGAGCAAGGACAGCAGGGACACACATCAGCTGGGCTGGCACAAACAAATCCACACTAAACCAGTTCAAGTGCACATCTCACCCCAAACACCAGAAACCTTGGTCATTTCTGCGCTCAGGTCAAGTACTTCTTTGAAAAACTCCCTTAAGTGAACTCTGTGGCCCAGAAAGCACTAAAGAGGATTTTTTATGGATTTGGAGTAAAATTACTTGTTGGATAGGCATTCTTTCTTAAGTCCACAAGATCAACAGGCAAAAATAAAAAAATAATAATAATAAAAAAAAAACATTTTAAAATAATTATTTGAGCTGTGACAGATACAGCAGAGTCTGACCAAAAGCTGCACACAGGGGAGGGTGTGAAATTTATTGTGGAATTAACATCTAATAAACATCTATATATGCATAATTGAACATTGTGTATAATAATTTTAATGTAATTTTCCAGTATCAGAAATATTCAGATTCCTTCTGCCCAACCTCAAATTGAGTTTGTTGTTTTTTTTTTTTTTAAAAAAAAACAACTATTGTTTCAAGCCACTGTCTCAGCGTAGTGGCACCAACCTTTACACACACATTCACTAAAAAGCTGAAATTCCTTTGCTTTGCTGTTAGAGATTAACTTGTTCACATGCTCTGTGTGTGAGGCTTATGTTTGGAGATAAGATTGGAGCAATTAATCACTAAGTTTCCACCCATTTTCTCTCCTTAAACCTCCATTCATTACTTAGGGCAAAGGACAGTGGAAAAGAAGCTCTCACTGAGGGCAAAGGGTGATGTCCACCAGTGATCTCAGGTATCCAGCTCCAAAAGACACCTTCACATCCTCACTTTCCACCTGTCCACTACCAGAAGCTCTTTCTGCCTTCATCTGATTGTGCTGAAATGCTTTTGGTGTTTGTAATAAACATTTAAAATATTCTGCATCTTGAAATAGCTGGACATGACCCAAAACCTTCATTGCTGCTGTCCTTGTTTTGGGGAACCCAAACTGGCCGGCATAGGTCAAATTATTTTCAGAGGCTCTGGACAAATAAAAGAAAAGGCAGTTCCAGCCCAGCAGCGAGGCAGGTGCTGAAGGAAGCTCTGAGGGAGCTCACGAAGCCACTGGCTGGGGGAGTCACAAGGCATTCATTTGGTAGGGGCTTCGCAGAGCACAGAAATCACTCAAAACCACCCAAAATGTTCCCAGATTGAACACACAGCGAAATGTTTTTGTCTCTGCCATGGGTCCACCCCATCAGAAAATATTCGCTGTCATTTCCATCAGGTTCCAAGGCAAAAAAAATGGCTGGGGGAGAGATGCAGGGATCAATTCACCCCCCTTTGACACACACAGCCCTTTGTGAGGCTCCAAAAAGCCCAGGTTCACTTCCCACCTCCCCACATCCCACCAGGAGAATTTCCCATTTCCCATTTATGAACCGTTGCAGAGTAAAGGAGAGGAAGCACCAAGCCCTCCAAGACTGCAGAGATCACAGCTCTAGCCCCTTACTTAATTTCCTTCACATGTAGGGGAATATCCTACATATATGAACAGATTTGCTACTTCCATCTTTTTATACCTTCCCAGACCAGTGACCATCCCATAAAAAGCAGAATAAACTGAAATGATTTTCCTAAAGCCTGGCAGTTCAGGCATCCACATTCTGAACTTCCTAAGCACATTTTTCTTTTCCCCAGCTATTTCTCCTGAATACTTCTCTACTATTTTCAGCAGTCCCTTCACAGTCCAGTGATATTTTTCCAGCTGGACCTTATCCTGGCAGATTTGTATTTTTGTGGCATATCAAGCTTTCTGCACAAGGAAGTAAACACAGGAGTTGAGGATTGGTTACGCCTGGCACGGCGGAAGGAGCAGAGTTCACCAGAGACACTGGGGAGCCTGTTGTAAAAGCAATCATCTGCTATAAATAAAGATGTGATGCCAGCCTGTGAGCTGTAAAAGCAGCACAATAGATACCAGCATCCAAAGCTTAATTAGGAATAAGCCTGGATACGAGGAGGCTGTTTACACTGGGTACAGCATGAACTGAGCACCAAGGGCTCAGGGAAGAGCGTGGCCACGTGCTGAACTAAAATGTGCTGCTGTGTGCATCCACACAAGCCTCTACCAGCAGGGTATTTTGGGAAGAGAAGCACAGAAACCAAGCCCAAACCAACAATTGCCCCTTCCCTGAGCTTTCAGAGGTGTCAGCCTGGCCTACATGAGCTCTGCTCAGTGGAACTCTTGTTTTACTGGTGTGTTCTGCTTGTCTGATCAGACCTCCTGGCAGTTTTGCACAGCAGCAAATAGTTCCTAAACATCTTCTTTCTTCCATCATCTTTATCCTCACCAACCACTTGAAAATAAATAGACTTCTTTTTTTTAATCTTATCTTTCTTATTTTCTTCTTTTATTGATTTCTTCCTTCCTCTTTCTTCTTCTTCCTTTCTTTGTCTTTTCTTCCTTCTTTCCCCTTTTCTTCATTTCTTCCTGCCTTCCTCTTCTTTTTTCCTTCTTTTCTCCTTTTTCTTTATTAAATTTTCTTTCTTCTATTTACTTCTATTTGCTGCAATTCTACTCATTGTCCATCCTGGACATCTTCAGTGATTAAGGCAGATACTAAACCTTCCAGACCAGCTTAGCCAAATCATCTTTCCCAGCTGCTGTTAATTCTGAAAACCATTAACACAAACCACTGCAGAAGAGCGATGCAGGTACCTGCAGTTTTACAGGTTGCTGCATTGGTGCAGCATATCACACAACCAAATCACTTCCAGGGAAAAAATGTGCACAGGAGTGAATGGAATCACTGGCATGGGATTCTGGCTTCCCTCCTGGAGTAAAGGTGATATTTCTCTCTAACCCTATCAAATCTGCTGCCTGGTCTTCACTAACATTCAGGAATCATTTATTTTACCTCTAATTCCAGATTAGGCACCCTCAGTGTTGTAATCTGCATCTGCTTTTCTGCTGGGAGCTAGGATTTGATTGTTTCTAATTCTCTTCCACCAGCAGCCTTGCAGCTGCAACCAGAGCACCACTGCTCCCCTCCCTTCCCGTGGGGTGGTTCAAAGGCTCTAATTACAGATTTAAATGATGAGCATGGTTTCTCCTGCAGTGCTGTGCCTGCTCCTGGGGCACAGAAGGAACCTGAAGAGTGGAGGAACAGGCTGTGATTTGAACCTTTCCTAACCCATCCCCTGCAGGACTTTATTGAACTACAAATCATAACAAATCCCATGGCCTGAGAGCCTTTAGCAACAGCCAGCTCCGGAATTAGGTGGGAATTTCCCCTGAGGTTCAGACAGCTGGTTCACAATTCTTATACCTCTGGGAATGACAAAAGTAACCCAGATCACACTGGTGGTTTTTTAATCTCCCAAGCTGCCCCTCCCCAGATCAAAGAAAGATACCAGGCATCCACCAGAAAGCAAGAAAATTAAAAATAATTATGAAAAACAATAATTACAATAGAAATAGTCTTTCAAGAGTAACTACTACAGGAAGGTTCTCAACGTGAAAGCACTGAAAAATAAAGGGCATCATAAAATCATGGAAAGGTTTGGATTGGAAGGGATCTCAAAGCTCCTCTCATTGTAATTCCTTCCATAACCTTCCAGCATCCCAGGCTGCTCCAAGCCTCATCCAGCCTGAGATGATGCTTTTCACTGGGAATTTTAACTCAGAGATTCTTAAGCCAAAGGTCTTCCCCATACTCTGCTGTCTCAGTCATCCCAGCCAGGAGAGGAAGACACTGAGATCCAAACTGGGTCTGAAAGGAAATCCTGACCACATCTTGTACGCTGTAAAATTGCACATCTCAGTAAAGCACATCATTTCTTAATTACTATAAAAACCAGACTTTTTACCATCACACTAAATGAAACTGTTCAGAAAAAGTTGTTAAAAACCAAGAGTGACTCTTTTAACTGCTTGATGTCTGACCAAAAATTTTTGCTACCTCTCCCCAAACCAGAGAAATCAGAGCTTCTGTCAGCAGGCTGAAATGTTGTTGAACTCCCCAGCAAACACTGGGGCAATCACAGATTTAAACAGCTTAAGGAAATACCTGATCTAGTAGAGACAAATTACATTCTTATAAATAAGCAGGAGGTTTTATGGGATGAAATCGATTTTCTGATATTTTCCAGAATGTTACAGACCTTTGTTGCTAATTGATCTGGGATGCAGTCAATTCTCTCTGCTACTGGTATGTTCTGACATTGTGGGTAAAAGTCTGTCAGGGAAATAAAGGAATGGGTCAGCACCAGGACCTCTAAACTGCAGGAATAACTTGATTCCCTCTGAACTCAGCACCTGCTTCCCTAATAACAACACGGATTCAAATCACAATCAACCATTGTTTTCTGATTTATTTTTTACCTTTGGAAAATGGCACACAATTATTTCAGATATCAAAATTACCTACAAGTTCAAAAGTCTAGGTGAAGTTTGCATAATTTTATTTCATTAGTCCACTTTTCAGCAACTCCTGCAGGCCAATGTGCTCTGCTTCATTGAAAATATGTGCAAAATTTAAATTGGAAGGATTGTATCTTCTTAAATTGGGCTGTCATGGTGTTCCTTCCCCCGAGCCAAAGTTTTCCACAGGAGCTGGAATTGGAGCATTAAGGAAAAGCACCTTAAAACTCCGTTAAAATGCTCCTTTAGATTTCAGGTTTGTGGGACTGAATTTAAGGTGGGCAGCTTTAGCTGATTAAAGGGAACACTGAATGTTAATTTCTGTATTTGAGAACATTGTTTATGCCTGGAACAAGGACTGTGCAGTGCAGGGATGTGCCCTGGGCTGAGATGGACTCACACCCCCGGATTTGCCTCTTGGCATCATCTGCACTTGTGCTTTGTGCTCAGGGAAACTCCAGCTCTTGACAGAAACAGGGAAAAAAAAAAATGCAGATATTGGTCTGCATGGGCAGTTTTACTAAAACACCAAGGTCTTTGCCTTGTATAAGCAAGAATTTTTTATTTTTCTGCTATTTTCACTTCCAATCTTTTTGCTTCAATCCCTGTGTGTGAATGGAATTACTCAGACAAAATGGGGCTGGAAGTAAAGCAGGTGAAGCTCTGCATCACACCCCTGGAACACAAGGGTTTCCTGATTCATCAGTGCATTAGCAAGAAACACTGTGGGATTTTAGGATTATAATAGTGTCCCACACAATTTGGCCACTCCCACGTAGGCATGAGGGAGATTTTTTTCAGCATTACCTTTATTTTGCAATCAGAAAGTCGAAATTATCTGAGCTCTATGTTCCTAAAGAAACTCCAATCAGCAGAGGGAGAGATAAAGATTTTCCAGGACAATAACTCCCAACTCATGCCATTAACTGCATTCACAAGGGTAACTTTGATTGTATCATCCTCGGGAAGGACTGGCCACAATTCACCTTGGGATAACGATAAGAGCATTTGGATAAGAGCAGGAGCCCTGGGTCAGAGCTGAGCAGATCTTTGGCTCTTCCAGCAGCCATGGGAAGCACTCACCTGGAGATTTCACTGCGGGTTGCCCCGTGGCCAGCAGCCCAATGAGGACACAGGCGACCACAGTCAGCAGGGTGACCAGGGCAATCAGGCTGAGCTCCAGCCCACTGAACTTCCTTCCCATCTAGAAACACAGAGAAACTCCATCAGGCAGAGTAAAACACAAGGAACCGCCATAAACTGCATTTCCTGTTTATTAAATTAGCAACATTTGTAAATTGTTCCAGTTTTAAGCCACATCCCCTAATCCTGAGGTTTAAATAAAATGCTTGTTAAAGACTACAAGCAATAGGTCTCCAGTGCAGATTAAGAAATTATTACACTGAGAAATGTATTTTTCTGCCCGAAAATCACTTAACACAGAAAAATTTACTCCTGAGATTAACCATGGAATTTCCCACAAGTTACTAAAATTCCTGAAACAGAAAAATAAAATCTTCTTCCCCTTTTTTCCTTTTCTAAACTTGCTTTTCTCCTTTAGAGCAAACACAAGTCTATTCATTTAAAAAGGAGGAACCAGATTTGTCAAAGATATAACTGAGAAAATCTGGAATAAACTCTGAGGGCACATCCAGGACACATGGGGAAGGCAAGACAGAGGTAAATTGTATAATATTGTAAATTATTTGTATAGTGGGAGAACAGATTGTGGACAAGCTCATGGCACAGTGGTCGCTGCTGAAATGACAACTGAAATATGGAAATAACTCAGTGGAGTCAGTGCCTTTAAAACCTGTGAAAAACATGAGGTTTTCCCAAATTCCTTTTGAATTTTTTTGGTGAGAAAGGCACACTGTGCTGGCTCAAAGAACAGCCCTGAACTATCAACACTGAACTGTGTGCCAGGAATCAAACTGATTAATTAAAACTAATCTCAGCAGCCAGATCAATACCCACTGGCAGCTACCACTGCATTTAGCTTGTGGTTAAGGGCATTTAACCTCATAAAGCAGAGTTAAATGCAGAGAAATTGGTTATTTTCAGTTAAGACATTGTTGGAGCACACGTGCATTGCACTGGCACATCAGAACACTTTTGCATGTTTTAGTGATGATCCACAGGAGTGAAAAATACTTTAGAACGAACCTTTTTGTGTGTGAAATAACAGTTTACACCATTGTATGCTCCTGCTGCCATTTTTAACCCATCACAACCTAAAATCCCCATTTGCAGTGTAGCCCTAAATGATATCATCCCAAAAACACCTAAAATATCATCCTTAAAAAACACCTAATGTTTATTTTTTTATAAAAACAGTGTTTTATTCGAGCTCTTGTCATTAAAACCTTCCATCTCATTGAATTCCAGTTCTTTCTTCTCCTGGTCTCCTTCCCTAAAACATTGGAAATAAATCCTTATAATTTATAAATCTAAATTCTGTTGTGTGATGAGCATTCACCAGCAAGGCAAAGCTCTCCAGAACTTCAGAAACAATAAAATGAAAAACCTCACCTTAAAGTTTCTGTGGCTCCTTCATCTGCTGCTCCTGACCTGAAGTTCAACATCAAACCTGGGGCTTTATGAGCTGCTGTTATCAGTTCTCAGCTGTGTTTGCAAAGCCCTGGGCCAATGGCAGGCACAGCCAGAATTGCAGGCAGATTACAGACACTCTTTGGACTAAACACTGGGATTATTGCAGCCCAGGGATTGCTGGTTAATTGATAATATTTTGCTTCAATATGAAGCATCAGGTTCTGCAAACAAGAGAAAATGTGAAATGCCAGTCAGCTCATCCAGTTGCATGACTGGGGTTTTGTTATCTCTTCTTTTTCCATATCTTTGATACTTTAACCTTCATTGAACCCTCATGTTCCTCATGTATTTCTGTAATAATATTTCTGTATTATTAATCAGCACAAGAAGTCGTTAAACACTCCCAAATGAGGGAAAGAGCTGTTGAATACATTGCAGGGGAGAATCAAATTTATGATCATTAAAATTTTTATTGGAATTAACTATAAAATATTAATCTTAAATCAATATAAGCAGATTTTAGGGGATACCAATAATAAATGGCAGAAGAAGATGAAAGAGATGAAAGATTAACACAGAAATGTTAAAATTTTATAGCAAAGAGGCTTCAATCATAACCTTTATATGAATCCTTCACACCTAGCTGGTTTTTGTCTTTTTCTCACAAATGATAGATGGGATTCTAACATTAAATCTCTATTTTCCAAAAGAAAGTTTTCAATTCATATCATTAAAGCATTTACAAGTGTTTTTCAATAATAAAGAAATGGCTGACAAGTGCCACTTGTATTTTTTGCGATGCTCATGAATTTACTCCAATTCCTCCATCCCCCAGCTCTGCCTGTGGAGCCCCAGAAATGAAAAATTTGGAATATTTCCCAGTGAATCACAGAAGGGATGGGCCCCTTTTCCTCAGTCAGCACCTTAAGGAAAGAAAATCAATGGCACACACAGAGCACTGCAGCCCTTCCTTCCTTCCTTCCTTCCTTCCTTCCTTCCTTCCTTCCTTCCTTCCTTCCTTCCTTCCTTCCTTCCTTCCTTCCTTCCTTCCTTCTTTCCTTCCTTCCTTCCTTCCTTCCTTCCTTCCTTCCTTCCTTCCTTCCATCCCTGTCCATCCATCTCTCTCTCCATCCATCCATCCATCCATCATCCATCCATCCCACCCTGCCTCCCTCCCTCCCTCCACCTCCCATCAGATCAATGCCACCACTCCCAGGGATTCAGGTGAACAACAGGCAGAATTTCCAAACAAACCTCACCCCTCATTTCCATGGGATCCACACCTATGTCCAAAAAAACTCTGGAAAAATTGCTAAATATTGCTAAACCTGCTGCTTTATGAGTGTCTGTTAAGAAAACAAAATGGTTTAGTGCAGATTATGAGGATGATAATGGTTGGGGAAACCTGAAGGGTTTGTTTGATGGATATTTGTTTTCCAAAGTTATTTATTTATTTTATTTGACTGTTCCAGGAAAGCCCTGGGCCCAGCATGGTGTATTCCATGGGTTCCATTTAACAACCTCCCCGCCATCAATAAAACCATTTGCTTAAGTGCTTCCCTGAACTGGCAGTGCCACAGAGCTCTGTTATCCATCACCCAGGGAACGCTTTCCCTGCCGCTCCAGAGCACAAAAACAGGCAGCACAAAGCTCTCCAGGGAGGGTTTCCCAGCAGGATTCCCAGCTGAGTGTGATTTCATTGCTCCACAAAGGAGATCAGGCCTCCCAGGGCATGGTGGGAGATCAAACTCCAAGGAGGAGGAACTTGGAAGGCTCCTCAGTCAGGGACACTGAGAGGTCATAAAAACAACAAGAATTCCATGAAGGGAAGAGCTGGAGCAGTGTGGTCTCTGCTGGCTCCTGCTTTGGTTTCCAGGAATTCAGAGATGATCCTGCCTGACAAAAATATTTTTTGGGAAGAATTGTTAGAACCCCAGGGGTAAGGGCTAGACTGGAGAGAATGGCACAGGAAAGCAATCTAGGAAATGAGAGACTGTTAAAAATGCAGTAATTGAAAAAGAGTCATTTATCTCTTTGCTTTGAACAGGTCCATTTTTAATTAAATCACACACAATTTTTAAAGCTCGTTATCTGGGCAGAGTGAGATCCCTGGCATTCCTTCAGTCAGCTGGGCTAAAAATCGGGGTTTCAGCTACAGGACCACGCTAGGAAATAGAAATGTCTTATGCTTTGTCTACGGTTTAATAAGATTTGTGTTTTCACTGTTTCAGTGTCAAATATTTAATAGAAGTTAGAGTTACAGCCCTTAATTTCTGTAAGGATCTGTTGGCACATTGCCAGTCCAGCCAGGAACAGAACTGTTATTATGGAAGGATGTCTGGCACAGATCCAGAGGGAACACACTCCTGTAATCCCCACATTCCTCCTTTGCAGGGCTGGAGCTGCCTGCAATCCCAACTCTCTAACTGGGAGCTCTCCAGGGTACCGCTGGACACACCCGAGCAAGGAAAAAGCTGAGCTGTTTCCAGAGGCCTGGAGTCTCCTCCAGACATTCCACTGAGCCAGGCAAGGAGCTGTGAAGCCTCACCAACGCATTGAAAACAGATTTTCCCCCAAAGAGACTCTGGAGAGAACGAATTTGGATTCATCCCATGTTGTGTCATTTTCCCAAAGCACATCACAATTCAGGATCAGATGCTGTGAGCTCCGTCTCAGACAAAAGCAGTTTTCATTTTATAGTAATTGACAACCAAAATATTTTGCTTTTGTTTACCAAACAGACGGAGAAATAATATCAACTGAGTCATTTCATTGCAGTGAAAAAGCAGAACATATTTGAAGTTAATTTTTGAAGTCTATGCAGTTCTCAAAGAATTGCAAATAGACATTGTATAGAAACTATTTTTCTAGATAAATATATTTCTTTACATCTTAACAATGGATTTTTATTCTCATTCCAATACCTCTTCTGATCCAACAAAGTATGGCAGAGGCAATGAACATTAAAATTGAATGCCAGTGTTATTTATGAATTTTGATTAGGTCAAATTAAAGACCGGTGATAATTAGAGATCGGTGATCATGATAATGATGACAAAGATAAGAATTCCAACAGATCTCTGGAGCAGAGAAAGAGGAATACATTTTGCAGTTCTCCGTGCAAATGAGGAAATGACTTGCTGGGAGTCTCTAAAACACAGAAATAATTACTGGGAGTCTGTGCAGAACACACTGCTCAGGTGATGACTCAGTGGGTAAGACCAGAAATCAGAGGAGAAATGTTATAACAATACTCCTGAAAAACCCCAAACCCTCTCATTCTTATTTTAATCGCTGCTGAACACAAAAAGCACGAAGCGAGAAGGAACAAGTGTCAGGATGGTTTGAACCATAATCATGAATATAAATCACTTGATTATGTCTGAAAATTAATAACTGCTGCTGCTCAAGACAGCAAAGGGTAGCTCTTAGCAGAGCCAAGTCTTATGTATTGCCAATATTTATTATCTACCTTCTCAACTGACAAAGAAATTACAAAATTGCATGAAAAAAGAGAACACTTTTCCTTTGGCCATTCATGCATAAATATGTGGAAATATCAAAATGTGCCTGACTTTATTACTTGATAGCAATCTATCATCTGCTTTTTGATTTTTTTTTTTAGCTGTAATAGGAGAACATCAGGGATATTCCAAAATGAAAATATCCTACAAGCAAGAGACTTGAACCTGGCGCTTGTAGCTGACAATGTTCACTCCAGGATAGAGTTCACTGCCTGTAAATGAAGGGGAAAAGGACAATTAATATTCACTTCCAGCTAATTTCTGGCTCCCGATGATGCACCAACTTGAAAGTGGCTCTCAGCTGCATCCCCCCAGCTCTGCTTTGGGCAAAATGGAGAGAAGGGAATTCTTCATTTGCAGTTGGATGAAAACACCAGCCACAGAAAAGTTGGAAAAATCCCGAATAAGCAGAAAGTTTGATCCATTTGTAATTATCCTTCCTCCTCAAATATCTGAATTCACAATTTGTTAATTTTTCAGACCAAGCCTGTCATGGGTGCTGGTTTTGGGGTCCTTTTGCTGGGAACAACTGTCAGGTTTTACTCTCAAATCTTCCTTTTCTCAACTTCTTCAGATTTATGTGATTTTTTTTTCACCACATTCCTTCCTACCTGGAATGAACCAGCAGAAAGGAATTTTCACTCCTTTTGGCAGATCTAGAAACATCAGAGATGTTTTTTGCATGGGGACATATCAAGGTGAATATGCAAGTTAAATTTGAATTAAGTTTTGATTAAAAAAATTGGGTATTGCTTCCTATGAAGCTTAATTGGTGAAAAGTTGAAAAACTGGTTAAGAAAAGATGTAAAATGTTTTATATACCTTTAAAACTTCTCTTTCCTTCTCCTTTGGTTCCTTAAAACCAGGGAAAACTCTTAAACCTCCCAAAGCACGTCATTAATTTTGTGCCTTCTAGAAAAGGATAAATTCAAATGTGATGTGCTTAAGTAGAGCAGATACTCTTCAATAATTCAAATATGGATAAATGGATTTAAGAGCCCAAACCACCCCTCTGTATTTAGGCTGGCCAAAGACTCCCTAACATAAAATAAATATAAATAAATATTGACACAACCACCTGTTCATGCCAGTTTGGAGACACATATGCACAGACCACCAGGACACCCAGGAGTCTGCCAGCAGCAAAGATCCTTGAGTCATACATCAGGCAGATCCAAAATAGCCTTGGATGGATTTTGTAATGCTAGTTAAGGAAAATAAAGCCCCAATAAACTAGGGACTCTTACTTTCTTGGTTTGTTAATATACATATTTTTATGACCAGAAAGACTAGAAATTTTAGTGGTTTTTTGTTGTTGTTGTTTTATTAAGGATAATATCTAGGTTAATAATTAAAATAATAGTAATAATTAAAAGAAAGCATTTTAAGGTGAAATTACAGATCTGCAATACTGAGAACAACCTAAAAGGAATAAAAACTTCCAGTTGGTAAATAATACTCAAAATGCACCTTATGACTTCATTATCCACCATTCCTACCCTATTCCATTGGGATTTTTCATGTTTTTACTGAACAACAGCTGAGATGACAGATTATTCCCCAGCTTTTGGAGAGAGAAAATGATAATTCTAAAAGGAGCTGCTTAATGAAACCAGGGCTTTGACCCTTTGCAGGTTTTTTTTTTTTTTTTTTGTCAGAGTTTTTCTGCTGCTCCCACGACTTTCTCTGTCCTTGCTGCAGATGGTCCAACAGCCAATTCCTGTGTTCCTTGCTGCTCCTGAGCAGGAAACAAAGCAAAGCCACCGTTATTATCTCTTGATTCCTCGCCAGCTTTTTGCTTATTTAGACATGATACTGTTGGATATTATTCAGCTTTGCATTTCTTACCAGTAAAAAAAAAAATAGATGGCTATTGTAGGAAAACAAAAGGATTAAAGGCTTAGGAGCTTTGGGTGCATGTTTAATATTCAGATATTTGTAATAACAGCTGAGAGATGCAAACAGCATCGGTGCCAAGAAAGGGATTTGCTTACACCTGTCTGTGTGTGGTAATTCAGGGAGCACTGCCCAGGAGAGCTGCTCTGGGTAAGGAAACTCCTGGGGCACAGACCAGCGCCAAAACCATCCCAACAACATCCAAGATGTGGGAAAACTCAAAGTTCACAGCTTTGACCTTCATTGTCACTGTCGCCTCCATGGAATTTCAACTTCTGGCAACCTCTGAACTTGCACCCGGGGGTAATTTTTGTATCACTGGGATGAAGGATTCCAATCCTCCATGAAAAATATTAAACTATGCCATTGGATGCCTCTGTTTTACACAAATCCTTACAGATTCTGACCACACTGGTTCCAAGCTTTTCTCTCCAAACACAAGAGCTGGAAGATGTATTTGTTTGGGGGTTTTTAATGGTATTTTTACAGTCTCTTGTAATTCAAGTAGGAGTGGGAATGAAAGCATCAAACAGTGCCAGTCTTTGAAGAAAGCCTTGGGGGCCAGCAAGGCTGTGGGTGTTGTTCATCACACTTCAGTTCTGTTTCTAACTGGACTATTCTCCACGGGAGTGACACCTCCTCAATATTTGTGCACATTTGTTAATATAAAAACACTTAGATACATTTATTTCAGCTGCCTTTAGGAATCCTTGATCATGGAGGTGTCCTGGTCAGGCTTCAATCATGAGGGTGGAAATCCACGCAGAAATTTGGAACTGAGACCACAGAAATGTCACTTCAACAAATCATTTAAACTCCTCCATTTATTGATTCTTCGATCATGGAGAGAGCAACACCAACAACAATAGAAGGCAAATAAAAAGGGGGAAAACTGAGAAGCACCATGGGGAAATCCTGGAAAAATGTTTAATGCAAAGTGTCCCCGAGGTGTGGCACGTCCCAGGGTCCATCATCCATCAGCCCTCTGCTCCCAGACTCGCAGCAAGAGCCTGAGGCACCAAGGACTGGTGTCAGGAGAGCCTCAAGTCTTTATTAAATGCATGGAACAATACCTTGGCAAATTGGGTAAGACTGGAAGCACCACGATAACCCTGAATCTGCATTCTGAAGGCTTTCACAGGCCTGTGGAAGGTGTGTGCTGCGAGATAAAGCAGCCGGCTTTGAAAAGGAGACTTTAATCCATTAGATATTTGCCATCTAAATAGCTCCACTCTGCTAGACCTGAAGCTCTCCCTGGAACAGAAGCACTGTTTCCCTTTTTAAAATTTTCCCAGTTATCTTGTTTTACAGCTTTCTCCACTCCAGTCCTTAGCCTACATTTAGGCAATTATTTCCCTTTCCTTTTAGCAGAAATACAATATCTGATGGTGACAAACATGCAGAGCACAGAAATTCCTGAGTCTCGCTCCTCAGCATCTTATTACACTGGCCCATTTTCTCATTTGTCCTATAATTATGGGCAATTAGGGCTGAGAGCACCGAGGTCAGTTCTGTTTCTTGAAGTGTGTTCACCATAAAATCTCCATTTTAGCCCTGCTGTAGCTCCTTGAAATCCAAATGGCACAGAGAGGAAAATATGTAGAGTTTGATTCAGTGAAAGCAAAGTTAGAACTTACTTCCTTCAAGTGCCCAAATCCCAGAGCAGCCCCTCTGTGGGCACAAAACCATAATTGGAACTCACTCTTGATGCTTTCTGGTTGTGATTTCTGGAATATGGTTAAAACACATCCAGGGAAGACACAGCTCATACTCTGAGTCTTTGAAGAAGCCACAGATACCAAGTCCTCTCTGAAAGTTTAAAAATTATCTAATTGGCATAAAATCATGTACAGAATCAAGGTAAACCAGTGGAAGGTAATAACTCATTAGTCTGCAAGATATTCCAGAAAGACTGAACTCCTTCACCCCTGGAAGGAAAAATAATTCCCTATAGTTTCCCTCCTTTTGGTGTGCTGGTGGTCACATAGATAATGCACATTCAACAATTCACTCCATTTCTCTATTTATCAAATATATCACTCAATTCATGGGAGTTCATGCTTCCAAGTTGCTCCACCAGGGATACAAACACCTTTTCCTGTCTGGTGTGGATGCACTTCTGCTCCCCTTCTTTGGAACAATCCCTTTGCACCCTGAATCACTACAGCAAAAACCAAACACAAAACATGTCAGAAAGTTGCCCTGATTAAATCCCACTGCTCTCCAACGAGTTCCCCATAACTGCCTAAAATGCTGCTTCAATAAGACACTATTTCCTTATTTTTCTATAGGATTTGCAGCTTTAGTGACACCATAATTACAGAAAAGACACACGAGTCACTTCAATTACCTCAGCAATTAAACCAGACTAATGTGCCGCAATTATTTCCTCCAAGACAAACAGTAACTTTTCTGGGATCCTTTATTCCTGTGTAAGATGCCATCCAGCATTTCCAGCCTCTCTTTGCTTTCCCTGTGCCAGTAATGCTTTGGAAGTGGCAGCTAAAATTTTGAATGTCACATGCTCAGGGATGAGCACAGCTCAAGTGTTTTGCTGTTGAGGTGGCAGCCCCCTGCTCTAGTACTGAACCAAAATATTAATGGAAAGCAATTATTCATGTTAAAAAACTTGAATTTACCTCCAAATGGTTCCCATATTCAGAGTTCTGGCTACACAAAAACCTCATTACAAAAGAACAGCATCAAGGCAATATCCCAAAGTTGCTGTACCTAACGGATGGAGGGATGAAGTGACACCAGGTTACATAAAATATTGATGCTCACTTTTCAGTTACAGGGTTTTATGCGTTTTGCATACAAAAGGTCTTCCTGCTTGGAAGGTTTACTACCAGAATAAATTATTATTACAACGTGTTTTCATTTGCACAAGTGCTTCTTCAGCTGGCAGCGAAGAACAACTTGGGAACTGATACACAGACATTTTTTCAAAACTCACATTTTTCTAGAAAATTTAAGTGCAAGGGTATCTGTACAAGCTGTGTAATTTATCACATGATTTCTGTTAGGGTACCTCTGCAAAGAGCAGGAGGTTTTCTTGAAGGCACTGCATTTCCATAATATGCAGCAAAGGTGCTAATATTCCTCTTAGTGTTGAATTATTTCCCACTTGAAATGCCCCAATCCCATCAGCTCATGGATCAGACATTCCCTCCTGTCCTGTCAGCAATTCCACCCCTGCCTTGACTGGCAGCGCTGCACTGGCACGCTGCCCATGGAGCATCCTCTCCCTAATGCAAACAGCCCTGATATTTTCTCTCTTTATGGTAATAGCAGAGTTCCCAAGGGCTTTAGGGTCGTTAAGCCCTGTCCAGGAGATCTGCTCCTTGCTCAGTGGCTGAATTGTAAATGAAAGAGCCCGGCTCTGTTATCATGAGATCGGGCGTTATCTAAAGCAGGCTGGGGACAATTCAGAGGGACAGATAATGGCATTGGACTTGGAACTGGGAAAAGAAATGCTTTAAAGTAGAGCTTTGTGCTCACACTTTGCATTTTAAAAAGTCTTCAAACCTCAGTGTACTAATTGTTAAGATGAGGCAGTTGATAGGAGGAATAATTAGTAAAGCCAGGAAATAAATGTGATTATTTCTACAACAGACCTTGTTTACCGTGAGAAAAATTCAGATTTTAGTCCTGAAAGCCAAATTAACTTCATGATGTTTCACTGGGCCAAATCATGCTCTGCATTGCCTTCTTTAGTAATTATATCCTGACAGTGCATAATTAGTGTCTCAAGTCGAATTCCCCCACAGCCATCAAATGTGCAAAGAAAATAAAAAATAAAACAAGGCGCAGGTAGAAGGAGACACGAGGAGCAGGAGCGGGGTGTGTGGGTTGTGCGTGTTTAGTGCAGTCACACATGGGGCTAATTTAGAACCACAATTTTCCTGACTCCAGCTGGATCTAGACAAGAACCAGGAGGCTCAGATCCTGTGGAGAGTCCATCAGCAGAGCCAGGAATATCCATTTTCCAGAGGAGGAAGCTGAGCACAGCAATTTTTATGCTATTCCTGCTCTTCCAGCACAAACCTTTCTTCTGTGAGCCCTCCTTGCCAGCTCTGGGGGGACAAAGGGGTAACAAAACACAGGAGGGACACCTTAAAGAGCCAGAAATCCCCATGGCTCACCAGCACAAGTGTCTACCCGCATGTTTCATGCTTAATTAATTAAGTTTAGCTGCTAATGATGTTCACTCCATATAAAAATAACTACAGCTCTCACCAGGGAGCTCCATCAAACACCTCACCCCATATCAACCCAAGGTAAAACCGCCCCCTCAGAAAAAAAAAAAATAAAATCCCAGAAAATGTGTATGGGGGTAAGAGGCACAAATTCCAAATTATTGATTTCCAAATTAATGATTACACCCAGAGCTCTGAGCAGGCTGAGACAATCCAGGAATAATCTGTTCTAAATAATCAGATTTAGCAAATCAGGGACAGCTTTCACTTGGTGGGGAAAAGGAACAAGAATTAGTTTGAGCCCTTTGGTGGCACCACCTCGGGAGGAGAGAAACCACGGCTGAGTGCCAGCTCTGGAGTGAACCAGGCTGAGGAGAGCTCAGATTTAAGGAATAATGTGATCCTTGCCATGGTGCAGATTCCATTTGAAGGCTGCCACATCTCCAGGGGCAAGGTCTGCATAAAGCAACAGCTAAATTTTTAAGGAATGGGAAGTTGGAGTTGAAACTAGATTCAGAGATGAGTGTATTTATCTGTACAAACAGAACAGGCTAATATCCCTCTTTCCAGCTGTTAGCAAACCACACAGCAGAAGTCAATTCCATTAATAACATTCCTTCTGCTAATTTAATTTTGCACCTTTTACCTTTCCTGATCATTAGAGACAAAAAAGTTCTCTTCCAAATAAAGGTTATGAGGGTTGTATATATTTAAGCCAAGCTTAATTTCACTCCTTTTCTCTCTGGGAAGGGCTGGGGGAAGCTGTGACAGAGAAGCAGGCTCTGCAGAGAAGCAAAGTTTGAGCAGCAACTCCTCCTGTGGTCCCTGATGGTGCCCAAAAGGCTTCCTTGGGCATCTCCTCCTGATGGATGGTGGGAAACATCCACAGGGATCTGTTCCACAGCCAGGTGAGTGCCCACACCACCACCACCAGAATGGGGCGTTTTCTCTCCTCTGTCCGAAACAATGGGATTTTCACATTTTGTTCAGCAGTAAAGATAAATAACCCCCAAGGAAACCAACTGCACCAGAATGGTTGAACCACTTTGTATTTCCTAACATCAAATATCCTGGGCAAGGGTCTCCCACAACTCATGGAACCAACGAAATTACTGCATTTCACTCCTTTTGTGATTAATAATGTTCATTTTCTTCTTAGAGTCTGAATATTTCTACTTGGCAAATGCATCAGACTTGGAAGTAGCTTGAGTTTCCATCAGCCATCACTTTTAGACTGAAACAATCCTAAATAGGATGCAATTGTGAGTTAAAGCAGATTTAAAGCACGGAGCAACTGCAATGAGGCTGATCCTCAGATTTCAAGGTTATTTTCAGCTTCATTAAACCCAGAGCTTACAGGGATCTGCAGGAATTCAGCCTTGCCCTGAAAGCACAGAAAATTGCTTACTTTGAGATGCCAAAATACCTTGGTGTTTATAAACATCACACACAGTTTCAAAGGAATATCATTTTATCCACTCACTCGATGGAGTTTTAACTAGAAATTCTTTTTTCCCCTTATTTTTGTGGGATATTTGTGGCATTTAACAGACATGATACACAGAGAGAGTAGCACAACTTTTTCTCGACTTTACACAAACAGACATTAATTTGAGGGTTTTTATCACTTTAGGTGATATAACTGCAGACAACTATTAATATGTAATTATAAAATATATGACTATTTGTTCATTGTAGAAATATTAGTCACTACATCATCTCATCACCACTTAAATTCTCATGCCTAAAGAGGTCCTTAAACAAATAAACACACAGAGAATTACGCTGACTCTGTTTTGGCAGCTCAAGTGTGACAATTAATGATGGAAGGCTTTCTAATTACCTGGATAATGAAGGGGTTTGGTGCAGCATTGTAATGTTTTCTCTAGAGACCACAGTGTACTTTTATGAAATTAAACAAAGGCCTAAGGAAAATTAGACAATATTCCAGAGAATGGAATTCAGTGTGGCCCCACAGGTGTTTCATCCCCTCCCTGTACCTGTTTAATCAGTCAGGCACTGCTGACTGCCGAGTCCATCTTCTGTGCCCTCTCTAATTGCAAATCAATCATTACAGAGGATTCCAAGCAAGAAAACAATACTAATAAAGAGCCAAAAGCAATGCTTAATTAATGAAACTCAGGCCTTGCTAATCCAAGTGGCCCAGCCCCGTGACAGGTGATCATTCCTGGCTGATTTAATGAGCACCTTCATCCTGGCACTGCCCCTCTCTGAGGGCTCTCGGACACCTGTGGGCTGCTGGCTTTGGTTTTAATTATTTATTTATTTTTAGACTCTAAATGTGGTGAAATATTTCAATATATAAGTCCATTAAATATTTTACATACAGCAGAAGTTCCTTTCTGTATTTGGGAGCTATCTATGTCTGGAGCTGTGCAGTGCAGGGATGTGCCCTGGGCTGAGATGGACTCACACCCCCGGATTTGCCTCTTGGCATCATCTGCACTTGTGCTTTGTGCTCAGGGAAACTCCAGCTCTTGACAGAAACAGGGAAAAAAGTATGCAGATATTGGTCTGCATGGGCAGTTTTACTAAAACACCAAGGTCTTTGCCTTGTATAAGCAAGAATTTTTATTTTTCTGTCATTTTCACCTCCAAGGTCTTTTCTTGAATCCCTGTGTGTGAATGGAATTACTCAGACAAAATGGGGCTGGAAGTAAAGCAGGTGCTCTGCATCACACCCCTGCAAGGCAGCGGTTCCTGAGCTACCATTAAATGATTTTATGGTTACAGGGCTTTTCCCACACAGCTTTTCTGCTCCCACAGTCTCCTGATCCCTGCTCAGAGGTGTCCTGGTTCTAAAATCCAGTGAGGACACATCCTGTGACTGTCACCAGGCATTAGAGGACAATCAGGGTGAGCTCCACCCCTCTAAATTCCTCTTGCCCATCCAGAACCAGAGAAACCCCACTGGGAAAAGGAAAACACATAGAGCTTTGAAAGCTCTATAAATTACATCACTAATTTAGTATACATAATAAATAATTATTATAAATTATTATAATGTATTATTATTTGTTAGAAATAAATAAAAGCATTTAAAAAATAATTCTGGTTTTAAATCATGCCCCCTAATCTCAGGGTTTAAATCAAACACTCTTTAAGGACTCTGTGAAATAAATCTCCAATTCAGGACAATTCACCCAGCACAGATTACAGCATTATTACACCAGTGGGCAAGCACTGAGAAACCTATTTTATTCCTTGCAAAGCACTTTACACACAGAGAACAATTTTCCCCTGAGATGAACTAGGGAGTTTCTTACAGGTTTCTCAAATTCTTGAAAAGGAAAGGAAACAAAATGATGTCAGTTTTTTTTTTTTTTTCATTTTCCCCCCCTCTTTTAGAAGTAATGTCCAGCTGAGGTTGTTGATTTGTTAAAAATGAATTTACCACAACCTCTAAGGAGCTCTCTATCCTGCTCAGGACATGTGAGAAGGCAAGACAGAGGTGACAGGGTAAATTTCTTCTTTGTCCATTGGAGAACAGACCCCATGCACAAGCACTGAGATGTCACCAGAGGTGCAGCTGAGTGAGAGCAGCAGGAACTGTCACAAGAACTCCACTGGTAGCTGCTAAAATCCCAGCTGAAACATGGGACTGTACTTTCATGGATCCCAGCCTTAAACTGCTGTAAAACCTTATGGTTTTCCCAAATTATTTTTTTCTTTAATTTTTTATTTTTTAGTGAGGCAGAGTGGAGCAAGGTGTGCTGAGCCAAGGGGGCTGTGCTGGCTCAGAGAACAGCCCTGAACCATCAACACTGAACTGTGCACCAGCAACCAAACTGATTAAAACTAATTAAAACTAATTAAAACTAATCTCAGCAGCCAGATCAATACACACTGGCAGCTACCACTGCATTTAGCTTGTGGTTAAGGGCATTTAACCTCATAAAACAGAGTTAAATACAGAGAAATGGGTTGTTTTTAGTTAAGAAAGTGTGGGAGTATCTGTGCCCAGAGCAGCTGTGACTGCTCCTGCATCCCTGGAAGTGTCCAAGGCCAGGTTGGATGGGGCTTGCAGCAACCTGGGAAAGTGTTAGGGGCAGAAAAAGTTGAGTTTTAAAGGTCCCTTTTCCAACCCAAACTGTTCCACGATCCTCCTAAACAAGAAATGGGAGAAATTAGAAGGAAATATTTAATATTTCTTTTGGCCACTTTCTGAGTTGTTATCGGAGCAAAACTACTGGGAGTTAGAAATGCTCCATTCAAGGCAGTGCCCAGGAGCTGCGGCCCCCTGGGCTGGAAATCTCATCACAAATGAGATTATTTCTTGGGCTCCTGTGCTTGTATCTCCCCTCTTCCCGGGACGATAAGTGCTTCCCGTCACCTTTGCTGCCTCACCATGCCCTTGCTCCATGGATTCTTGATTTCTTCATTTCCAGGGCTGCTGTCACATTTTCCTGTGGCCTTTCTGCTAAGTCTGTGCAGACACAACCGAGTGTAAGAACCCTCCTGCTGTGCCTCAGATAAATGAGAGATGTCCTCAACCTCCTGTCCCTGTGCCTGCCTCTCACACACGGGGCTCCTGTTCGCTCCAGGTAGGGATTCAGATATTTCTCACAATTTCACCTCTCAGTGTCGGAGCTCCCAGCCGGCTGCCAGCTTTCACAGAGCTGATTTTCACTGCCCAGGGAGCAGCCCCAGTTTGTAGTGCCACGCTCTGGAGTGCAGTGACCCGGCCCTGCCACGGTGACATTGATGGATCTCTTCTTTTGCTGCTTTCTCTTCCCTTTCTCCCATCCTTTGTGAAAGGAATAAGTGAAAAATTGGCTTCCTCAGGGTGAGGGGAGAGCAGCACATGGAATTTTCTGGTGGTTTGCTCAGCTCAAACCCCACACTGTCTCCAGCCCTGGGACTAAAAGGATTCATAGTCCTGACATCTTCCCTGAACACTCTGGCTGCTGGGGGAACTGCACAACCTCAGCAGTTCCAAGGGGAATTGCAAACACATTTTAAAACATCTGAATATTCAGTAATTTGTCCCAAAACTACTTTAATGAAACAAATTAATCTACACATGACAGAAAGCACAGCAGAGGGACCACGTGCCTGACCCCTGCCTTGGGAAGGCTGGTTTGGAAATGCAGGGAAAGTTCAGGTGTTCTTTCCACCTCCAGCCTGGGCAATCCCTCCCCAAAGGCATCAGATACCTCCAAGGGATGATGACATCCCAGGTACTGAGATAGAAGGAATTTCACCCAGGCCACCTCTTCAAATCATACAGACAAAGAACCAGAACAACTTTTTGACCAATCCTAAACTGACTTTAAACTAAAAAAAAAAAAAACAAAAAACAAAACACCAAACTGCTAACAAGCCTAATTAACATGAATCTTGCTCTGAAAGAGGAAGGCATTATGCAATTATAAATTATTTTTAGATGATGAATTGTTGGTTCTTAACATATAATTTTTCCTGTCTCAAGCATAACAAAGGCACATTTTTTTTAGTTTTCTAAAATAAATCCTACCCCAAGAGTGAAAGTCAAAGCTGGTTAGATGCACTGTCAGAGAGGTGAGGTACCATGCCTGATTCATTTAAATTAATTTCATTTACCCTCTATGTACCAAGAGTTGAGGTGGAGAATCATTGGGATGATGGGGAAAAAATTTTTCCAATTTTTCTCATGTGACACCCAGGAGACAGCAACAAAACTTTTTCTCAGCACCACCCACCTTGGCTGCTTTTGTTTTATTGAGGTTTCCCTTGGGCCAACTCAGTTTTGGGAAGGAATTCTTCTCTGTGAGGGTGGGCAGCCCCTGGCACAGGGTGCCCAGAGCTGCTGTGGCTGCCCCTGGATCCCTGGCAGTGTCCCAGGCCAGGCTGGACACAGGGGCTGGAGCAGCCTGGGACAGTGGGAGGTGTCCTTGCCATGGCAGGGGTGGCACTGGGTGACTTTTAAGGTCCCTCCAACCCAAACCATTCTGGGATTCTCTGACAGTTTCAGTCTGAGCAGGGGTAACCTCTTGGTGGGATTTTGTCTTTTATCCACACTTAACTAGAACTCTGTGGCCATGGATGCTTTGTTTAAAGCTCAAATAATACAAAAAAAAAAAGTCTTGCAGATATTTGACATTATTCCTTCACCTTGCTCTTGAAGTTTCCATCACGTGACTTCAGCAGCCACTGTCATCCACATAGGGCAGGATGGGATTTTTATCCTCCAGATCTGCACCTGTCAATCCCTTATGTTAAAATTGTGTCTTTTCTCTTTGATCAGGAATATGCCAGGACCTCCCCAAGGGTGGTGGCTGTCACAACACCCAGGAGCTGCCTGTCCTGGCTCATCCAGCTCTGGTGGCACTGATGCCTTAAATCTTAGTTTTCATATTTTCCATTTTCTGTCCCGCACTGGTGTGTGCCTCTGAACTCCATATCAAGTGTTCCAAGTTCTCCTCACAGCTCAGTCCCACAAAACAATCCTTTTCCAGCCCCAGAACCAAGGACACCGCTGCAGCTCCAGCCCCAAAAAGTGCAAAGAGCAGAGAACTGAGGAGAGAATCTGGGAGGGTGGGACTGCAGAACCTGGAGCTGGGGTTGGACAATGAACCCCAAGGTGGGAATGAACCCAAACTTATAAAAGTGTGAAAATTCCTGACTCGGACCCATCCTGTCCGGGCTCTTGCACTGCCCGAGGTGAATCCTTGGAAGGTTTTTAATAAATCCCTGCTTTATTCCTTGAGCTCTGCCCAGCCCCTGCTCCAGGGAGCCTCCCCAGGCCCCAGCAAGCAGCAGCTCCTGGAGAAGGAAGGGTTTCCTTGTGTGGTTTGGGACAGGATCCCAGCTCTTTCCCCCAGGAATTGCTGCTGGGAACAAGATGAGGAACTGAGCCTTGCTTGGAGGCATGGAGCAGGATCAAGGCTGCTCCTCAGCTGGGATTTGAGGCATTTGAAAATAAGGGAAAACAGCAGATGCAAACAGAGCAGCACAGTCTGTAGCCTGGGGTGGGAGAGTTATTTCTGTTGATTTAATAAGTGGCTGCTTGGTCAGCTCCTCCTCTAAATGAGGAGCCATCTCCATTTTTCAGGTGAGCACTGTTAATGTTCAGAAAATCATCTGCAATTTAGCTGGAACATTGCTGGAGATCTACTCTGTAAATTGCCATAAGTTCTGGGTGTCTATTAGGGATGCTTGCCCCTGCCAGAATGAATAAAATAATGGAGAAAAATGAAAATAGTTGGGTCTTATATTAATAAAACAAAATATTGTCAGCTCTAAAAGGATTAAGTTCTTGATGTGTCTTCAAAAGCCTTACATATTTCATCTTCCAATTAAAAGGGAAGAAGAAGAAAGTTTGCAATATGGAAATATCATAAATATGATTCAGTTATTGTTGCATGTCAGGAGCACTCCCTGTATCCTCCCTGCACAACCAACCCTGAGATCCAGCTTTGGGAGAATTTCACTGTCTGCCCTGACATTTTACAGTTCCCTGTCCAGATCCACATCTTCAGTCTGAAACTGGAAACTGAAGAAACCTTTTAGGCTTAGCTTTTGTGGGGGTTTTTTATTTTTTTTTCCTAGATGCAGTCATCACAGCATCTAGAAAAGCCCCACACAGACCCCTGGTTCAATCCATCTGTACTTGCACAACTTCTGCACCCCTGGAGTGTTTTATTGAACGAAATATCTGATCCTTGTGCTTTAGAACCTCATTTACATTCACTTTTGTGCTTGTGTGGCACTTACACAAAATTCAGAGAGTTCTCAAGCAAATGACTGTTGGTACTTAAATACAGAATATGCTTTTTAAACATATAATTAAACCCAAGATACCTCCACTAAGTGCACCGAAATCCATGTGCCCAAATTCAAGGCAAAATCCCTGCCACGTTTTAAGTCTGTGTTAAAATCAATTTTTAATTTAAAATCTGTTTGGTTCTTTTTTGTTGTTGTTGTTTTTTTGGGGGGTTTTTTGTTTGTTTGTTTGGTTGGTTGGTTGGTTGGTTTTTTGTGTTTTTTTTTTGTTTTGTTTTGTTTTTGGTTTTGTTTTTTTTTCTGGTATGTTCTAGGCATGTTTATCTTGCATGAAAAGTGGAGCTTTGGGGGGGGATTCCTCAGTATAATTTTCAAGTGGAGGGATCAGATTTCCTCCTAACTCCTTTCTGTTTCTGGTTAACCACAGCTGAACATCTGTTTATTTCCCAGGAAAAATGTTAAACAACAATACAAGGTTGTAAATGGAGTGAGCATCTGATGGAACAAATTCTTGTTTATAACCCAGACCTGTACATCGGGAATTTTCTCCTGACAGTTCAGAGCTCTGAATCCAAGTCACATCTCCTGAAAATTAACATCAAAGTAACTCAGCTCATTAGGGTGGTGTTTCAGCTAAGGGTGCAACATCTCTATAAATTAAAATGAAATTACTGTTTACAACTTTATATTGACTGTATCAGCATTCTGTTGCCTGGGATGCAACTCAATGGAGAGGAGGACTTAAAAATAAATCTATTTTAAAAAGAAATTAAGTTGATTTGACTTTCCTATTGTGATATTTAAGAAAGAGTAAAACCACCATAAGTATTTTCCTTTAAGGAAAATACAGAGTGCACAGCATGGTTCTGAAGGCAATGAAATAGGACATGATCAGCCCTAGACAGGATTTTATTTAGGGAGACAAAATCCCCAGTCAGGGAGTTCATGTAACAATGACAAATCTCATCAGAGGCCAACGAGCAGAATTTGTGTCTCTGTGGTTACGATGAGCCCGACGATATTTTTAACAGATTTTGATCATTCTGGAGAAGAGTTCAAGAGCCACAGATCTCTGGGAGTCCTGAGGACATCTCACAGATGATTGCAATGTGCGTGGTTTACATCTAATAATAGTCATGTGTACATAAATGGAATTACTGGGGTTTGTACACACGGTTACACGTAAAAATGAGTGACTTTGGAAAAGTGACATTTTATTTGTTCAAAAACTGCTGCCGATACTGTCTGGAGTTTATGTGGTTTCTCTTCCTGAAATAGGTGATGATTCTTATGTGTTTTTTTTGTTGACTTTCATCAATAAGCAAGAGTTATCCATCAAACCTGGTGGAGATTCTCATCCCTAGGTCAGCAAGATCCTCTCAACTCAGACTTGTGACCTTCCAGTCACAGCCTTGATTTAGCCATTTTTGGAACCTTGCACTTATTTTATGATTCGAAAACCAATTTCAAACTGTAAACAGAAGCATGAGTCATTTTATAGGCACTTTCTCCAAAAGATGCTTACCCAGAGTTTTTAAATGCTCGCTAGTTTATGCTTGTTTCCTGGAGATATTTAGAGAAGTAATTATAACTGGGAAGATGCAAAGCTCAAACTTTTATTAATAATGCACAAACTCGTGACATCCAACAACTTGTACACAGTTGGAGCTTCCAAATGCTCCAAAGGACTCCATAGATTTTACATTTGATATTATTTTCTTGGAAGCTTTGTGGATTTTCAAGTCAAGGTCAAGAAAATCAAATTATTTCAATTTATTGTTTAAACTCAGACTAAAATGTCAACAAATGTGGGGATTTTGCATGAACTAAAATTTTATTTTTCTTCCCTATTTTGTATATGTTTATCCATCTTTCTGTTGAATACATGTTTTGAATCACAGCGTATTTTCTATTCTAGCTGCTAAAATAAAACCTTCATGATGGATGCAGCATCAGCCCTTCCTCTGACTGTAGTTACCCTCACTGGAATTTCTGACCAGACCCAAATCCACCTCCTCTACTGAGATTTTCCAGCCCAGCAGATGGGAAAGTCTATTGAATAATACCAAATACTCCTACAAAAGAGACAAACCCAACTGAAACCTTTTAGCCTTTAAAAGGCAGCGAGGAATTTGGAGGATTTTTTTCCCTGCATAAATTTTGGGAGCTTTTTTGCTTTTCATCAGCAACATGCACAATCTGAAACAACATGATAAAATGGTGAGGGAGTCCACCAGGAAATCATTTCAGTGCTTTTTCTGAAAACTGCTTTAGTGGCTGGAAAGAAACTTCTTTCATTGAAAGGATCTTTCTGTTTCCATGAATTTCTATGCAGCAGCCATCTCACTTTGCTGGGCTGTGTGTCCACAGGGATGTGCCCACACAAAGTCATGGGAGGAACCATGCCCTGAAAAAGCAATCAGAATTCTTTCCCAACTTTAGGTGGTTATTTTCTCCCAAATAAACACAGAAAGAGGCAATGCATTATGGTTTTGTTCCTCTTGTTAAAGGCTATTCTTGTGATTTTTCAGTTCAGATTTGCCTGGATAAAATATTCAAAATAAAGCACATTATCCATAATCCCTTCTGGCCTAATTCCATTCTGAGTTTACTGATGATGCAAGCTGACATTCCCAGTAACTGAGGACTAAGTTTAGCCTCCAAACATGAACGTTGCACTCAGCTGGAGCAGTGTTCCTGGCAGACACGGATCGGCCCTGACTCACAGGGATGGAATCTGCTCACTCCCAGATGAGCAGCAGCTTCCACCATGCTGGAGGAAAGCAAATCCTCCATGGCAGCACCCCCAGGCCATGGGTCACATCCCCGTGTCCATCTTTGTCCCCAAACCCTGGGGCACATCCCCGCGTCCATCCTTGTCCCCATGCCTTGGCTCTGCAGGTGCCTGTGCTGGCCCAGCCCTTCTCTTTAACAACTGAAAACCACTCAGCTGCTGCACAAATAAATCCCATCGGATGGGAAAAGGTGGGAACGCTGATGCAGAAGTATTCACCCAAATAAAACCTGCACCTGAGGTGGGAGGAAATATTTTCACCTTGATTTAATTTTAGGCTGGAGAACAGGGATTTTTCATGTCTGATCATTGCACCTCACCACAATACAAATCTCTAATGATAGGCAAAAAATTAGATCCAGAACATTGTTCCCTGTTTATTTCCCAGTCCAGCTGGTTGCAATAGAAACCCCCATCCTCCTTCTCACCACTTTTACTGGGGGACATTTCCCAGCATTTCTGCAGAGCCACCATGGCCCTGGTGTCACCCGTCCCTGCTCAGGTTTCTCCCTCTCTGCTCCCCACTGCTGTTCCTGCTCTTTGGCAGCACTCAGGACCATGGGATTCCTGGATCTGGCTCTTGGGGGCCAGTGTGCCCCCTTTAGGGAAAATGGGACTAATTCCCAGCTTTCACATTATGCCTTCCATACATTAAATGGTGGGGTTTTTTGTGCTGATAGATAAGGAGAGGGAGATGTGCAAACACTACAGAGTTTTCCCAACTGGCTGGTGCAGAGTGAGACCTGGAGCTCCAAAATTCCGGTAACTCACCCCAGAGGCCAAGCAACTCTGCTGCTTCTGTTTTCCTTCTTGCAGAACATCTTTATTCCTATTTGCAGACTAAAAGTGATGAGCTATTGACTGCTAAAAAGCCAGTGGCTGGAATAGTAAATAAATCTTGCCTGCCACGGTGCTGCCTCCGGAGTGAGAAAGTTGAGCTGACACATCTCTCATTACTCTGTGTTGTTTCCTGTATAATTTATGACTTTCCATTGCATGTGTTTGGAGTTGTAAATGTGATCTGCAGCTGCAGCTGACATCGGGCATGCAAAGGACAGCTCCCAATAATGCTGTTAGTCCTTTATGGGCAGAGTTACAGTAAATAACACTTAATGTGAAATATGTAGAGCCATAATAAACACGACAGTGGCTAAGGTTGCTTCTGCTGAGGATGCTGAGATTGCTGGAAAGGAAGGGAAGGAGCTGCATCAAGGACAAGGCCCACAGGTTCTTTGCAGACTCCTCCCTTCAGGTTGCTGAGGTAAAACACTACAAGAAATGTGCTTTGATACTTCTGTTACAGCAAATTCTAAGAGCTCTGTGTGGATAAAAGAATATCTGGCCTTCAGTCCATTAAGGCAGCTCCAGGTGATCCAAGGAAATTGATCCAATGGAATGTGGATGTTTCACATGCACTGCTAAATGTGAACTTAATGTCCCTATCCACAGCAATTTCTCACCAGATTCTGAGACTGGTCTCAGCATCTTACCTGTCTGCTTAAAGCCAAACAGGAGCACTAAAAAACAGCCTCATTTTTTCTGTTAGGGTGCTCTTGCGGATGGAATTCTGTGGGGTACCAGCCACTGTAGGTTTCTGAACTGGATAAACCACTGTAGAAGCAGCTTTTGTTATTTCCCTTCTTGTATTGCTGACTGTGATCAATTTTCACTCTTAAAGCAGAACTCAAATGCTGCTTTTTAATTTCAGGAAACCATTGTAGGTAAATTCTCCTTTAAATTACGCTCACCTGAATCTATAGAAACTCAAGGGCTGATCTTGCAGTTTGTGATATTAGGAAGAAATTCTTTATTCGGAGGGTGGTGAGGCCCTGGCACGGTTTCCTAGAAATGTACTGGCTATCAGCTGTATGGTTCCACAGTTTGGGACTTCCTGAATATTGGAATTTTCTTTCTTCCTTACAAGGTGCTGCAAAGTTAAGAACTGGAAACCAGCCCAAAGCACAAGCAACTGGTAAGCTTCAGGATCAAACATCAATTCACCTCCAGAAGTTCATCTCCCTGTTTGGGCTGTCTCCAACCAGCTCATCATGGCACCAGGAAACTTGGAAAACAGAGAATCTTAATTTTAAGTTTTTCTCCTGCTCTGATTAAGCTGTGAAAAGAAACAGGTGAATGTAAAGAGATCCACCCACTCCAGACACATTAATTACAGGGACTGAAAGCCAGTAACGAAGGTAAGACAGAAATTCGGTGCATTAACAACTGAACAATGGCCATTGTTCTCTCGTTTACCCACAGCTGCAGGTGTGTACAGCACAGCCTTTGTCTTCCCGGGGGCCAATTTGAGCATTCTGACATTGCCAGTGAGAATTCCTTTATCCATGAACGTCGTCGTGCTGCCAGCCCTGGCCTAGGCACACACAGGGTTTCAGCCTCTTTGCACATTTTTTGTGCCGCACACAAATAAACAGATGAAAACCTGTTTGTTTGCCCTCCTTCAAGGACCACTGGGTTATTCGGGACAAGAGTTGTTGCACAAAAGCTAAAATAAAGATAAATTAGGCCATTGAGACCATTCTCTTCATATTGCAGTGACATTTTTCCACGGGAAACAAAAATAAAAGATGTGTGAAAGGGTCAAACTTCAGAAACAAGAATAATTTTTGGTGTTGACCAGTCAAGGACATGCCCATTCAGCTGAGTGCCAGCTAAAGACACACATTTGGCCTCTTTCCCCATTCTCTCCATAATTAATAGTTCAATTTTACAGTTATTTCATTAGTTTGATTATACATAGAAAAGCTTTTGGGTGTGATGTTGCCTGTCACTGAAAATAAAAAGTAATTGCAATTTTTCTCTGGGATCTCCTATTCTCAATTATTCACCTGCTACAAATATTACTTTTAGTAATGACAAAGTGGCAGCAACAATGATCATGAACTCAGTCACAGTTTGCATTTGGACTAATGTAATACCAGAAGTGAGAAAATTATTGGATATTAATTCCAAAGGATTAAGCATTTGCAAGCTCCTGTTGATTACACCCAGATTTCTGGCAGCGGAAACCCAGTATTCTTTTACATTTTAAGCCCTTTGTCACCAATACTTTAATTCTTCTTCCCCTTCAATACTTCATTCCTTTGTTTATCCTTTATATCAGAGAATCCCAGGATGGTTTGGATTGGAAGGGACCTTAAAGCTCATCCCCTGCCATGGCAGGGACACATTCCACTGTCCCAGGTGCTCCAAGCCTGGTCTTGGACACTTCCCAGGATACAACATTTATTTATCCCTTAAAGCAATCAATTACTGAAGTTTAAGTTGTGCAATATCTTTTAGAAAAACATTTTTGAGTTCAAAAAACAAAAACTTCCTGACCTTCCTGTGCCTGAGAGGTTTTTCTTTTCCACAGTACCATTTTTTTCCCTGCAGACAAAACTGACACAAACCAAAGCACATAAAAGTTTGGTAATAAAAGAGAGGGGAAAAAAAAAAAGGAATTGCTCTTTCTATGAATAGAAAGGTTTGTTAAAAACATACTTTCTCCTAAATTAGTATTATTTTCAGAAAACTCCTCTATGCTTCAAAAGAGAGTTTCCTTCAGATGAAAAATGTGGGGTTTTCTTAAGATGAAAACAACATTGAAAAGGTTTCTGTTTGAAGTCACATTCAAGTCACATTTTTTTTCAGCTACCAAATAATCACAAAAAAGTCAGCCTGAGGATTTTGTTGTCCAATTAAAAGCAGACATTTTTCAACGGAGAATTTTTGAAGATGAAAAATCTTCAGGAACTTAATAATGGCCTTAAGTGTTCAGAACTTAATCCTAACACATCTCTATCCAGATTTGTCAGAGATTTATTACCATAGTGTGCTATTTTTTATGCTAATAATTACTTTGATATGAATAATGTAATTTCTTGTTTGTTTAATTTTAACTTAATCCCTAAAATCTTCCTGTAGAAAGAAATGCCAATAACAAACTTCCCCCCCTTTTTTTTGTATATATGCAAAGTTCCATTAAATAGAGGATCTGGAAATCAAATAACACACATTATGCTCATAATATTTTTATGAGAAAAGAAATTTTCACTGTCTTCCCCATGGAGACAGGAAACTGGGAACAGAAGTTTAATTCCAGTTAAACTCTAATTAATTTTGAATATCTCAGTGTTTAGATACAACACAATCCCCCAAAGCTCCAGGTAGGATTAGTGGGTGGGACAGGCCTCTCCCTGGGAATGTTTTGCTCTATTCCAGACAAAAACCTCTTAATATATCCCTTTCTTTCCCCATTTGCTGCTTTGGGAACAAATTGTATCTCATCAAAGTACCATGAGTCTGCACCCAAAAAGATTCACAGAGGGAGGAGGAGGAAAATATTTTATCAGAGGAAAAATTGGGAGTTGTGACTTATACTCCAGACCTTGATGGTCAATACCTGCTCATTTATTAATTAAATGTTATATAGAGCTTTACCCTTATTATTACTGGGAAATACCTTTATTTGCTTTAAGCAGTTTTCGGTAAAGGAAGATTTCCTTAGAGATGTTTTTCCAGCACTCAAGGACAGGAGCAGTGTTAGGTGGGTGCAGAAACTCACACAGAGGTTGAACAGGAGCCTGAAAACCTCTTGAAAATTAACAGCCTGTCCAGGGACCTGGGGACACTTCTGCCACCAAAGGCCATCCCAGAGCAGTGACTTCTGTACATACCCATGGGTGAAAGGCAGCAAAATGCCTCTGACAGAGTGAAGAAGCCCAAGAACTCTGCTGGCTGAGGCCAGCTCACAGGAGTGAGAAGTTGGGCAGATTCATCTTAATTATTTCAGGAAATTCTAATGGCTGTTTAGAGAGGTCCAGCAGTAGGTACCAAACATCCTGTGTCACCTCAGCGGTACGGGACCAGCAGCACTGCTGTGCTGGGAGCAGTGGAGCTCCAAGGACTTACACCAGGCACCTACAGGCTTTGGGTTACAGAATTTCTTTGGTTGTCCATCTCTAGCAACCACTTGGTTTGTAACTTCGATCCTAAAATCCACTATTCTTTCCCAAATATAAAGCGGAATGGAAAATTCAACTTTCCAGAGGCAGGGTGGGTTTGTTGTTTCTTTCCAGAAGCAGTGCCAGGAGCTCAGGTTCGTTTCAGATGAATTTCATCCTGCAGAGTGTAAGGAGATTTGCAAAGCTCATCACTCCCCTGCTGGCTTCAGCCTGTGGGCTCCTGTGTGAGCGGCTGCTCCCCTGAGGACACTGACATCCAGGCATCTTCTTCAATAGTGACATCAGAAAAAACCTCTTTCCCCAAGTCTCTAAGCTTTGTGGTTCACTCTGCTCAAAAAGTAAATTAGCCATTGGAGGATGATATTCCTGTGTGTGCCCCAGAGACACCGCACTCAAGTGCTTAGTCTGACATTAGGCCTGCATGAGTTAATTAAAAAATAATAATTTCTTCTTCTCTTATGGTTGTCTCCAGTCAGGCAAATATGCTGAAATCACAAAACCAGCAAAAGGATTGCTTTAGCTAGGAAATAAGGTATGAATTCAGCATATTTTCTGCATAGAAATATGACATTTGTATGGAAATGACCCATTTTCTTGAACAGGCAGCTATACATCACACAAGTTTTACTGTAATGTTTATGCAAAAAAGATTGTGAAGCACTTTCCCATAAAGTGCTGATTTCCCCCAGATGAAATAATAAGGCAAAGCACACACAATTCAGAAGCTCAGGAGAAACATTTCACTCAATGTCATATGTTCTGGGTGTTTGTTTTGATTTCCATGGTGATTTCATGTTTGTCTGTCTTCTCCCCTGAAGCAAGCAAAGGTATTAGGAAGGAATAATCAGTTCTCCCTTTTTTCTTTCCTAACCACATCCCAACATCCAAACGATGGCAGAAGGGCAGCAGGACATTTCCAGCCTGTTCCAAGGACCAGCACAGCCTGGGCATGGTCAAGGTGGAGGCACAAGGAGGTTTTTCTGTAGGACTGGACAAGGGCTCTGCCACAGGGAGTCAAAATCCCCATGACCTACATTTCTTGTAATATTTGCAGGATGCATGTGGCAATTCAGCACTCAGCCAGCACTCCAGGCACACAGCTCAAGGGATGCTGAGGCATCAGTACTTTGCAGCTTTTCCTTTCAAATGCAGCATGTTATGGTCTGGTATTCCAGGGGCTGAGCTGCTTCTGGCTCTGCTCGGGGGCCAAACTCAGAGTAAGGATCAGAGCACAAAATCAAAACCAACACCAACTCCAACACATCTGGTCCATAGAAAGGAGCTATAACCATAGAATACATAACTAGCAAATCATTTTTAGGTTGCTTTTATTACAAAATTCCAATTTGAATTAATAGTTGCACAACTACAAGAGTGTTTTTATGCCAGTGCTGAATGAAATGCTCTGACCTTGTTCAACCCCACCAAAGTCAAGTGCAAAATTCACCCTGACATGAATGAGAAATTCTCTGAGCATATCATGAATTAAGGTATAGCTTGTTCTGATGATTAATTGAAATTATTTAAAATCAATTAGAACAGAAAAGACACATCCCAAACTAGATGCTCACTGAGCTCAGATTCTTGATTTACAGCCCAACATCCTGACCCTAAATGGAAATCCATACATCACTGAGGCAACATAATCAGACTTCAGATATCTTACTTTAGAGCAGGAAATTCTTTTTTTTCCCCTTGTTCAAGCCAATAGCTGGGAAATTAACAGCAACCAGAGTAATTAGCAGTGCAGATATTTCATCATCAAAACTCTGAGAGCATAGCAGAGGTTTCCAATGCACAGTCAACAACCCTTTTCCTTTTCCTATGAAACCAGCCCTGAGTCATTTTAGCCACCACTTTATTTTACAAATGCGGAACAGCTCTGAAGCAACTCATGATTTACTGGAAGTCCTCTGGAAGAGTAAAAACCTTCCAGGCTTGTGCTCAGCTACTAAGCACTACTCCTTTCTAAACAGAAAAGAAAATTTAAGACATTTGTGCCAATATGACATTAATGGAAGCAGCTTCTATTTCTTTTTTTTTTTTTTTTTTTTTGGAGGGGGGAAGGTGTTACAGAAAAGGACACGCTGTGGAAATGTGATTTCCCCTAGTTCCATGACTATTTATATAGAGAAATAGAAATTCATATAAATGTATACCTTCTATAGATACACATTTTGTACATGGTAGGCATATACATATATACACGGGGTGTTATATACACATCCAGATTTGTATATACACATATATAAATATATATATACACACGCAAATGCACACACAGCTTGCTTTGGAGCCAGCTAGAGCTATAAATTCTCCCTCCCCCACAGAACAGAGATGATCTGAGCTGCCTCTGCTCAACACCCCACGGTTGCCTCTCCAGCCCGAATTAAATATAATCCTCATTATTCTGCCTCTCTGGTGCCTGAGAAACTTGGCAACCTCTCTGGGTGACTCGAGATGCAGCAATTCCTCCCGCCTTGCCTCTCCTAACCTATTCTAGGAGATGCAATATGCTGCTAAGAGTAAGTGTCCAAAATGCTAATATGTCTGAGAAGTGCCTCCACTGACCTACATCAGAAATGTAGGTCAGAAAGGAGCTATTTTTAACCAAAATGCCCTTATTTTAATTACAGTCCAAAGCAAGCCACATTCCTGAATCTCCTAGAAGTTTGCAAAATTGAATTTTCCCCTTCGCTAGTGTAATTATAGGTACATACTTAGATATACACACAGTATATACAGCACATACTCAGCGTTGCCGTGACACACGAGGCACTCACTCCTGCTTGGAGCTGACGGCAACTGATTTTAGGAACATCTCCTCCTCCTCCCTGGTGCGTACCTGTTAGAGATCCTTCTTATCAGGGCTTTGTGCTCTGAAGGCTTGGACAGACTCTGGTTGGCTCGGAGGGGCTGGCAAAGGCCTGTGACACCACCACGGCCAACCTGGCGAGGCTGCCAGCAAGCTGAGGGCACTCCAGGCTGGGCAGAGGGATGTCTCGAGGTGCAGTACACCACTCTACAGAAAAACCCAACAGAGAGAACTGTGTTTTCACTTGGTCTCCACTCCAGGCACAAACACAGGGGTCAGGGTGTGTCCTCAGCCCAAGGAGGATCTGTGCATGCAGACAGGTAAAAGCAATTCTGGGAATGCCAGCGACCTGCAGGCTGGCCAGAGCTTGGGCCAAAGGCAGGAAAAGCAGGGTCTGGGAGCTATTTGTTACCCGCTCTAAAACAAGGGTTTGCAACCAGAATTTAATGTAGTTATTGGCTGTCTCTAAGGCAGCGAGAGGCACTTGTCTTTCAGGTGCCATTTTCTCACTGTCACTTGGCAAAATCCCACTTGTCACAGCTTTCCCATTGCCACTCCTTCCACCAGCCTCCCTGGCTGCAGTATCACAGTCCCTGCTGCTAACAGGAAGAATACATAGATATATTTATCTACATACATTAGATCCATCCACAAGTCTTTATTGGTTTAAAACTGAAGGGGAGAATTAAGCATGGCCTGAACAATTATTCACTGCCTTAATCAGTGCCTTAACTTCTCCTCAGGACCCCTCAGGGCTGTGACTTGGCCTTTTTCTTTTTAAGAAAACACTGACATCAACTGGATCTAAAAAAAGACTTTTACTTGCCATATTTCTTTTCTTGCCAATACTATCCATTTTCCAAAGCAGCCAGGTTTTTGGGTCACTGCAAGAAAACATAACAGAAGTGATGCCACAGGAAATGTCCCTCTAATTATGAAGAATACATTTAGCTACAGATTTATTCCAGCAGTGCTTTGGGGACAACTGATCAGTCCTGCCCTTGCATGGCAGTTTATCAAAACTAGAGAAACCTGGATGTGTTCACTAAAAAAGACAGACAAACTTCACTGACCAGCATCCATTACCAGTGCCTAGTTTTTGTAAAGCTCATTTTTCACCAAAGCACCACAACACGAGTTTTCTCTGTGCTCCCAGTTCACTGGGGCTGGTACCTCCAGTGGTGCAGGACCCCAAGGACTGGATTTCTCAGCTTAGCTGGTCCCACCCAACCCTGAAATCTCACTAAAGGGAATTTCTGTCATCTCCTTTTGAGTCAGACCATGCTGGGCACTCTCAGGACGCAGCACACTGAAGACATTTCAGCTCTGAGTGGCAATTACTGCACTCTTTGGAGCAGAGATCCTTCAGTCTCCAAAGAAAAGAAGCACAAGAATTAAAGTCCTATTATGAGAATTTTCACACTGCAAAGTTTCCCTCTCTCTGGTCATACCAGTGATAAAATCAAACCGAACAATCACAGAGCAAAAAAAAACAACACTCCAACCAAACCATTAATTAATTTTGATTTGAAAAGCCAAAGCCTCCAAAGTTCAAAGACAGACTTTGTTTCATGGGTTATTCAGATAATGGAGATTATATATATATATATATAAAATAATGACCAAGTACAAAACCAAAGGTTTATGTATCTATCTATAAAACTCAGTTTAGGACAGTGACTGTTGGGACTGACTTAGTTTTAAACAAGCACAGCCGGAAAAAAATGATCAACAAATACATTCCTACAATTCTTTAAGGTGCAAAGCAGCTACTGTCTCTGGAAAAGCAAAGGAAAGCAAGAAGGAAATGCATAAAACCCTCATAAGCAGTATATCAGTGTCATTCTTGCATTTAGGGAACGTCATTAACTTCAGATAAGGTCCCTGTAGGATAAAAAGACTCAATTTTTCCTTCAGCTTTTTTTGGTTGTTTGATTGGTTTTTAGAGTTGCTGTTACAGGAGTCCCTCAGGAATGGTGCCAGGTGCCACCAGCAGCAGCAGGGATGGCAGTACCACCAGAAGCAGCAGCACAAATTAAGTCCTTCCCATTCCAAAAGTGATTTATCACAATTCAGGAATTCCTGCTTGGAATAATTCAAGCCCTACTGCAAAATCTGATCACTGCAGAGAACCTCCCTCCCTGGCACTGTGCTCCAAGGACAAGCCAAATTGCTGTGCCACATGCCATGGGCAGGATATTCCTCCACAGGCAGTGGCACTTGCTGGAATTCCCCAGTACAGAGAGAGTCAGTCCTTGGCTAACCTGAAATATCTCCTCAGGATTCATAGAACATATAGGATATTCTCGAGAGATTTAGAAAATTTTAGTGGAAAAATAAAGATGTTAGGAAAAGTAAATGGACATTAAAGATTCAGGGTAGGACATAGCATGAATATTTTGTATTTGCTCTGCCCTCTGTTAGGATCTCTTCTTTTTAAGGCACCCAACAGCTGAGTGCTGCATGTCCACATCTCACAATAACCCCACACTTCAGATCAATGTCCTTAACATTCAAAAATATCAGGGTGGATGGACCATCCACCCTACAGAGACCACCCAGGATGAAGAGACAGAGCATTCCTACAGCTCTGCCCTTTGAGCCTTTGCCTCTCATTCTCCCACAGAAATCATCCATTGGACACCATCCTGAAAAACACCACAATATTGATCAATTTAGCAGAGGAAATGCCATGAGAGAGAAGTGTTTCCAATACTCCCACAGGGATCAAAAATAACCTACAAACATCACCCCAGCAGCCTCCTGGGGAACTCTGTGTGCAGCGAAGTCAATGCTTTCATAGAAATCTCCCAAACTGCCCCAACAACCAGAACAAAAATGAGATAATGACAGAATTTTACAGCTGGGAAACTGTAAGGATCAAGGACAGGACATTTCAAAGAAGTTACAGGAAGCACAGTTGTCAGTGCCTGTCAGCCACAGAAATACAGAACACCATGGGTTGGAAGGGACCTTCATATTCTTGCTCTCAAAGAAAAAGATAATACTAATAAAATATGTCCAAATAAATTGCAATTATTATATTAATAATTTTCTTGGCTAGTTGGTCACCAATGGCATTAGAGCTAAACCAATTTGTCTTTAAAATCAAAAGCCTGAAAGATTGTTTGGTTAATTTGTGAGTGAGGTCAATCAGAGAATTACTGAATTGATGGCAAACCCACTTTCTCTGTACCATTACTCATTCTATTCTGAAACAGACCCATAGAGTACTTGTCTCAAAATACTTGAATCCACTTAATAGATGTTGTAATTTTCTGATATCAGATTTTGCTCTTCATTCAACTCTGTTGACTAAAACTGAGCCTGATGTGGTCTTTCAACATTGGCTTCCAAGGGAGAAGAATTGGGCTTCCACTCCATTCCCACTCAATGGTTTGTTCCAAGCACATTCCAATTCTTCCGCTGCCCAATCAAACCAGAAATATTTCAAGATCTGGTAAAAAAAAAAAATGTATTTCCAGACACACCAGAATTAAAAAATAGGAAATTCTGTACAAAGAGCTGTTGTGAGCTACATCCTGGGTCGATTTGCATTTCTTCCACAGAGAAAAACTGTGTTGGACTGTGCACAACATAAATACAGAATTGTGTACACATAAATACATACATACATAAATTCACTGAGAAACTCAGCTACAGATGGAAAGCCAAGCCTTGGAAAAACTCAGAAAATAGGAATACGCAGCACACAGCAGCCTGACTTCGGAATGTCCACAAATCCACGTTGTACAAGCAAGTGCCTTTGGAAGTAGGGCAATCCTGGAACAAGTTCACTCCGGAGTGGATGGAGCACTGCCAGGAATGGCACCCGTGGTCGAGCAATGTCCTGAGCAATGAACTCCCACGCTTAAGGCCAAACTCCACGTACTGTTCTTCGTGTGAACATTTCTGTTAAACCTACAGCCGAACCAGCACTTCTTTTTCCTGTGAAGTGGGTACTTGAAGCAAGTGGAAGCAGCACAGAGCTCACCAAGTGCTTCAGAAGAACAGCCTCACATTTTGGAGAGACTGTTCCCTCCTGGTGCTCTCAGACAGATCGCTAGTTGGACAAACTCTCACATTTCTAGCTTAAAACCAAATCAGCTGTGCTGCCACACTCAAAGCTGGTTTTGTCTGGAAAGGCCTCTGACAAAATGTGGAGCTGCCACAGCTTAACTCATGTTCACTGAGTCTCCTAAGAAATGAGACTCTCACTTTCCAATAACACTCTAACCAGAGCAGTAGGTAACAGGCTTTCCAAAATTCAGATTATTACTCATACCATAATATTGGACATCTTTCTATCACTGGTGATACACTCAAGAGATCCATGAAGTCATTTCCAAGCAAATGTTTTAACCTAGGATACAATGTGATGGTGACATCAATGACAACATCCAAAAAATACAAAAAGCACCAATAATTGAGCACCGGGATCATCCTTTCCATTTCCCTGTGTGCAGCTGTTGGCTGGGACTGGGGCTTACCTGGCCTTGCTCTTCTTTTCCACCTGTAGGAAGAATTTCAATGGTCAGTGAGGGAATAAACCAAACGCTTGCTGAAGGTTTTACTACCACAGGTTAGACTGCTCAAGCTGACACCAGGTACTTGTACAACCATGAAATCAGCTAAAAAAAATATTTATTTCACATTGCATCCCATCAAACAGCTCTAATGCAACTGCACATCATTTGACTTTATTAGATTCCTTCCCAGCAGCATTAATGCTGCCAATGCTACTGCTGATAAAGACAGAATTATCATTAATACTCTCCATTAATTGGGAGGAACCTGGGTTGGAGCACTCACAGTGTTACCCACTGTAGGTCAGAGATGATAGATCCACTTTTGTTTCCTGCAGTGGAAAGGAATGCTGCTACACACTCAGCCTCAGCTCAGCACAATGAAAAAGCAAAATAAAAGTCATCCAAACACATCACACTTAGACACTGTCAACAATTCCAGAGCAAATCATCCCCAAATCATCTCACTACACAAGGGAAAGGAAGTTTCCTACGCAAGGAAAGAAAAATAACTCAACATTAGCCAAAAATTATCTCTTTTAATACAAAATTCCATTCTCATAGAACAAATTTATTTCCACTGAATAAATAGATCTGCTCACCATCCACAGGCGAGATTACTGCCTATAGTAAGGATGAAATTCTCTTGCCTTTCTGCAGTTTAATTAAAATATAAACATTATTTGCAACCGGCTTTACTCTATTTGGATACAAGTATGAACACTTGGGGCTTTGAGGACATTGCGAAATGTATACAGCACCACTCTCACTGGGGGTTGTACTTTAACCTGATTTATACAGCTCCACGCATCACTCGCATGTAGGCTTATCAATGTAATTATAACAATTATAATAAGAAGGATGTGGCCTTTGCACTTGCATGTTTAATACTCTTAGCACGTGCATGCTCTTCCACTATCTAATAAAAACCCAGCAAAACAAACAAATGAGCAAACCCCAACGGGTCAGAGCTGAAGGCAGCAGTGAGGAAACACAATCTCAACTCAAGAGAGGAAATTCCAATGTGTAATATTTTTACTGATGGCATGGAGGTTGATGCCAGATTTGCAGACGTTCGGAGCTGTGCCTCCATCTCCAGACACACACGCAGCTGCTACCGAGGTGGGGAAATGACTCTCCAAGAGAAAAAGCTCACCATGAACATCCCGGCTGGAGCTGTAAATAGCGACATGGTGGGGACAACAAGTATTTAGGGGTTTATCGCTGTTAAAACACGTTGCGCGGGGTGAAACCGAGCTGTTCCCCAAGGAAAGGCGGGGAGGGTGACCTTGGGAATGTCCCTTTGCCAGGAGGTGACAGACCCCGCTCCCCTCGGGACAGCGGCAGGAGCGCTCCCCGCAGCACCTTGGGAGCTCGGCTGGGGGAAAAACCTCCATTCAGCTGCACAAACCACCCTGGCCGCTGTTCAGACAGATTATATCGATGGACACGTCGGGTATTTCTGGATAAACCTCATTACCTGAAGGACCTCAGGACAGCGCTCAGGCCACGCCGGAGCCCGGCTGTGAGGGCTGCCCTGGCGGCCCCGCCCGCACCGGGATAAGGCGCCCGCGGGTACATTCGGCGGGGGGGGGACGGGAGCAGGGAGCGGCGTCGGGAGCGGCTGCAGGCCGGGATCGAATCCGGGATCGAGTTCAGGATCAATCCCGGGATCCATCCCGAGATCAATCCCGGGATCGGGTCCGGGATCCGGCCCGGGGCTCCGGCCCCTCAGCGCTGGGGCTGTGGCGCCACCTGGCGGCTGCGCGGGGCCGAGCTCCGCTCCCGGCCCGGGACCAGCGGGACACAACAGCGACAAAGGGACAGCACCGGGAACGGGGGGGGGACACAACAGCGACAAAGGGACAGCACCGGGAACGGGGGGGACACAACAGCGACAAAGGGACAGCACCGGGAACGGGGGGGACAATACAGCGACAAAGGGACAGCACCGGGAACGGGGGGGGGACACAACAGCGACAAAGGGACAGCACCGGGAACGGGGGGGACACCGCCGGTGACAAGATACCAACCGGGACCCGCCCGGGAGGGAAATGCCGTGGTCTTTCTTTGGTCTGGCTCCGCTTACAGCGGGAGCGGGAGAAGGGCGGCGCGGCCGCTGGGATGCTTTGCTTTCCCAGATCGCATCCCCCCAGTCCAAACTGGAAGTGCGGTTTAAATCCCCTCTCCGGAGCGCTGGGAGCTCTCTGAGGCATCCCCGCGATGCCTCCCGGTGCCTCCAGCAGGCTGGGAACCAGCGCTCCGGGGGGATGCGCTCCCAATTTTCCCGATATTTTTAACTGTCAGGACAGTGCGGCAGGGATACAGATCGCAAATCGGATTTGTGACAGTCTCGGGTGGTATCTTGGCAAGAAGCGCTGTACAGGGTTGGTTTGTTTTTTTTTTTTTTTTTCTCTGTTAACATCACAGTGCATCGAATAAAATAATAAAATAACTTTCAAGGTTATGGAGGGGGGAAAGGAAATCTCTGTGGGGGAAGCTGAAATTTCAGGTTCAAGCTTTGTATTCCTATATATATATATATATTTGGGGGGTGTATATATATATATATATATATGTATATGCATTTTTTTTCAAAACGTTTTATTAGGAAAGCTATATCAGACGCATCACTGTACAATGATTAAACATTACCTTTACAATTTATATTCACTTGAAATTACAGAATAAATATATGCACATTGTTGTACCTTTGTGTGTGTGTGCACGTGTGCGTGTATGGGTGCATGAGAGAAAACATTAAAAGTGCTTCCTACAAAGCCGTTAGTGAGAGGTGCCCATTAGCTTTTGGGTTGGTTTTTTTTTTGTTGGTTTTTTTTTTCTTTTTGTTTCTTTTTTTTTTTCCTCTCTGTATATTTGCATGTCGCTTTTATTAGGAAAAGTGCGGATGTCCTCCAAAAAACCATGGCGTCATAATGAAGTGTCACTGAGCATCCCCTAGGTGTGCGCGCCACGTGGTGACATCCTTTGGGCTGCTCGGCTCCGGGTGGCTTCCCCCAGCCCCCGGGATTTTCCCCGGGATTCCCCCCGCGGCCACCGAGCCCCCTGGAGGGGCTGAGCGAGCGGGGGGTGCGCGGAGGGTGAGGGTGACGAGTGTGCGTGCGAGGGAGGGAGAGAGACAAGAGTGAGACATTCGAGCAAGACCCTCCCCTCCCTTCCCTCTTGCAGTTTCCAGGCATGCAGCAAACTGCACTCGTTTGCTTCTTTGCATTATTATTATTATTTTCCTCTTTTAAATAAATGTACAGAATCTGTGCCATGATGGGCAAGAAGAAAGCAGGCCAGAAAATGCCATCTTCCCTCTCCCTCCCCTCCAAGGGAAAATATCAAGGAAGTTTGCTGCCAATGGAAATTTAAAAAAAAAAAAAAAAAAAAGGAAAAAAAAGGAAAAAGGAAAAGAAAAAAGAGCCAACGAACAAAACAAACAACAAGAAAACAAGAATAAAGAAAATAAAAAAGAAAAAAAAAGACAGACACACATAGAGTTTACTTAATCAGGATCAGTGCAAAGATCCCAGATAATAATAATATAATAATAATATAATAATAATAATAATATACCTTTAGACATGGCACAGTCAAAGTCTCAGTTTCAGTATAAAAAATAATGATTGATTAACATCTGCTGGCAAAAGTCTGCGAAGGCACTTCGTCGATTACTGATCTGAGAAGGGCCCTGCCCCGCAGCGCGCACATCTGGCGGGGCAGAGCGCACAGCTGTATCCTCTGCTCGCGGGCGGCGGGGCCGGGCGGGCGGCGGGGCGGCGGTCAGAACCGGTACGTGGTCTTCTCCAGGACTTCGAGGTAATCCGGCTTGGTTTGGAGTTTGGCCCTTAACTCGAGGTATTCGCTTGTGGGGGTTTGGTGGTCCGGGAAGCCCTTGCCGGCCGCGAAGAGCAGGGTCTCCTTCAGCCTGGCGTCCTGCTGCAGGTCCGGGTATTGCATGCCGGGGGGGTGGACGTGCAGTTCCTTCAGCTTGGGCACGGTGCCGTACAGGCAGTCCACGAACCCCACGGCGCAGGGCGGCGGGCGGTCGCGGTCCCGCGGGGCTCCCCCCGCCGCCGCCGCCGCCGCCCCGAGCGCGCCCGCCGCCAGCCCTCCGCCCGCGGGGTGCTGGGGGTGCACGGCCACGATGGTGTTGAGCTGCGAGCTGGACACGGCCAGGCTCCACTCCTGCTCCTTCTCCAGCAAGGTGCGGTAGCTGCTGCCCGGCTCCGGCGCGGCGGACGGGGCGGCGGGGTGGGCGAAGCCGCGCTCGCCGCCGCCGCCCCGCAGCAGCTCGGCCGCCTCTCCGCCGCCGCCGCCCGCCGCCTCCTCCTCCTCCCGCGGCTTGTAGATGGGGTTGTTGCACATCTGGGTCACCGGGTGCGGGATGTAGTCGTAGACGTGGCCCGCCGGGGGCGCTTTCTCCGGGGACCGCTCCCCGGGCCCCCCCCCGCCGCCGCCCCCGCCGCCCCCGCCGCCGGCCTCGGGGAAGAGCCGCGGGCAGCGCAGCGGCACCGCGCCCAGGTCCGCCGCCTCCGCCCGCGGGCCGCGGAACGGCAGCTTCCGCCGGCGGCGGCGCAGCACGAAGGCGAAGAGCCCGGCGGCCACCAGCACGGCGGAGAAGAAGAGGACGAGGAGGCTGAGGATGAGCACGGAGAGCGGCACGGCCGCGGCCGCGGCGGCCGGGGGCAGCTCGTAGGCGGCCGCGCCGGTGGCGGCGGGCGGCGGCGGGGCGGCGGCGGCGGGGGGCGAGGCGGCGGCGGGACGCAGGGCGGCGGGGCACAGCGCGGCCAGCTCCAGCGAGCGCAGGTCGCGGCGGGCCAGCGGCTCGGGGCTGGCGCACAGCACCTCGCCCACCACGCTGACGGAGCTGAGCGCCTCCAGCCACTGCTTGAGCGGCACCAGCTCGCAGGTGCAGTCCCAGGGGTTGAGCTTCAGGTCGATCTGCACGATGGCGTGCAGGTGCTCCAGCACCCCGGCCACCGGCAGCGCCAGGAAGTGGTTGTTGCGCAGGTTGAGGCGCGCCAGGGAGGTGCCGGCGAAGGCGTCGGTGGGCAGCGTGCGGAGCAGGTTGTCGTTGAGGAAGAGGAGCTTCAGGTTGGGCATGAGGCTGAAGGCCGCCGGCTGGATTTCCCTGATCAGGTTGTACTCGAAGTACAGGTAATGCAAACTCTGCAGGCCTCGGAACATGCCCGGGGTGAGCCGCTCGATGTCGTTCCCGTTCAGGTACAGGCTCTTGAGGTTCGGCAGGTTGATGAACGCCCCGTCCTGCACGTAGGAGATCCGGTTGTTCCCCAGGTGTAAGAGATCCAAGGAGGAAAAATTCCAGAAATCGGAGCGGTAGATCTTCTGGATCAAATTCCCGCTCAGGTACAGCTTCTTGGCGTTCAAGGGCCTGGGCAGGAGCTCGGAGATGTTGTGGAACCCCCGCTCCTTGCAGTTGACCGTCAGGCCCAGGTCGTTGATGTGCAAACTGCAAGAGCAGCCGGTGGGGCAGATGATGGGGATGGGGGGCCGGGTCTGATAGGCAGCCACGGGCGGTTGGTTGGGCCCGGGGTACAGGCCACGGGGGGTCGGGGGAGGCCGGGGCGCCCGGGGCTGCTTGGTGGGCTTGGGCTGCTTGTTGGACGTTTTGTACTCAACAGAGGAAGCGGTGAAATGGAAGGAGGACAGCATGGAGGAAGGCTTCGTAGGCCATGCGTTCTCCTTGCTGGAGGACAGCTGAGGGATGCCCAGGCTGGCTTCCACCTCGGAGTCAGACAGCATGGGGCAGAGCTTGCTTCTTTTGATTTCCCGCAGGTCCTTCCCGTGGAAATGGAAGGGTGTCTCGCAGGTGATGTCCCCCACCAGAGCAGTGTAGGGGATACGCTCCAGCCAGCTCTTGAGCTGCACAATCTCGCACGTACAGTTCCACGGGTTCTCCTCCAGCTGGATCTCCATCAGGCTCCTGCCAATGTGGTCCAACATCCCGCGGTACGAAAGGACTTTGAGGCGGTTCCCCCGCAAGTCCAAGTGAGTTAAGGACACAGACTTAAATAAATTGGTGGGAAGCATGGGGATAAGATTGTCATTTAGGATAAGGACCCTCAATTTACTTAGGTTTCGAAATGCCCCGCTTTCAATCCGTTTAATGACGTTGTAATCTGCCTGCAGATATTCCAGACTTTCCAAACCCAGGAAAGTGTCGTTCCTGAAAATGTCCAATTTGTTTTCGTGCAAATACAACCTCTTCAGAACTCGGAGCCCGTTAAAAGCCCCCGTCTGAATGTCCTGCAGTGCATTGTTCCCAAGGTTAATAGATACAGCATTGTTCAAGTGAAGAAAACTGTTGGTGTACAATTTCCTCATGGAATTCCTCTGCAGATAAAGTTTAAAAGGTCTCGACCACGACTCTGTTATCTGACTAATATTTATAAATCCCTTGTTGTCACAATGTATATGGAAAAGGCTCTCCTTCACTTCACAGTAACATGGATCAAAGCAGGGCTCATCCAGTTCCTCCGAGTCCTCTATCAAGGGAATAGGTGTAGTCCATGCTAGAGCAATTGTGCTTAGAAGAATTATCCACAACATCCTTCCTTTATGAAGCGTCTCTGCCGTGGAAGGTTTCATCATTTGTTGATGTTTACAGAACTGCAAGGGGAAGAGAAACACAGATTTCAGTATTTCTGCCCTGCCCCTCTCCTTTTTCCTAAGCCCCTACCTGCTGGCCTCATGTCGGGCTCCTGGAAAGTTCAGCAATTGTTGGGCAGACGTTCCCAACCAACTCCAGGGGTGTCGGCTGGGAAAGCCTTGCCCTGATTTATACTGGAGAGATGTTAGAGGCTCCATCACGCGATAGCAGCCCTGCCTTGCTCCCCTCCCCTTGGCGAATGCCACCTATAAAGAGGACAGCACATGCAGCCCCACACAGCACCACGAGCACACCGAACGTGTTGCGTCTCTCCACGTTTCCCAGGCTTTGGAGCTGCCCGGATCTCATCCCCGGGTGCAATTTTAGCCCAGGGAGCCATCACAGCCCGCCTCGCCTCCGGGGGGGGGGGGGGGGGGGGTGTGAGGGGGGGAGGGAACACACCAAGCGTGGGCAGATTCCCCCAGTGTCGCACCACATCCTTCATCCATGCAAACTCCCAAAGTTATTGAACCTCCACCCTCGAATCTCCCTCCCTCCCTCCCTCCCGGCTCGATGTATTCCACACTCGAGTTCCACGGAATGTGCGAGGTTTGCTGATGTCCCTGGCAGAACGGTTCCCCTCAGAAATCCCCACAGTGTCTTTACCGGAGTAAATGGTTAACCACCCTGATTGGGTTAACCACCCTCCCAAATGCGCCGGTGAATTAATGCAACTGGTTTATTATCAGATAAATACACACCACATATTAGTCATTTTAGCTGATTAAAGCATTTAGAGATGATTAATCTTTCTAAAGCACATGCCCAAGCGATCAGCAGATCTAAAGGGAAGTGACAGCCGAAGAGGCACCTAGGATTGAAACGCTCAGCCTGCCTTGGATTAGGGCATTTTGTGCCCCCAGGACCAAGCAGGAGACCCGGTTAAAAAGCTGAAAGTGGAAGAAAAATAAATATCTTGACACTTACCAGCCGATAAATTCTCTATCCTACTATACACGATTGCGAATGAAGACACCATTCTTCTCCAATCAGATGAAAATAATACTGCCCTAATGAGATGCAGATCCTTCAACATATGGTTTCACCCTTCCTTTCACCAGATATTTTAAATGTATGGGCACAGGGAAGCGCTAAGGATGGGAATAATACCAGTGGTGATGCAGCCTTCCTTGAATCCCTGAAATGCCCATTAGAATGATTCGGAGCGATCATTGCTTCTAGTCTCAATCTCCCAATAAAAAGGTCCTTTTTGCCTTCCTCGTGTAAGAACTAGGAAAAAATCGCCCCCCATCCGCAAACTTAAGAGCAGAAAGATGCATTTAGGGGAGAGAAATGCCAGAGGAACAGAAATCCTTAGGATCAACTTGCAAATGAAACCCTCCCCTGTGTGAAAGAGGAGATGGTTGAAAGCACGAAAAGAGAAATACCCTCTGCAATTAAAACCGGCATCTAATTGGGAAGAAGGGAGAGAGACGAGAGCAATATTGCAGTATCAATCTCTCAGTCTCCTTTGCAAAATATTAGCCACTTAAGTTCTTTCTCTTCTGCAAGGGCTGTAATAAAAATTAAAAAATGAATGAAGAGGATTATTATATCTTCTTTTTGGGAGAGGGGGGTGTCTTTGACCCTAGGCGGAAACAAAGGGATCCAGAAAGGTTGTACTTACCGCTTTGCAGGAGAGATTTTAGCACATCGTTACCAAAAAAAAAAAAAAAAAAAAAAAAAAAACCCAAAAAAAAAACCAAGGGGAAAACAAACAAACAAAAAAAGAACCCCCCCAAAAAAAAAGAAAAAGAAAGGAAGGGGGGGAAAAAAGAAAGCTCGACTTTAAAGATTGCTGGTTTCTCTCTGCCTCTCCCTCTCTGTGGCTCTCTCTCCCTCTCTCTCTACTCCTGCTGAAGCTGAGGCAAAAGGAAAAAAAAAAAATAAAAAAAGGAGGAAAAAAAAAAAAAAAGCAAGCCTGAAACGTGCTGGGAATGCAATGAGCCCCTCAATGATCTTCTTTAGGATGCAGAGCTGCTGTTTGGCACACTCAATGGAGGAGGGAGGAGAGGGGCTGCTGCAGGCTCCAGCGCCGCCGCCGCCTTCTCCGGGCAGCAGCGGCAGCGCGGAGCGGGCGCTGGGGCGCGGCGGCGGCGGAGCGCGGTGCGCTGCGTGCGCGGGTGTGCGCGGGTGCGGGGCGGTGTGTGTGCGTGTGCGGGGCGGTGTGTGTGTGCGTGTGTCTGTGTGTGTGTGTGTCTGTGTGTGTGTGTGCGTGCGTGTGTCTGTGTGTGTGTGCGCTGCCGCTCCTGCCCTGGATCAGGCTCCTCCACGTCATGAAAATCAGCTTCAAGAAGGGGAACAAACGGAGGGGGCGCGCTCGGCTCCAGGTCGGGGGCGCGCATTTGGGAAGCCCTGACTACACAGTTTTTTTGTTTTTTTTTTTCTTTTCCTTGCCTTTTTTTTTTAATTCTTTTTTTTTTTTTTTTTTTGAGAGAGGGAAGGAGGGGGCTGGTTGGCGGAGAGGAAGAGAAGTGGGAAACGAGCAGATTGGAGAAGGAAAAAACTGAGAAGAATCAGAGAGGAAAAAAGCCGCCGGGATGGGGCAGAATTTGCACCCACCCCCCTCCCCTTCCCTAAAAAAAAAAAAAAAAAAAAAAAAAAAAAAAAAAAAAAAAAAGGAAAAATAGGGAACAAAAAGCTCAAGTCTGGAGGAAATCAAAGCTGCTCTGATTCCGAGTGCCAGCCGAAGGCTGCGGCGGGGAGCAGCCCGGGGGTCCCGCTCCGGCCGCCCCGCTGTCCCCGCATCCACCGCCTCCTCCGCTCGGTGCTGCCCACCCGACCCGGGGCCGCTCCCGCCCCGAGCCTCGCCGGGATCCCGCAGCTTCCCGCAGAGCCCAACACCTCGGGGAGACACCCGGCACCTCCCGCATGCTCCCGGGGTGCCCCGGGAGCCGCCGCAGGTAACGGGGATCCGCGGAGGGCTGCGCGGGTTCTCCCGCGGGTGAGAGTCGGTGGGCGCGATGCTCCGGGGGGGGCTCGGGGGCTGCGGGCTCTGCCTGCCCCGGGCTCAGCCAGCCGGGAGAGAAGCGCTGCGGGCAGGGCAAGAGCCCCGCGCTGCTTCGCGCATCCCCGCTGCCCGCACCCGCGCACAGCCCTGCGCATCCCTGAGCGCACATAGGCGCGGATCTCCGCGTAACTCCCGGGCATCCCGCACCCCCAGCTCCGCGCGGAACCTCAGTCCCCCTCCCGCACCCCGCGGTGAATCGGCCGGGAGAGACTTAACTGGAACCGCGGCTCGGTAGCAAAAAGTTGAGGGGCAGAGCCGCGGGTGCGGGCGGGAGGTGCGGAGGGCTCCGCGGGGTCCCGCCGCCCCGGGGCCGCTCTGCGCGGGCAGGGGCGCAGCCTCCGCGCCCGCGGGCACGCACCATCTTCCCCCGGCTGCCGAGCTCTCCTCCACCGGTGCAATATGGACGCACCGCTCCCTCCTAATTAAATTGCTGCATCATTCATTTTCTGACGCGGGAGCGACATGGGGTACGGCAGGCTCTGTGCACTGACACCCCCCGCTCGGAATGGAGTGGGGGGGGGGGGGGGGAGGCGGGGGAAATAAAAGGGCCAAAGGGGGGAATCACAACAGTTTGTTCTTGCAACAAGCTCGCACGGAGGGTTTGGCAGCAACTCGGGAAAGAGACCTAAGGGAGCAAACCCCGCTGGGTTTGGGGGCAGCCCCCCGCCCCCATGGATGCCGCCCGTGGGGCAGTTTCGGGGTGCGGGAGGGCAGCCCCGACCTTGCAACTTTCCCTAAATGCCCCCGAATATGGTTCGTTTTCCTTGCCAGGGTTCCTGCCGTCGGGTTGTGCAGAGGGGCTGACAGAGGGGGGGCTGGGGAGGGATGGCCCTGGAATGCGGACCAGGGAGCGCTGCGGGGATGGACGGACATCCCGCCGGGTCCCCCCGCAGGCAGGGCCGGCCCCGGCACACACGGACACCCCTGTGCCCCCTGCCCGGCTGTGACACGGGACAGCCGCGAGGGATGCCCCGGGGCAGGAGGAGGAGGATGGTCCCGCACCTCCCTTTTCATCCTTTATGTCCTGCGGTTTCCCAGAGGGCTGAGGAGACTCAAATCGACAGGGAGAGGCGGCTCTCCCGAGGTTTGTCCAGGCCATGTCCCCTTGTCCCCTCAGCCAGGAGGCAGAAGTCACCGCGGGCCATCCCCAGCATCTCCCTCCAGGCACAGCAGCTCCCGGGCCCTGTGTCTCTGCTCCACACGCCCTGCTGGGGACAGGACCGGTGTGAGTGTGATGGGCAGCAGCTCCAGCGAAGGGTACGGCTGATGTAACCAAGATTAGGACGTCATTCGGTTATTAATGATAATTATTATTATCGGCAAGCGAGCTATCTCCTTGCCAAAGCCCATCCTGGAGCTGTGGGCATGCTGTCAGCAGGGTGGGAGCTGGCAGGTGCCCTTTGGCTGCCCCTTGCCAGCCTCAGTTGTCGTCACTGAAATTCATCTTTTCTTGTGAGAATGAGGGAGGGAGACCCAACTTAGATGTGGCTATTTGGGCGATTATTGTGCCTTGCAGGAATATCCTTACAAGGTTCTGTTTCCACCAGAGGAGAGTGTTCCCCCCGCTGCAGTCCCTGCTCAGCAGGCACTGAGAGCTCCAGGCAGCCTGCAGTGGGAACCATCCCCTCCCCTCCCCTTCCCAGCAGAAGTGGCAATGGTGGAGAGAAAAGAGGGAGTTTTCTCCCAAAGCTTGCCCTGCCCATCCAGAAAGAGATATTCTGAGCTTTAATAGTCTCTCTGTCTCCAGCAATCCATGGCAAGGGTAAAAGAAATAAATAGTGCAAGGGCGAGGGAAACTCTGCTGTAATTATTACAAATGGGAGCTGCTTCCCGGCTCACTGTGTTTTGTTAAGGTTGGGAGTAGTTTGGAGCCGCTGAGTCCGAGTGTTGGGAGGGTTTGGACACAGCTCCAGCTGCACTTCTGCCCAAAAGCCCTGGCCAGCCCTGCTGGGCAGTCAGAGAAGCTTGGGAAGCCCAGGGTGGCAGGGGGAGCAGGGAGTCCCCAGCAGGATGTGCTGCTCATTGATCCCTGGTGGGATCTCCTGGGTGGCAGAGCTGCCAGCCCGCTGCTCCAGGGAGAGATGCTCCAGGAGCAGGGCAAGGCCCAAGGCTCAGAAGGAATATCCCATGGCTCTCCCTGCCTTGGGGGCCTCTTCAGTGGAAGATGGAGATCTGGAATTTTGGGAAAGCCAGAGCTGTGCAGAGCACAGAGCTGGACTCTCCAGCATGCAGAGAGTGGCCCTGGGCAGAAACACTCCCAAGCTGCAGAGGCTGGCTCTGCTCATGCCATTAGTCTGGGCTCAAAGCTCAGCTTAACCTCCTTCCCTGCTCTGATGACTCTTCTCCTTGTCCCCAGGAGATCTCTGCACTGCACGGTGTCTTCATATTCAATATTGAGGTTCCTTTCCCGCTTTTATTTTTGGGGAGCCTTTCAAATATCCTTGGCATTCTGTATTAGCAATTATTTAAGAAGAAGAAGAAGAAGAAATGTTGGTGTTTTTGAAAATGTTGATGGAGGACAATCATAATTGAGAGTCTTCTCTGTGCAGCAGTTAGTGAAGCAGTTTATGAGGCTCCACTTTTCTTATTCCCTCCCTGTTCCTTAATTAATTTATCAAACACAGACAGAGAAACACAATCATCAGCTGGAATTTACCTCTAGCCCTTCTCTGGAAGAGACTAATTCTGTTAAATCTCTCTCACATTGTCCCAGTGCTGTTTTAGGGACCACGACCTTTCTTGATTTTGTATCAACACAGCCTCACTACCAGGGGTCCCAGATTGCATGCAGGGGGCTGTCCTGTCCCCCTCAAACCACTGCAGAGTTTTCCCTGGCTGCAGGAGGGTCCTGTTTGCACTGGGAGAGCTCAGCCCAAGGCTCAGGTGCTGCTGAAGTCCCTTCATCCTATTCTGGCTGCTCTGCTGAAGGCTGGATCCTGTTTTCCATACACTGCTGGCATTTGCCATGCCATATATAAAGTACAGGCATGTATTATTTGAGCTGCATAAGCACTGGTGGATGCACATGAAATGGAGGAAGTGTCAGAATTTGAAACTGGGCTTTTCCAGCTGGAATTCTTCAGGCTGGAGAAGCTTATGTCAAACTGATTCTCCTGGCCACCATTTTTTTCTTAGTCCTCTCATTATCAGTTATTTATTAAGGCAAAACTGTTGACTTTTTTTTTTCCTTTCAGGACAGTTGTGCTATTTTCTGATGAAGCTAAGAAATAACAATGCACCAAATGATATTAACATGGATTATTTCTAATCTAAAAGTGTCCTCAGCTACTTGAAACTCAATGGGACACTGGAGCAGAACAGAAAGCCCAGCCATGCCCTCAGTAGCAAGTTATTTGTAATTGGTTTACACTCAGGGGACTTTTTTTTTTCCAGTGGAGATATTTTGCCCAGCATTTGATGATATGTGTAAATATTAAAAGGAAAGGAGGGAAGAACTAATAGACAGCATTAAAACAGAACAGCAAATACCAGCAAATTGTGAGTGCAGCATTTTTAATGGATAGCTATTAAAAATAAAAGAGAAAAGTAGGCAAAATGAAAGGGACATTTTATTGGACAAAATTGACTGTTGTTATCCTCACTGATTCCTGACATTTCAAGATCAGTTTTTTATCTAATGTTTCAACAGCCTTGGATATTTCCTCCTAGTGATCCACACTCAGCTGTAGCATTTTTTCCCTCTCTTTAAGCCCACAGATTTTTTTTTTTTCCTCTAAACATGCTAGTATTTATTATAGCCAGTGTCAAAAAAACTCCACGCTCCACTTATATATGAGCTTCTCCTCGGCCTTTCCTGGGATGATTCACAGCCCTGGGTGGGCATGCACAGCTTCCTCTGGCAGCAGCTGGAATTTCAAGCACGGATCCAAGGCAAAAGAATGCCCTCAGGGTGACGTGTTCCCACCCAAACTGAGAGTTATGAGCCACCCTCCAGCCCTGAGAGGGCTCCCCCAGCCCTCCCCATCCTTCACAGAGGCAGCTCTGCAACCGCATCCCGGAATCATGGAACCACTTAGCTCGGAAAAGATCTCTAAGATCATCTCATCCAACCATTAACCCAGCACTAAACCATGTCCCTAATGGACATCAAGACATTTTAAAATCAGTTCCAGGAATGGTGATGCCACCACTTCCCTGAGCAGTGCTTGACAACCCTTTTGGTGAAGAAATTCTCCACGATGCCTGATCTGAACCTCTCCTGGCACAACTAAAAGCTGTTTCTTCTTGTTCTATCACCTGGTACGTTGGAGAAGAGTCTGACCTCCATGGGTCCACAGTCTCCTTCACCACAACAACTTCCTGCATCCTTTTTAGCCCTTTTTATTCAGCTGAGACAATTCTTGTCACCTGGCAGCCCAAGTGGAGGTTTTAATGTCCTAAATGAGGCTGAACATGGACCACACAGAAGAAGAGCATGGACTTGGAACTGTGCTTTCTGAATCTCTTCATCCATTGCCCACAGACCCTGGTGACAGGACACACCTTGAGATGGCAGCTTCATTGTTCCCGTTAGAAAAACCTTCGATAATGCAAAAATGCCGTTTGAATTCTTGTTGTGGAATAATGGTTGTGGTTTATTTTGACACCTCCACACTCTGCATGTGGACATTTTCTATTGCAGTTTCTCCTTTGGGTTCCTTTCCTTTTCACCTTGTGGGCTAATCTTCCATGCATCCCAATTCCTGGATTTTGCCTGAGTACACAAAAATGGAGATTAGACTCCAGTATGTGCTGTAAGCAACAGCCTGGATTTTCAGGGCATCTGGATTTAGAGTTGCCAGAATTAGAAACACGAGCCAGACGAGATCATGCTAGGGCAATTCCCCAGGACTGGGCCATAAAGCCAATCAATTTAAAATGTAATAGCAAGCACCAAGTTCTGGGTGAAGGAAAGCACTGCTCATTTGGAAAGAAAAGCTCATATTCTAAATTGCTTTTCAGATCAGACTTGAGCCTACTTTTAGTGGTGTCAATGGTGCCACCTCCATTCAGTCCAGTGGTGCCAGAATTTTCTGTTTACTGCTGTTACTTCTCTACTTCCCTCTCTCCTCCTTTTCCTAAGATCCCTGGCACCATCACTCCTTGCATGGTTCGGAGGAGGCACCAGGATGAGCAGAGGATGGAGCAGCTCTGCTGGGAGGAAAGGCTGGGAGAGCTTGGATTGTACAGCCTGGAGAGGACAAGCACCTCAGGGTGGCCTTGCAGGGCCTGAAGGGGTCAACAAGAAAGAAGGAGAGAGACAATTGTCAAGGGATGGAGGGACAGGACACTGAATGAATTCCCACTGACAGAGTAGGATTAGATGGGATATTAGGAAGGAATCTGGGCACAGAGAAGCTGTGGCTGCCCCTGGATGTGTCCAAGGCCAGGTTGGACACTGTGGCTTGGAGCAGCCTGGGACAGTGGGAGGTGTCCCTGCCCATGGCAGGGGTGGCATTGGATGGGCTTTAAGGTCCCTTCCAACCCAAACCATCCTGGGATTCCATGATTCCTCTTTGAGGACAGTTAGGACATGGAGACAGAGCTGATTGTTCAGGGGCAGTGAGATGAAATCATTTTAATCTCATGGAAAAAGGAGCTCACCAGTCGTGGAGGGGATGGTGACAATAATCTCTGCTCTTGCCAATCTTGCCCCAATGTTGTTTTTGCTCCCAATGCCAGAAGTTTTACAGCAGCCCCAAGCTGGGAATCAGAGGTGATCTTTCATCCGAAATGGGCTCAGCTGGGAAGTTCAAGATGAGCTGACTCACTCTCATCTCACTTATCCCTAATGGAAGTTGTGTACTAATGCACCTCTGTAAAAATGGCCAGAGAGATTTGGGGCCTGAACTTGTGGGGTCTCTCGTAACACCAAATACTGCATTCCTTGGGTTTCCAGTGCATGGTGCATTAACTCATTAGCAGGCACTTAAGATATAATTTTTCTTATGCTAAAATTATGAAATGGTGAGAGCCAGAACGAGCTGAGGTACCTGAGTGTTGCCCTCAGCCTCCAGCTCTAAGTGATCTCTGGAAGAGAACTGCTCTCCCTCTTTCCCACCAGCCAGGAATCCTTCTGGAAATTACCAAAAGAAATCAAATATCATGGCTACTTTACATTCAGGAGTTCCCTGTTTCCTTCTCTGATGTAATTTTATTGCTAGAGGAAAATTTCTAGTTGTCTTTTTCAAATTCCATGGTTTTTGGCAATTTTACAAAACACCAAATTTCTTTTACCAGGCGGTTTGGGAACTGCCAATTCTGATCACTGCATCCAGGGAGTCATTACATGTGGATGTACAAAGAGAATCAGAGGTCTAGAAAGTCAGACTCATCCAGGAAAGAGTAAATTAGGATAATTCTGAATGGAAGAGTGGAAGGAACTTGAAAATACTTTTGAATTATATAAAAATATGTTGAAAAATAAAGGGAACACTTTGCTCTCTACAAATAGCACCAGAGAGAGAACAAGAAATTGGTCTTAATTTGGAACTATAAAGATTGATATAAAATATTAGGAAGATGTTTGTCATGGAGAGGATGGCAGAGACTGGCTGAGGAGGTCACAACCCCACAATCCTGTGGCTGTTCATGTTGAAGGACAAATTGTTTGGGGCCAAACACCACACTCCTTAAAATAAATATCTTGACAATAAACACAGAAGGAAAATCAGTAAAAACCAGATTTGGAACCAGATTCCAATTGCAACAGTGACATAAAAAAATGTAACATGAAAGAATTGAAGGTTTCTAGATCAACATGGCTAAGTCATGTTCTGGGCATTTTATATCCAGGCCCTGAATTCATGGAATGGGCTAAAATCTTCATCTTGGAAGTACACAAACACCCACATGCCTGCACACCTGCATTCTTGGATTATTTTTGCACATCTTCAATTTTTCAAGGTTCTTGTGTTTAGGGTTTTTCTTTTCCATTCATTTTCTGTCCTTCTGCACCATCCATCTCTCTCTGGCTGGATAGCTGGGAAATGCCAGCTCCTTGGGAAGGCACTTTCCAGAAAACAGAACTTTGGGGAAAACATCTCAAATAAGCAGATTAACAACAAGCTCTGAGCATTGGGATCCCTGAATAGAGATGAAATCTTAGGAATAGAGATGAAATCTTAGGCACGAGTGTAATGTTGGAATGTAGAATCCATAACAATTTCCTCCCCGCTTTCACAGTATCAAGTGTTTGCAGTTCCGGGGAGTGCAAGCTCCCTTTTAGATGTTGATTTAACTGGGCTTAAAATCCAATGAATAAATTGTCCATAGTTCATCAGCTTGTGGGGTGCTCAGTGCCTACACACCAAATAATAAGCTCCACATCCCACTGTGAGCAGTTTATGGCCAGAACACTGCGGGAACACCCTGGTGGAACTGTCAAAATAAAACATGTAATGGGCTCATAAATGAAATGAACGGATATTGGTTTAAAATCAAGCCCATAAATATGTGTCACACCTGTCCTCTGGGTGGTCAGCAGCAATCAGGCTGCAAAATTCTGAGCATATTTTCGAGCTGGTGCTGTCTGATTTGTCCTTCCCTCCTTGCTGAGTGATACCAAGGGATGAAGTTAAAGGCTGAAGTGAAACAGTGCCACTGCAGAGTGCAGCCAAGGTGATGTTAATGTTTCAAGTTAAATATCCAACAAATCCAGGATAATTCAAGGCTAATTGTGTTTTATTGTGTTAACCCTTTTAAGGAAAAAAAAAATCAATGAAAATAGGTTTACAGGAGCTGTTTTCACCTCCCAGCAAGCTTCTGCACTTTCCCACAGAGGTTACTCTGAAGGTGGAAATATTCTAACATTAGGATTAATAATAATAATAATTTACACCGTGGGAGTGCCTGGGATTCCTTCTGTGCAGGGCACTGGAGAAACAAAAACTTTACACGTAAAAGCTTCCAACCAGTGAACCTTCCTGTGGTTGTCCCTCTTCATACCTGCAACACCAAGTCAGGGCCTAATAAATTCAGTTCAATTCTTAGTGTACTTCTCCCAAAGGTTACTAATTGCAACAGGCCATTTTCACTATTTTTTTTCTGTAGAAACCATAGAGGCAGATCCAATATTTAATGCTTGATATTTGCCCCAAATACTCCCCTACCTGATTTTAGGGTTGTACCCTGTCTGCTAAACCAGCTCCATGCTTCAGTAACTTCCTTGGGACTTTAGGTGGGATTTAGTGCAAAATCCTTCTTTGTTGCTTATTTGATATTTAAAGAGATCACTGTTAATTTGTGAAATTGCTCCGTTTAAAATGTAATGCCATTTAAGGAGTATTTTTTTTGGGGGGGACAATCCATTCCTGATGGAACCATTTGGGGCCAGCCTTATGTAAAGGCCCTTGTGGAGTCCCTCAGACTTGAACAATCTTCCATCTTAAATACACAAGGGAGATGAGGCACTCTGGAACTCCCTGCCAGGGCTCCATTCCCACCTCTCCTTGCTCTTCTGCATCCTGAAAACCCCTGTAGATGTTAAAGTTTTCAGGTTGTTAAAGGGACACCAGGAACGCCCAGGTAGAGACAGGTTCCTTTATTTTTAATATATGACTAAAACACATTATACTGTTCAGCTGGGTCCCAAAAAAAGCAGCAGAATGGCAAAAGTGCTGCAAGCCTGTGAGATCAGAGGCTTTGTCTGAATTTTTGGTGTGCAGTGCAGATGCAAAGAGCACCATTTCCTTCCCTCCATTTGCATATCTGTAAATGACTGCAAGGCAGGGTAGAAGGAGGCCAGCTGGATTCAGTTACAGAGAAAGGTAAAAATCTTTTGCTTCTGATCTTCATTTTGCAGTTTTGAGCAGGGTCACATTCTGAATTTCTTTCCAGACTTTAGAGCAGTGAGTGAAGTTCTCACCGGCACATCCCAAGCGGAGCAGTGCACGATAATCTGAGTCATACAAAGAAATTCTATTTTTACACGAATAATTAATGTTTTGTCTCGTGCAGCCTTCCCAGTGAGCCACAGCAAGCACATTTGAGGGCATTAGAGCTGCTTAGGGAGATTTCAGGGGACAGTAATCTGCAGGACTTTCACTGACAACCCAAAGGCAGCATCATGTGAGAGCCTTATCAGGGCAAACCCACCCCAAGCCCATCTGAGCAGCCCGGAGCACAGAGCTCCCCAGCCTGGGATACCTCAGCATGATGGATTTACTGGGCTTAGAGAGGGATTTTTGGTGTGCCAGAACTATTTCCATTATTTTGAGAAGGAACTGAGTCTCCATGTTAGTGACAGAGCTATCTCCCAGCCTAGGATGAGATGCAAACCTCTTGCTCTGTGATTTTTACCTTCTTAATAGCAATAATGATAAGAACAGCAATCATCATCATTACCACCACCAAGAACAACAACAACAATAATTGCAATAACAACTTCACCTTTCACTAGCTCCTCATAAGCCTTGATCATTATTTTATGCATCTTAAGCATTTTTTTTTATTCTTTTCTTCATGCTTCAAGTTGCAGCAGCTCCTGGCATTGCCACAATTTCTGCCATCCATGTACATACAGTAAGGGTGGTTAAACTGGGACACAAACCAAGAGGAGTAGGTGGACAGTAAATGATTGTTAATTCTTCCCAGCCATTTGTACCTCACAGAGGTGTCCAGTTTGTTGTCACTCTGAATTATTGGCCTTTGCTGATGAGCACAGTCCTAGGAGTTACCCACAGACAGACCTTTTGTGCTTGGTACAACATGAAATGGAGCTAAACCTTCCCTCTGCCTGCATCCCTCTATTGCTCACAAGCCTTTAGCACAGCAGAGGATTTCCCGGGTACCCAGGTGCTGCTCAAATGCCATAAAGTTGGAGTGGGATAAAGACAGAGCCAAGTAAGTAGAGCAGAGAATTCTCTGGGTTAGGATGACAGACAGGTTAAGATGACAGACATTGTTCCCCCTCCTACTTAGTCAGCTATATTTATTTTTTTCTGTGGATTTTCTCCCTTTTGGAGTGTCTCCGTACCCTGCAGTGTCAGGAAAATGTGTGAACAAAGCTCTGCCACCCAAGGAAGGGCATGGTCTTCAATTTGTGCACAGGGAGGGATATTTGGAGTTTATAGACAGACATAGGAATTTGAGGGAGAGTTGGAAAGTCTCGACTGTCTGGCATTCATGAGTGGGATGGAGACTCCTTCCCCTCGGAGCCTGTGGCACAGGTGCTCCCAGCAGCAAAAGCCATCATCCCAGGCACTTTGGGAATGGTGAGGGGCTTGAGCTCCTCATCCAGACCCAGCGAAGTGTGCTGTGCTGGTGGTTATTTCAGGCCCAGCCTCATCTCACATTAGCACTTCTGGGGGGAGCGCCTGGCGGTGTGGGGATGAGCAGTGCTGGGAAGGGAGGAGGGAGCTGTGTGCATTTCCACCCTGTCTGCGGGAAACCAGAGCAGCTTTTGGAGTTACTGTGATTCGCACAGGACTCAGGAAGGTTCCCACCTCCTCCAGCCTCTCTTGTGTAACCCTGAGGACTGGGCTAGAGCTCTGGCTGCTTGGCTTGGGAGGTGGTTTCACTCTAAGGCTCCTGGAAGTCCATTTGTTCTCACCAAAATACCATTTGTTCCTGCTTTCTCCCATGCAGGTAACCTGGCTCTGACACAAAGTAGTCCCTCGAAGAATCCTTGGCTAATTTTAGCAATCCAAGGTAACTTTCCCCATTTATTGCAGGTGGAAGGAGCAAAAAAACCTTTCTGCACCAAAGCTTTTTTTCTCTGTTTGTGCCAGTGCGAGTGAGGCAAGAGCCTGACTTTAACAGAACAGATAAAAATAAACCCAGCCATGGACAAAGCCAATTATGTTCTCCATTGCCTAGGGATGGGCAGCCTAATTTGCAGCTGACAGCGATTTGATGGACTGAACCATCCTTTTTCTGATCCAGCATTTGAAGTAATTTTTATTGTAAACCAATCATTACCATGCAGGACTCTCTGTACAGCCGATGTCACCGTGACAAATTCCCACAGCAGTGCTGGTGCTGCTCCTGGGATTTTTCCTCCCATCCCTCAGTGCCCTGACACGTTCTGGGAAGTGCTGGCCATGCCTGGCACACCATGGCCCTGTCCCCAGCAGGGGCCCTGAGCTGCTGAGTCCTGTGAGAGGGGCAGTGCCAAACACATCCCCAGCACTGGGGACACGTCTCCAAACTCCCCGCTGTCATTTTGGCAGGGCTGCTAAATCCAGTCCTCCAGTCCAGAGTAAGCAGACAGCACATTAGGCTGGGAGTTCAGCAGGGTGCGTTTTCTCCATCTTCACCCACAATGGCCCCTGATTTTGCTCTCTTCTGTGGTTTATAGGTCATTAAAAGATTTCCCCCTCCCTGAGGACATTGTACTAGTTTGTGTCTGACATCTGTGCAATCCAGCAAGTCCTAAGCTGTCGGGTAGCATCCTTCTGTTCCCTGAATGGACACAGGGGCACAGCTCCTGCCCAGCTTTGTTGGGCAGAACAGCACTTCATGAGAACCAGCTGGAATTTGTTTTCACCAGAGATTCAGCAATTTCTCTTTGCGGCAGCCCCAGAGCTGTTGGAATTTACTTGTCTGCACCAGAAAAACTTCCCTCTGGGCCATGGGAGCTGTGGGGTGCAGAGGGAAATTTGGAGAGGATGCATGGGGGGCAAAGATCTGCTGCTTTGGCAGAGGTGGTGTGTCCTACATTTCCTTTCCAGGTCCATGAGAGCTCAGTATAGACCCAGGAGGCTCCATCTACATTTCCCCCTATTTTTAGCTGTGAAATCTGCAATTTCTTTCTTTCCACTGTAGTATTCAGTAAAGACTGATTAACAAATGATAGACACCCACTGTTGCTAACAGGAGCAATAAAACCCTATAATTTTCATGAGACAGGTCACCAAGACTTTCCTCTAATCCTGCAGAGTTTCAGCAACACCTCCACTCCTGCAAAGCCCTGAGGTAAAGGAGGGTGATTGAGGTTGTGTCATCAAGCACAGAGATGGTGAGACAATCTCAGGGTAATCTGTGTAATTTGTGCACCTCGGCTTCTTCTCCTTCCACTCTCATGCGCCAAGATACCTGTGTGCTGAAGAGCTGTAAGGAGCAAACTCTGTATTTTCCACTCATATGCTTTGTGCCTTTTAATTTACACTGATTACATGTTTGTATTGGCCAAACATATATTTGCTGATTTTATTAGCTAAAAAGAAGGGAAGAAAAAAAAAAAAAAGAAGAAAAAGGAAGATGGAGAAATATGTTTAATAATTTCAGAATAATTTGAAGGTGGTAATTTCAGAAGCAAATCTAAGCAGGGTTTGTCCTGGCAGGGAAACATCAAGGAACGGGGATGCTCTGCCACAGAGGGGACCCTGTGCTGGATGTTCCAAGGTCCTGCAAGCTCGAGTTCTACCCCTGCAGGGACCCAGATGTGACTCTGCCCTTAGTTTTGGGGTGGGATTTGGTCACACAGGTGCTGGGGAGGGGTAAGGTCTGCACTGAGCATTGACAAGGGCTCAGGGTGGGGTTGGCAGATCTCAGGGTGGGTCTGGCAGATCTCAAGGTGGGACTGGCAGATCTCAGGGTGGGGTTGGCAGATCTCATGGTGGGTCTGGCAGATCTCAGGGTGGGACTGGCAGATCTCATGGTGTGTCTGGCAGATCTCAGGGTGGGACTGGCAGATCTCAGGGTGGGGTTGGCAGATCTCAAGGTGGGACTGGCAGATCTCAAGGTGGGACTGGCAGATCTCATGGTGGGGTTGGCAGATCTCACAGTGGGGTTGGCAGATCTCAGGGTGGGTCTGGCAGATCTCAGGGTGGGACTGGCAGATCTCAGGGTGGGTCTGGCAGATCTCAAGGTGGGACTGGCAGATCTCATGGTGGGGTTGGCAGATCTCAGGGTGGGACTGGCAGATCTCAAGGTGGGACTGGCAGATCTCAGGGTGGGACTGGCAGATCTCATGGTGGGGTTGGCAGATCTCAGGGTGGGACTGGCAGATCTCATGGTGGGTCTGGCAGATCTCAGGGTGGGACTGGCAGATCTCATGGTGGGGTTGGCAGATCTCAGGGTGGGTCTGGCAGATCTCAGGGTGGGACTGGCAGATCTCAGGGTGGGACTGGCAGATCTCATGGTGGGGTTGGCAGATCTCAGGGTGGGGTTGGCAGATCTCAAGGTGGGACTGGCAGATCTCAGGGTGGGTCTGGCAGATCTCACAGTGGGGTTGGCAGATCTCATGGTGGGGTTGGCAGATCTCATGGTGGGGTTGGCAGATCTCAGGGTGGGACTGGCAGATCTCGCGGTGGGGTTGGCAGATCTCAGGGTGGGGTTGGCAGATCTCAGGGTGGGTCTGGCAGATCTCAAGGTGGGACTGGCAGATCTCAGGGTGGGACTGGCAGATCTCATGGTGGGGTTGGCAGATCTCAGGGTGGGGTTGGCAGATCTCAAGGTGGGACTGGCAGATCTCAGGGTGGGTCTGGCAGATCTCACAGTGGGGTTGGCAGATCTCATGGTGGGGTTGGCAGATCTCAGGGTGGGTCTGGCAGATCTCAGGGTGGGTCTGGCAGATCTCAGGGTGGGACTGGCAGATCTCGCGGTGGGGTTGGCAGATCTCAGGGTGGGGTTGGCAGATCTCATGGTGAGTGTCTGCATGACCCCGCGGGAAGGAGCAGAGAGGCTGGAACATGCAGGACACAGTGTTGGGATGGGTCTGCAGCAGCCAGCAGAGTCCCTGGGATCTCTGCACGGATCTGGGGTGAGAGCTGTGCCCTCGGCGACGCTGGGAAGTGCTAAGAGCAGCCCTGTTTCCTGAACAATCCTGTGAAAGGAAACAGATTGCCTCGGGCAAGACATTTAGAGGGTCTTACACTTGTCTTTGTGCTTTTGAAGTGCCTGCTCTGGCTGTCGGTGAAGCGCTGCCTCTCCAGGATGAAGCCGGGCAGGGATGCGCTGAGCGCTGAGCGCACCTGCCGGGAGCTGGAAGGGCTGCTCGGGGTCATCCTGCCAGGGGGAAATTCGGGGAATCAGGGAGACCAGAGAGCATCCAGATACTGCTGCTGATCTGCTTTGTGTCACAGAGAATGGCTTGGATTGGAAGGGACCTTAAAGCTCATCTGATTCCAGCCCCCTGGCACGGGCAATAAATAATTCCATTGCTGGGTACTGGCACAGCTCTGTGCAGGGGAGGTTCCCAATCTCAGGAAATATCACAGAATCATAGAATAGGATCAGAGAATGGTTTGTATTGGGGGGCACCATCCAATCATCCAAATCCCATCGTCCCAGGGTGCTCCAAGCTCCTCTGGCCTTGGACATTTCCAGGGCTGGGGCAGCCACAGCCACACTCCAACACCCTCATACAGCTGTTTACAAGTTAAATACATTTATATCAAATGTAGAATATGGTCAAGGGTTGCTGAAACTGAGGCTAAAGTTGAGGCTTCTGAGCTCCTGCTCAAACCCACAGGGTTTGGCAATTTCTGTGCATGTTTCACAGTGACTTCCACAGGCCTGGACCTCCCAGCTGTTTAAAATAAGCTTGAAGACTATTCATTGTGCAGCACTCTATGTTTAGACACTTATTTTTAAGATTTTCATTTCATTTTCAATGTATTCTCTCTTTCTGGAAATCAAAAGAGAGCTTGCTAGGAAAATATTTTAAATTTCCATTTCCCCCCCCCCACATTTTTCCATGTTGGTTACTCACAGGTATCTCCTATTCTTCTCCAAGTTCTCTGAGCCATGGATCCTTCCCCAACAAACTCTGGCACACTCAGCCTTCCCACCCAGCACAGGCCCCAGAGCAGAACAAAGGAATTTTTCAGTCAAATTATATTTTCAAACAAATTTTCAAACCTTAATTTATCTTTTCACAAGATAAACAGTTGAGACAATAAGCAGAAGTCTTGTGGCAGCAAATTCCTGCAAATAGTCACTCATTCTAGTTCAGTTCTTTGCTACATGATAAACCAATGTGTTGATTTTTAAGTATCCTCAAGAAGTTTGATCTCATTTTAATTGGTGGAAAAATTGGTCAATAATTGTTATTACATGATCAGTTTGCCTTCAAGTTTTACTTCTGTATAGATTTTAATGTATCCATATAGCTTAAACCAGTTTAATGAAAGGGGGAAATAACAATAGAACTCACTTTGGGGATTATAAAAGGAGTATTTTTCTTGAAACTAGTCCTTAATAGAGCTAATAGCTCTTGGCTTCACCTCAAGATGCTTAACAAGCCCATCATTAACTGTGGCTAATGAAAAATTAATTAAACTTTTCATAATCTAATACCAGATGACAAATCATTATAAATCATGCCCTTGGTTATTCACGTCACTAAAGCCAATAAATGAGTTTGAAAATTCACATATATGTATAAAAACTATAAACAAATACACAGTGAATTGTGCTGGCTGTCAATAGTTATTGCTATCAGCAGCTTTTAAAATTTCTTCTTAATATTCCCAGAATTCTCCCTGATGGATAAACCTGCATGTAATTTTTGGAAGATTTAATAAGAAACCTTAACATTGCGCATGATCAGAGACTCCTGGCACCTGCACCAGGATGAGCCACACCAGCCTGGAAGGGAATCAGCAAAACTGGGGAGATGGAGGAGGGCAGAAATATTACAAACTCAGGCAGGACATTATTTAAAAAAAAAAAATCGATTTCCCTAAACCAGGGAACTATTTTTTTCCCTTCTGTTTGGAATTTGCCCGAGTGGCTCAATGAAGGAGCAGCAGCAAGACCAGTTGTTTCTGCACACCAGTTTAAAAGGGGCCCCGTGTCTCAGATGTGCAGGATTAATGGCTAAAACACCGAGCACTCCAAGAGCCTTGCACAGGACAGGTCAGCATCCATTTGGTAAAGCCAGTGGATATTCCCAGGATACCAGGATTGACTGACAACCCCCAAAAACCTGCCCATACACGACTCGTACCAGCTGTAGCTCCCGAGGGGAAGCACTGGCAGGGTTGACAGCACCCTAACCCTTCTCAGCAGCCGTGTGGAATTAGGGCAGCCCAGGTGAGCGGGGTGAGGAGCAGCAGTGTGGATGCTCCAGGAGCAGGAGAGAGCTGTGGGGCAGGACGGGACAGGTCAGGACCTCGTGCCCAGCTCTGAGCCCCATCCATCATCTCCCACCGCTTGCCTTTGCAGGGCTGCACACGCAGAACCCTTTGTCAGGATGAGAGGAGAGGCTTTCCTTTGATGGAACTCCTGCTCTGTGCGTGCTGTGCTCTCTGTCCTTCATCCCTATCCTTTATCCTTTATTCAGCTGCTCTTCCAGCGCTGCCCAAGCCACACCTGCTCCTCCTCAGGGCCGCAGGACCCGACCTCTGTCTCCGTGCTTCCTTTGTTCTCCTTCCCTTCCCCTCCCATAAGGCTGAGCCGTGCTCTGTGCCCCCTCTGGGCTGAGTGTGCAGCTCCAGTTCCACTCCTGTGAAACCACCTTGTGAGCATCCCCCAGAAATCTATAAATACCCTGAGCAAGGGATGGCTCAGCAGCACATCCACATTCTCTGCAGCTCCTTCCTCGTGTCCCGTTCGTCCTGCTTTTGGGGTGCTTGGGGACAAAAAACCCTTCCCAATGAACTTAAAGCCCCCCAAAGTTACTGATGTACTCCAATAATTACTGCAGCCCAACACAAATGTATTTTCTGCCTCCCCCTCTCGCTTGCAAAAGCCCAAATTGATTTATTTTCAAACTCAAACATCAGTTTGCCAAGTGCAGGAATATGTAATGCAGCAATTATGGGCATTCCCCAAAAGCTGCTTTTATGTATTTATGAAGAAAGCTCCCATGGGTAACACTTCATCTCAAATATTTGACTTGGAAATGCTTTTATTTTTCCAAGTTCTTTTCAGATTTCTCTTCTGAAAGCTGATGTGATATTTTTCATCTTCTCATGTAACTTTTCTTTAAAAGGCCACGTTCTGTAACCATGGTTTTGCCATGCAGAACTTTTAGGCAGAGAACAAACTTTTGTGGTGACATGAAATGTTATTTTACAAAGGCGATCACAGCACCACATTTATTTTTTTTTTCTCCAAAAACTATATTTAAAGTGATTTCTTTTGGATCATCTGTAATTCAGGCATACTGAAAATGTTATTAATTTCCATCACAAAGTTTCAGTTCTGACGTGGAATATGGTACTGGGGATATCATCCAGCAATTGCTTCCAGCATGGGAAACGTGCAATTATAAAAAGGAAATATTTAACCCCCACTATGCTTTTGGGGTCACAATGCCAATAAGAGACCTCAAAAAATTAATTGTTTCATCAAGTAGAGGCACCTGAGGAGGGTCCATGGCCAAGGTGATCTGCAAGGGCTCCCCAGGGTGCAGAGCTGGCTTTAGGGGGAAGCTGGGGATGATATTTATAAGGCATGAAGGCCGGGATCTGCTTTAGGATCAAAAGACTGAGCAGAAAATTAATAATCATCCAGCTATGACAACAATAAATGGCAGTGACACTCAGCTGATGGGAATGTCAGTGGAAAATAGGAGTGTCCTGCATGTGAGAGCTTCACCAAGGGCTGTTCAGGGGCTCTCACCTGCAAGAATTGAGCCCAGGGGTAAATTTCCCTCAAGAATTGAGCTCAGGGTACAAAAGGAGGACTGTCCCTGTGCTCACTGGACTCACCCTGTGCCACACAAGGTGCCATTGCTGCCTGGTTGGGGCTCTGAGAAGGAAAAAAAATAAGATTTCCTTGTGACCACGTGCTACCTTTAATATTCCTCCAAGTGCTTGGGACAATCCTGAGGACGCCCCTGATACAAAATGAAAATAAAAATGGAATTTCTCTCCCTTCAGAGCTTTTCCACAGAGCCAGAGCTGCTCGGTGCTGGCTGGGGCTGTAATTCATGAGCATTTCCAGTAGGAGCCAGATGTAGGAACTCTCATTTTCTATGGCAGATTTCTTCTGGAGCCAGCATTACCAAGCCATGATTAGATCAGATGGCACCATGGGAAGTTTCAGATGGAGAAAAAGCCAGAGCAGGGATGCTGCAGAGCTGGAATGTTCTGTCCTCAGTGAAAAACCTTCATTCCCAGGGATTCTGTGAAAGGCACCAGCTCAGTAATTTGGATTTGAGAAGGACACTTGCCTGGACACTTGATGACAGTGTGATCATTTCCTGTCAGCCCCTTGCTCTGCAGCAGGGTTGGTGGGATTGCATTCCTCAGGCTGAAATGCAGATATTTGTATTTACTGAAAACACATATTCTGGATCTCTGCTTTTATCCATTTTCTTCTTTTTCCAAGGCAGGATTTCCATTGACTAACACCGTGGGAAATTTAGGATGAGCCACAGTCAGTGCCAGTTAAAAGCAGAGCTGAGAATTCATCTTCAGTTCCAGTGCTCTTTTATGGAAATCAGGACTCTAACCAGGAACCTTTTGTTGTCACTTTGTGAGAGTTGGTGGGGCAGGATAAACTGAGTCATTAATTGCAAACCCACCAGTGGGATCTTGGAATATGGATATGATGTGTGGGAATGCATGGGAAGTTGAAGGAATGGGCTATGCAGAGGCTGCCACAGTGCAAAATATATTGAATATGAAAGGTGAGAACAGAAGAACTGAAATGTAAAAGGTGATTTTAAAGAAAAGACAACTATCGTCTGCAAAAAAAAAAAAAGAAAAAGAGAAACAGCAATAAGAATTAAATGCTGGATATTCCATATTTTTCCAAACACTGGTTACAGAAAGGTGCCACAAATTAAATTTCATTACATTCTATAAAACGTGTGGATTTTATGGGCTCCCTATCCCTAAGCCCTGGAATTTAACATAAGCCCCAAAAGGTGGAGTGGCAGGAAAAGGACAGCTGGGGAGGGATGATCCAGAGGGGCTTCAGATTAAAGGGGTCTGGCCTCTTGGAAATTTAAATCCTCAAATTCGCCTTATTAATTTGGATTTATTTAACACTTTCACATGGGCTGTGATGAAGTAATACAAATAGAAGGAACTTACGAAAATTTGTGCAAGAAATACTGAAAATATTGGCTTTTCCAGCAGAGCAGAGGGGGAGAAATCACTGTTGGTTGGATCTTGTGCAGCTCTAGCAGCAACTTTGATGGTGATGTAACGTTAAAAAAGCGCTGAATTGGGCTGTCAAATAACCTGAGCAATGTATATATATATATATATATATATATATATATATATATATTTAAATATATCTGAAGTGTTACATAAAAGAGGAATTTTAATATATTACAAAAACTGGTAACATGATGGGAAGAAATCTGTTAATTAGCATGTCTGCCATACATCTTCTTGAACAGTCACGTTAAGAAGAACTGAGGACAGCGTTAGCAACGATGTGATACAAAATAATTAGCTTGTTTTCAGGGCTTAAATAGTCCTTGCTTTCCTGTGAAGTCCCTAATTAAGCTAATCCTAGTTTATAATACAGTGGCAACAACTATTTATGTAGGAGCTACTTCTTAGGGGGCTAAAAATAACATTCAAGTTTTGAAACTCTCAAAATGATCTGCAAAATTGTAGAGCTCGGGACAGGAACAATACAGACTGAAAAAAATTATGTAAGAGCTTGATTTATTCCTCACTGCCCACATGAAATTCGCTCACCTGAAGGCTGCAGATACAACTGTTTAAAGGCTTTCATGAAACAATTTTCTCTTTTCTACTCTCAAAGCCCATGACAGGCTGTTACCATGATTTTCTCAGGAGGTCCTGTTGCAGCACTGCCCAATTATTTCCTAAAAAGTGTAAAGATTTTTCTCCCTGACTCACAGAGTAAGAGATGAAGGAGTGATTTTTCAGTTTGATGTTCCACTTCAATCAAAGCGAAAGAACTGATAACATGAAGTTGACACAAAACAAAGCACAAAAGTCTGTGCTGTTGGACAAAATGGGCTTTGACCTTCGTCCACACACACACAAAAAAGGAACTCTAAAGAGGTAGAAAAAGATACAAAAAGAAGAAGATCCATATCTTGGAGTTGCCATTTTTTTTTCCCAAGTGGACAGAATTATTGCTTTCCTTGACTTTTTGCCTTGCTTGATCATCTACCTGTGGTCAGTTGGAGGCAAAGTTTAGGTACAAAGCCCTCATATCATGCAGGAACGAGCTCTGATGGAATTATCTGAGGTGGGAAAATCCAGACTGATGTGGAAGACAAAGGACTTCCCTCCCAGCCAAAAGGAATAATTTACCAGAAAAAAATTAAATGGTCAATGAATCGTACAAAAGATCAATATGAAGCAAGAAACCTGGATCTCCCCATGGCCTGGATTTACAAGGAAGGAGTTTCAGTTTCCATTTAAAGACGGAGCTGAACTTCTCACTTAAATAATTTGTAGAAGCATTTTTATCAGCTTAGGCTCAGAACCTGAGTGAGGTAATCACAGTGAGAAAGAAAGTGCCTGAGATTCACCTGAAGTGCCCCAAGCCTTGAACCACAGGGTTCCCTCCCCCTGGCATGCCCCTGAAATGTGTGCTGGCTGCGTCACATCATGGAATATTCTCTCTGTTCCCCCCGTTTTCCCCTGTACAGGATCAATAATTCATCCACTTTTCTTACATGGGCTGTTTAATATGTTGTAAGAAGCAAAATATACGCAGTGTGTGTAAGGGAGGGAGATTTCCTGCAGAGATATTTACAGAGCTGTAAAGCCCAGGAACAGGGATAAGGCAGAGTGCAGGGATGTGTCTCCCTCAGGTGTGACAAGCAACTCCTTTTCATGCCCACTTTTAATTTTGTTTTCTTCATGAGAGGTGCAAAAAACCACTCCATAAACAATTTGCTGAGGCAAATAAAAAAATCAGCGAGTCCCTGATTTTAACCCATACAAAACAGAACAAATTCACCACCGTGAAACAAAGTCCTGCAAAAATGTGATCTTGTATTCAGAGCAGAGGCAACGTGTGCACAAATTACCTCCTTTTTTTGTGTTGTTTGCCTCTGAATTGAGAGTCAAAACTCCTGATTCTGTCCCCAAGTGAGATTTTGGTAGCACTGCCCAAGGCAGTGTGTTCAAGCCTCCCTTCTCACCCTGCTGAAGGCTGGGACAGGCCTTTTAAACTCAGAAATCCTTAATGCACACATGTACAGGCTCACACTGACTTTTTTATGAGCGCATTTAAGTTGGAAAAGATTAAGTGGAATTAAACATGGATGCCTTTTTAACAGAGCCCTCTCCCAGAAGAGATCCCTTTTTTCAGCACTCACTCCAGACTCCTTTAGCAGTGTTAGATTTGACTGCAAATGACAAGCTGTACACAGGAACCAGACATTTATGTCCCTATAATCATTTATTAACTGTTGTTATTGTCGCTGACAACGTCATGATAATAATAGGGATCCTCTCAACAGCTGGCTCGAAGATGTAGGAGTTTATGACATTCAGAAGTCTCAGCAGAATTGACAGGTGAAGGCATGCTCAAAGCAATTTATCCTGGGAAGAGAACAGAAAAGCCATTGGAGCTGGCTGAGACCTCGGGGTGGGGGGGGTCTTTGCAAACCTTCAGGATTTGCTGTAGAGGTTAAAAAGCAGCAACATTTTCTATTAATAAGATATCACCTGTAAATCACTCCCCAGTGCCAGCATGCTGCAGCTCATCCAGGAAAATCACTAACAGGGAATAATGGTGTTGCAGTAAGCACGGTGAGGGCAGCTGTGGATGAGTGGAAAAAACCAGGAAAAGCAGCTGTTGACCCATCCACCATGGAGGGGATGTGCTGAGAGGTGGATTTCCTTCAGCTCCTGAAGGTGTGAGATTCTTCTGAGGGGTTTGGCTGCTGAAAGGCTCAGCCTGGAGAGTGGGTAACGCCTTCAGCTTCCCAGATTTCTGTTTTATGGGGATCTGAGCTTTTCAGGCACCACCTCACCTGCAGTGCTAAAAACTGGATGCTGTGTCCTCATCCCAAACTCTGGGACCAAGCAGCCAAAGCCTGAGCATCCCTCACCGCCTGCAGCTCAGGTTTTGATGGGGTTCTCAAAGGGGTTGCTTTGATGACCCAAAAATTATGGATTTGGGCAAAAATCATCCTGGATTCAGTAAATCTACATCCATAGGACTGCAAATGAAGGATTCAAAAAAAAAAACAAAAACAAAACACTTGATGGAAGATCAACCTCATGCACAGCCTGAGCAGCCCTAAGTTGTGCCCTGGTGAGCTGGGAGGGATCCCAGCAAGGCTTGGAATACCAAGAGATGGCCACAGGAATAATGTGTTGGATGGTTTGCAGCTCAGCTTTCGAGAGGTGTTTGGACAACTCTCTCAGTCATGTGTTGGGATTCATGGGGCAGTGCTGTGCCAAGCCAGGAGCTGGATTTGGTGATCCTCGTGTGGCCCTTCCAATCCAGGGAATCCTGAGCCTATGGACTGTTGAGAACTCCCTCGTGGAGGCCATTGAATCCAGTGCCCTGCTTATCCATCACTGGCCTCCAAGGCTGGCACTGCCCCTGCTCCACCAGCTGTGGGAAATCTTCCCTGCTGTCCAAGGAAATAAATCTTTACACCTTCTCCAGCTGTAAACTAATGGTTCTGAATGATCAAAATAGAATGGCTTGGGCAATGTGTTATCTGAAGCTGGAAGAGGCAGGTTTCAGCCGTGACAAAACAAAGGCAGGGGGAGCATTATTAGCCAGGCTGTGTCTCCCAGGATGAGAGGTAGGAGATCTAATATATAGAAGGACCCAAGGGTGAGATTATCTCGGGCTAATTCACCCTTTAGGTTTTGAAACTGCAGCCAAAGCAATCAAACCTGTTACCATAGCATTCGTTTTAATGCACAGATAAATTTGTAGCTCTTGTTTATATAGCTCATCCTCTGGAGGCACTAATATGATTCCCTTTAAAACTCAAGTTAATGAGAAAATAATGGAGCATTTTGGATATAAGAAACATTTTTTCCCACTGTAGCTGTCATCATCTTTTATACAGTCAGACTGATCTTTGAAAGTATAAGTTGGATTTATTTTATTACCACAAAACCATTAAAAATCTTTCTTTAAACTGAGCTTTCTGATTCCAGCCTAAAGCCAGAAATACTTACTGTCTAAAAATATTTATAAACCAGTATATCACCCGTATATCTTACCTTATCCCTAATAGGAAATTTAAAATCGTAACTCTTGAAACTTCACCTTGGCAACACACATTCTTATTTTATTGGTTTTCCTGGACAGAAAGCGCTGATGAGATGGAGAATGTGGCCAGGGAATGGGGATTGCATCTCCCTGGCTGGGTGCAGTGAGCTGTGTAACGAAGCCATGTGTGCTTACTTTCCTTTGGATACAGCACTGCAGCAAATCTTCAGCCTTTCCCAAGGTTTAGTCAAGATTCTTTTCAGCCCATAAGTTGTCCTTCAATCCTTTCGGACCAGCTGAGGAGCTCCAGTCTCATGGAAAGTCCTCCAGTGCAAGGACAAGGCGCTGCCAATGTTGACATCAGCAGGTCAGACACGAGCTGGTACCAAAGAGAGCTGGTGCAAAGCTCAGGAATTCACTTTGTCTGGGGAGGATTGGTGGTCTATACATAATTTACATTACCTAGCATTTATTATTCATACCTATAAACAAACACCTCTGAGGATTGGGCCTTCAGACATTTCAAACTTCCTAAGATTTAATAACAACAGAAGTAATGTAATTTGCGGGGACTGACATTTTATCCTTGGTCTCACTTGAAGATTGTGGGAGTTTTGATTTGAGCAGGAAAATTTCGAGGCTGCTGTTGGCTGTGCCTCTGGTGGGGCCATCTCCTTTGCAAAGTTCACATTATTACTCCATAGTTTTTGTCTCTGCTGCCTCTGGTTTTTCTTAATCTCACCTGCATTTGAGACTGTTCCTCCTCTCCTTTAGTTCTGGACAAGTGTGGCCATGCCACTGCTCTTTCCTGCAACTCCGTGTTGCTGCTGTCCTGCGAACACTTTGGTCTGTCTGGAGAGGCAGAAGGAAGAGAGAGAAGAGAAGAGAAGAGAAGAGAAGAGAAGAGAAGAGAAGAGAAGAGAAGAGAAGAGAAGAGAAGAGAAGAGAAGAGAAGAGAAGAGAAGAGAAGAGAAGAGAAGAGAAGAGAAGAGAAGAGAAGAGAAGAGAAGAGAAGAGAAGAGAAGAGAAGAGAAGAGAAGAGAAGAATGGAATAATAAGAACAATCTTGTGGGGTCATTACAAAGTTAAATTTCATCTCCCTGGGCTTCTACAGAGGCTGGTGCTTGGTTCATGAAGAGGAGCTGCATTTACCTTCTCCCCCTGGACATGCAGGTTGAGGTGGTGAGCTATCCCAAGATTTTTGAAGCCTTGTTTCCACACAGCCCAATGTCAAGGCTTGCAATCCTGCTGTTAAAATGGAAATGGTTAAAGTGGAAATGTAATTATTGACTCGGAAAAATGCTGTGCTGGGAAGTCACTAATGAAGTCAGCCCCAAACGAGGGAATTGGAGAGGATTGCATTGTTGGAGCCACTAAGAAATATCATTGCTGTTGTCAGCAGTGGCAGGAGAAGGGGTGCAAGGCTTTGGCTCAGGGTTTGGCTGAGCACAGCCACACAAAGTGACAGGGCTGGATTCGGATCTTGGGAATCGAGGGCGTAGTGTGATCCTATTTAAAGCCAGGACTGCAGATTTAATAAAGGCCAGACTTAATCCTGCTGTTCCTTAGGCTCTTGAAAACTCACCAGAGTGGGAGATTCCTCCTCCAGCTCTGTGGCACCAAACCTCTCCTGCTCATCCCTGTTTTCCTTCATGCTGTGGAGCTGACACAGCTGGAGTCAGCCTCAGCCTGTCCCGCTGGGATCTGAGCAGGAAATCCAGTCCAGTTTTCCTCCTGAGAGATTTACTTTAAGTAAGTTTATATTTCTAATTGCTTTGGGACACAAAACATGTATGGAAAGATCTCAAGGGATTGGATTAAGTAGTTTTAATTATGACTCTGGCCTCTCTGGAGAAGCATTTCTTGAGGAACATTAACAAATATACTCTTGTTTTTTTAACCCTACTTGGTTTGTGGGAATTTTCTATATCTGAAAAAGAGAAATTAATTTAAATTTAATGATGGTGTCTCATTAATTCTGCACACTTGCTGTGATCTACCATGCACAAATGGAGGCATCACAGTGCAGGAATTAGGGATGTGATCCATACTTTCCATGCTGGAAAGGCCAGGGATGCAGTGAGGTTGGTTTAGGATGCCCTCACACCTCTGGGCGGAAGTAAAATTGTACTCTGTGTTTCCAACATTAGAGACACCAAACTGTCCCGTTTCTGTTCCTTTCCCTGGGGACTATTTCAGTTCAGCTGATCTTGCTTCTGGGAAAAAAAATTTAATATTCAATCCTATTTCCCCTCTAACCCCATTTATCCTACCTGTAGCCCCCAAAAGGATCCCCCCCTCCTTGGAGTGTTTGCTCCAGGGAATTTTAGATAATTCTTGGTGTTGTCTTATAATTACAGCTCAGCTGATCTCCATGTGTTCCACATGAGCCAGCAAACAGGGAAAGGATCCTGAATGAATCCATTCAACTGTGAATCATTTTCCTGAGCTCTCACCATCTCCATTTCACTGCGTTTGGTGTTTGATTTGTAAAACAGAAATCCCCAGCTGCTGCTGCAGGGTGGATATCCCACTGAACAGACAGAAAGGGTAATAATAAGAACAACAATAATAATGATAAATGAAAATATTAACAATAATATCATCATCATAATCTCATTTTTCTTATCTTGCCAAGGAGATATTTATTTTGAGGTTTACCCGAATGAATTTTAGCTGGAGTTGGGGTTGTCAGAGCCTGAGGCCAAGTCCAGTGAAGTCTTCCAGTTTATTTTAATGCATATGAGCAGATTGGGATTTGAAATCTCAGGTCTTCAGTTTTCAAGATCCTGACTGACACAGATCAATGGATTTTATTCCAGAAACTCAGGTGGGACACTTAATGCCCATTAAGTTGGAGACAGTGGGGTCCAGGCAAGTGCCAAAGTGCTCTTCTGAATTGGATATTATTTTAAAAATATAATTTGTGGCTTGATATAAATGTCTGGAAGCACAGTATTTTAACTATTTGATGAGACAACCCAATGCGATAAGGAGGGGAGATAAATTAGTGCATAATTTGCACATTTGTTGAATGACTACTCCAATATTTTTCACTCTTTCCAGTTACCTGGGCCTTTATTTCCTGAATAATTTGTTTAAGACCTTCTTCCCTTTCCAGTAAAATAAATTCCCCTCCAATATGTGGCCATAATTCCCAATTCTGTGGTACAGTTGGGTGTTTGGGAAGGTTGTGGGTGTGACATTGGGGGATTGTGTCATAAGTGGAATGGGGGAGTCGGAGTCGGACTTTTTATTTTATTTTGGGAGATAATAAGGTTTTAAATGCCTTGTGTCTTCTAACTGCCTTTCATGACTCTTTGGAGCTGCAACCAACTGGTTGTGAAAAGCAGCACTAAAAAAAAAAAAATCAAATTGTGACTTCTCAGAATTAAATTCTCCTGGCTTTCCTCAAGGATAGAGCATTTTTGCATTTTTTACTTTGGAAAAATATTGCTGGAGGGACAAAACAATCATATCAGTGATTTGGTCACTCAGGATAAATCCTGGTTGTTCTGTTCATTTTGATCAGAATGGTCTTTCCTTACAGTTTTAGAAATGCTGTCCATTCACAGCTTAATGATCTCAGATCACCTTCAGAGCTTTGCAGAATATATTATTTTCTCAAGAATCCAGTGCTATTAGAATTTATCTCCCAGTAGGAAATTGTCATTTTAAGTGCAGAGATACAAAAAAAAAAAAAAATCCTTTTTTTTTTCTTTTAAAGATAACTTATTTAATACTATAATGCCAATATTAAATAAATCTGGGGATGATACAAAGAGCTACATAAATAATTCTCTTTAGCTATTAATGGAATACCTGTGCTGATACTCAAGGATTTATTGCACACCAACCATACACACAGCAAATCTACCCAGAATTTTCCTGCTGAAGACAAACAAAGCAAAGGGGTTTTAAAGGAAGAATTGAAATAATGTGGAAGCACACAGCTGACTTTTATAGATACATGAGCAAATACATGTTGATTGCTACTCCATGCTGATAAATGCAGCCCATTGAAAACTGGGAGAAGGGAAAATGTCTGCTAAATTTTACAGTGAGGCTGAATACTAACCAGGAAAGAGATTTCAACGTTATTGTTGGGAAATCCCCAAAGCTTTTGCTTGGTTCTTCAATAGGCAGCTGTGGCACACAACAGGACAAACAGAACTCTGTGCAAAAATCTGAACCCTCCCAGAGGAGCTGGAATTGCAGAGTGGCAGATCCCTGGGATAAGGACGTTCCTGGGGTAGATAAATTGATAGGATTGGTGTTGTGCTGCTGATGGAAGTGCTCTCGTTAGAACAAGCTGATTTAAATGAGTAAAAATATCTGGAAAGCTTTTCTAGGGGTTTTCTTTTTCATTTCAGTCAGAAGTAAAAGCCTCTATTAAAGTGTTTTTATGTGTGAAAAAGAGAGAGGCAAACCCATCTTCCCCTCAAGGAGGAAATCCAGCACTTCAAAAGGGACACCTTCCACTATCCCAGGCTGCTCCAGCCTGGCCTTGGACACTTCCAGGGCTCCAGGGGCAGCCACAGCTGCTCTGGGAATTCCATCCCAGCCCTTCCCCACCTTCAGAGGGAGGAATTCCCTCCCAGCATCCCTTAATCCTGCCCACTGTCAAGAGGAAACCATTGGCCCTTCTCCTGTCCCTCCAGACCCTAGCCCAAAATCGCTTTTGGAATACTTTTAGGTGCAGTTTTATAAATACATGATACATATAGTGTTTCTTTTTGGGGAATACACATTAAAACATCACAAATATGTTATAATGTCATTTGGCCATGAGGTTTTTAAAATTTTATATGAAGATTAGCAAATACAAACTGAATGAGTGTTTGGATTAAGTGAGAAAGTGTTCCTTTAGTAAAACCAGACTCTCTCTTTTTTGAGTTTCTGGGCTGCTAGATCCAAAAATGAGAATAATACCTGCAAACACACTAAAAATGAGGAAGCAGCAGTGTGGAAATTGTTGTATTCCAGTGGGAAAATTATAAGAAATGCAGCTGTGCTTGGTCTTCCTACTGATCCCAACCTTCAGATTCCACCAAATTGAATTGTAAAATAATGATCTCCTCTTCTGTTTTCTCCCAAGATAAACAATCCCCGATATAAAAAAAAAAAAACAACAAACAAACACATGAAGGATACACATAATTAAAAAGAACTTTTATTAAAATAGATAAGGCCTCAAACCAAAACGTTTCCATCATTTCCAGCTCATATTTGAACCCAGATCTAAATTCTCTGCCTGGGTTAGTGTCTGTCTAATCCTTTTGTTTATAACCTGATTTTCAGGGGGAAAATCAGACTATGGTTTTAACAGGAACATTTGGCTGGTGCAGCGAGTACACATACTGAAATAATCTGAAACAGCCTGTCTGCTTTAGCTTTTTTAAGCTCCTGATTATTTTTTTTTTTCCTGATGATTTCAAACGGCAGCATAGTAAGAACAGCAGACAGGCCTGGGAGAGGCCCATCACTGTTATCAACACAGGATGCCAGGCTGTTAAACAGAGCAGAGCTCCCGAGCTTGTAACCAACAGGAGAAATGTTAATGACTTTAACTGAAGTTAACTTTAACTTCAGTTCCCTGCAGTTCTCCAGGAGTGCCTTGGCTTTGCTAAGGTCACTGGTGTCAGGGCAGCATCTCGGGGTGTCTCACCTGAGCGAACGTGGCACCTGGGCACGGTGTCACCCTGGGTGACGTCGTCATTCTCTGCAAGCAGCAGCACCTGAGAGGCTCCCTGGAGCAGGGGCTGGGCAGAGCTCAAGGAATAAAGCAGGGATTTATTAAAAACCTTCCAAGGATTCACCTCGGGCAGTGCAAGAGCCCGGACAGGATGGGCCCGAGTCAGGAATTTTCACACTTTTATAAGTTTGGGTTCATTCCCACCTTGGGGTTCATTGCCCAACCCCAGCTCCAGGTTCTGCAGTCCCACCCTCCCAGATTCTCTCCTCAGTTCTCTGCTCTTTGCACTTTTTGGGGCTGGAGCTGCAGCGGTGTCCTTGGTTCTGGGGCTGGAAAAGGATTGTTTTGTGGGACTGAGCTGTGAGGAGAACTTGGAACACTTGATGTGGAGTTCAGAGGCACACACCAGTGCGGGACAGAAAATGGAAAATATGAAAGTTAAAACTTAAAGCATCAGCAGGAGGTGTTTTTTTGGGGAGCAGCAGCTGTGTGGATGGGCCAGATCGGGCTCTGCACTCCCTGGACTGCAGGGTTGTCTTTTTGTGTGTTGTGTTTACCAGGGACCAGTTGTGACCCGATTGCAGATGGCAGCTGGTGCCATCCAGTGTCTCTGTCCTCTGGTGCTCTGAAGACATGCAAATGAGAAAGAAATGCAAGGGACAGATCCTTTGTATAAAAATCACTATGTTATGCATAATATATAACCACCTTTTCTTCCAAGCTGCTGTTGGTATGTTTTTTCTAACATGGCCTCTTTCTCTCCTGCATCTCCTGCTACCAGGTCAAATATAAAACTAAGGGGACAAAAAAAAAAAAAAAGACTGAAAACAAAGATTTGTTCTGGGACTTTTGAGAGAAACCAGGATATTTATGGATTTACTCTATTCCCTGTGATAACAAGTTTCTGAGATGGTAATACACTGTCAAATATTTTTCAAGGTTAACAGTTTAGGGACACTATTATGTTGCAAGTTGTCAGCAAGATTAATTAAGGGTATTTCAGAGATATGGGAGAAAAATTGTTCTAGCAGCTATTAGAGGGTGAGTAATCCCAACTCGAAGAGTAGTTCCCCTTCAACTCAGTCCTCCTCAGAGAAAATATTCCCATGTTTAAGGCATGCTCAGAAGATAAAATGTGCATGTTTGGGCTGAGAAGAGCAGTGATGGGGAAGCAATTCTAGACACAACCCACACAGTCTCACAGCCAGAGATGGGATGGCCCCACAAAGGTAATTTTTAAATATTTATAGATAAAATATTTCCCTGGGCCAGAAAACACCAAAAATCTCCCACAGGCAAAGAGCATAGAGGTGAGAGCCAGGCTCAGCAGAGCTCCCCTCAGCATTAGCCACCAGTGGGAGGGCAGAGGGCACCTTATTATCCATCACTGATAGAAAAAATTATTGGGCCAGTTAATAAAACAGCAGGGACTGTTTGTGAAAATAATTGCAAGGTCCAGAGAATTGTGAATATGAGAGATCTTAAATAAAAGAGAAAAAAAACCCATCAGCAACCCTGCACTTTAATCAAAGCACTGCAACCAATACATATATCTACCTGTCTATCTATAATCTGATATTATTTTTAATCCCTTTTTAAAATCCCAGTCACTAATGAGGGATAATGCTGGATTGAGGAGGGCCAAAGAGATTTATTGATACCAACTCAGAGCCGTGGCTGTAAATCAGGACAGTGAAGAAGTATGCCACTGCTGGCTTATGTTCTCTTCCTGCAAAAGGACAGGGATGAATGAACAAGTGTCTGAATGAATGACTGAATAGATGAATGAATGAAAGAATGAATGCATCATCAAATAAATACATTAAAATACATTGCCAGCTCGTATCGCACGGGAGCTCTTCGGGGCCTTTGTATAAAGAGAGGCAACGGCAGCCTTGATTTATTATAAATTAAAATCTGCTTTGTCCAATCCCTCCGAGTGTTTAATTTTTACTGAAGGTCGAAAGGTGCTTTGCATTTGGAGGAAATGCATCCCAGTGTAGCTCTAGGAGCACGGAGCTCCTGCTGCCTGCCGGGGCTTCCTGCGCTCAGGGAGGGACCCCAGGGTCCCCAGGGCCACCACAGGGTGACACAGCAGCACAGTGCCCCTGGGAGGACACGTTTGGTACAATAATCAGCCTTTTTCTTCCTCCTTGCAGGCCTCAAGGCCTTTTCCTCCTTGATGACCAGAATTTAATGGAGTTATGGAATTACAGAATCAGGGAACTTTTTACAGTTACAAAGGGCCATCAAGAAGTCCAACCAGTCCCCCAGCACTGCCAAGGCCACCACTGAACCCTGTCCCCAAATGCCACTTTTGCACATCTTTTAAATCCTTCCAGGGATGGTTATTCCACCAGTACCTGGACAACTTTTTTTTCTGAAGGAATTTTTCCCAATATCCACCCCTCTTCTCTGGTGCAATCTGGGGCCATTTCCATTTTTCCTATCAAAGGGCAGGATTTGTGATCCCTCTCTGAAATGTAATTCTAGGCTTGCCTGCCAGGCAGCAAGGTGGCATCCTGTCCTGTGCCAGGGGTAGGAAGCACAGGTGGAATCCTGACAGGGACCCAGTGACAGTTGTGGCTTTTCCATCACAAGTGCCAGGTACACAAAGAACATTCCCAATCCCTCTGCCATCTCCAGTGTGCAGAAACCACCTCTGGAGATACATGGGACCAGTTTTACTCCCTTTGAGAAAACTGGGGTGATCCAAATTCAATTATTTTGTTGGTGTTTTTTTTTCTGAAATCTATCTCTGTTTTGAACTTTGCACTTGTGTTTGATTCCCTTTCCCTCTTCTCTAATGGGGTCCTGGAGGATGAAGCTCTTCTAGCTTGAGATAAAGGTCCTCCAAATGAGAAGTACAGAGCCATAGCTGCCAATTTAATTAGCTCTCATGCATTCACATGCAGATGGAAGGACTTTTGGAAGGAGAGAATCTATTCAAGATGAATAAATTACTTCAGTTTTTAAATAACTAAACCAGCAGTTTTATTCCCCACTGCTAATATTTCTGTCAGTAAGGTCAAGGATAATGAAGCAAAATTCTAGAAAGGGTGACCCAAACCTTAGCTTTTTTTTTTTAATTGCAAATGTTCCCATTCATAAAATCTACATCTGCAAGTACAAAATCAACAGTTAAATGTTTGCCTTTTCTGTGTCTCTATTTCTCCAAGGAGAGAAGATTTTTACCCAGATTTCACTTCTAACATTCTGTTGAAGTTTCTGAAGGAAGAACAAGTCTCCTAAACTTTTTTTGCTGTTATTATTTTTACCTGTGGGTAAATATGTTCTTTGCTGTTAGTAGAGTCAGTGTTTTCCTTCCATACTAAGAACTTTTTCCATGTGTCTCCAGCATGGTTTAGAGTAGTTCCTTTTCTCCCAGTTTTTGTAAGTTTATTTTTAACTTCTATTGAAAAGAAAAACCATGAAAACCCAACCCTAGAAGGGAACATGGCTTATGGAATAAAATCAAATGACCAAAGTATTATGGAAGATACTAGAGATATACAAAGAGCAGAGTGCAATGCAGCAGGACCCAGGTTAGCTGTTTTAGGAAACCATTTCCAGCAGATGAAATCACTGCTAAAAGCAGGTGTTTACTCCAAAAGCTGCAGCAATGTTGCTCTGTCATGTCCCATGAAATCATCCCTGCTGCATCATGCTATGTTACACCACATCGTGGATGTATGGAGGGGAACCCAGTGCAGAGTAACAGGATGTGACAGACAACATTTAGCAAAAATACTCACTTAGTTGACTCAGATCCTTGCCATCAGCTCGAATCAGGGAGCGTGGTTGCAAACAAGGCTGACAGATGGATGTGAATTCACCGAGGAACAGCATCCCGTGGAAATCTGGAAGTTCCTTGTTCTGTACCTAGTCCTTGTCCTGTTGATGGTTTCTGTGCCCAGCTCCTCTTTCTCAGCATTTCCTCCCCTGCTGTGAGTAGTGAGATGGGTTGGTTGTCATTTATCCTGACATAACTCGTGACTTTCACATGAGGGATTAATCACATACTTGGGACAGGAGTGCTGTCAACTGACAGCTGATGGAATTGCTGTAAACAGTTTTTATATGAGCAGAATTGTGAACTACTCGAGAAGGTGTTTGGACTCTGTATTTATGTTTAGAGAGGGAGTATTTTAGGGAGCAAGAGGCTTATCTCTGAAGACACCTCTATTTTGCAATGTGACAAAGTCTTTTTGATCAGAATGAAGGTACGGAGACTTTGTTATTGCTCTTGAAGAAGATGTTTTATGGTAATACTACTAAAAAAAGGTTTAGGAAATAAGTGCTTGTTCATGGAGACAAAAAAAATCAAATATAAGCAAGGTAGCTGAGGTGTCCATCCATAGATGGATTTTTATAAATATCCATCCTGACCTAGATGGCAATTTCCAGCCCATAGGGCAGGACCTGGACAGCTACAGAGCTGTGGTGTGTTTGGGCAGAAACATTTGTCCTGGCAAAAATTAGGATGAGAGATCCTCATTCCAGGTATTAAAGAGGGTTTCAGGGATGCTGATGAAGATAGCCCAGGAAAATCTGGCTGCTGAAGTGTGAATAAATTTACACATCACTTGAAGCTTCTCCTCCTTATGAGGAACAAAACAACCAATAGTTTGCAGGATTCTGAAAAGGAACCTACAGATGCCAGAAAAAAATTCATATTGTGTCATCAATTCACAGAATCCATGGTCCTTTGTCCTCCCAGAGGACAGAGGGAATTTTCAAGACTCTTCACATTCAGGTATTCGAGGTTCAGTGTCCCATCAGCAGCTCACAGCCTTTGTCCAGATGCATGTTATGGGAATGGCAGTAAATGCCAGCAGTAATGCTGCTGAGGGAAGGTGCACCTGGGGAATACACGGGCTCATTTCATGGCTGAAACATCCACAGCCTCCTGCATGGTGGTCTCAGCACTCTGGCCTAAGGATGCTGAGGAAGAAAAGCTATGACAGAATCATGAAATGCCCTAAGTTGGAAGGGAACCCCAAGGATTATCCAAACCAGCTTCTCCCCCTGCACAGACCCCCCCAACAATTCCACCCTGTGCATCCCTGGGACCAGTGTCCAAAAAGTCCTGGAGCTCTGACAGCCTCGGGGCTGTGCCCATTCCCTGGGGAGCCTGGGCAGTGCCCAGCACTGGGGGAAGAACCTTTCCCTGATATCCAACCTATGGATAATGCAACCTACACGGAGTCAATATGGAAAATTCAACCTGCGTAAAGAAGCAAGGAACAACACTGAGCATCTGTTTCCTTTGGTATGTGCCATCTTAGCTGATACTAGAAGCATGTATTACATTTGAGGAATTCATTCCTCATGGCTCTTGGGAAATTTGGGAAGCAGACCTGCCCCCCAAACACCCCCGGGTGAGTCCCCTGCCCATGCTGGCTCCATGAGCTCTGGCTGTCACTGGGTTTGTGCTGATGCTGTTCACTCTCCCCTGGAGGCCTCAGGAGCCTCCTGGCCTCGGACAGTCTCCTGGAGATGTGGGGATGGCTGGGATGGCTGGGATGGCTGGGATGGCTGGGATGACTGGGATGGTTGGGATGGTGTCTCAGTAGTCTTAGGTCCTGCTGCCATGTCCATGGGCTGGGTGTGGGCTGGTGGCTCAGCCGGGATGCACAGCAGAGCCCTGGGAGGGGAAACCCTGACTTGGCCAAATTACCTGGAATGAAGCATGGGATGGCAGGATGGGAGGCTTGCCCAGAAGCCCAGGGGAGCTGGGATGAATAAATCCTCATCCAGTGGGAAGTACCAGCTCTGGGTGAAACTAACCCAATGCCCAAAAGGCCCATGCCCACCCTGGGGAGCTGCTGAGCATCGAGGAGCCCCCACCAGCTGCTGGTTCTCCCCTGCTGCTCAGGCTGGAGGCCAGCCTTTACCAGCCATTCCATGAAGTGCCAGAACATGGAAAAAAATGCTGCTGCTTGCTCATGGTCACACCAGCCTCTCCATCAGCTTTTAAGGAAATATTTCTGCCCATGTCTCAAGGCATTGTGACTTTGGAATCTGCCTGACTTTGGAATTTGGTGTTCCAAGTGTTATGTGAAGAAATCTTTTGAGCAAGTGTGCTATTCACTTCTTACCTAATGAAAAATAATAAAAGAATGATTAAACAATTAATACGGGATGTTGCTTAACAGTTGTAATGGATTTACTTAATAATTTTCTGACACTTTTTTCCCCCTAATTTAAGAATAAAACAGACATAATTGAGCATGCTATTCTGAAGCTCCAAATTACACTGTGAAGAGAATTGAAGGAAAGACATTTCTTTGATTTGAATATTTTTCTCATTAACAGGACGTTCAGAATAAAGCAGAAATATTTGATGCAGAGAGCCTGTGGCAGTATCAAGTTAACACCGGCGTGCTCCCGCATTTTACCTCATGTTTACAAATCAATCCAAAAAGAAAGGTCACATCTTTCATCACAAAATGGAAACTTTTTGACAGCAAACAATTGGATTTTCAGCACTCCATTTGAAGTGGATTTCAGTGTGGAGAGTGAGAGCCCAAGGCAGTGGGATGGGGTAACAGAGCAGAGCTGTGCTCTCGAGGTGTTGGGTACCACAGACTCCGAGTAAGGCTCTCTCAGTTGTATGAAAGTATCGTGCTGTTCTAAAACAGGGGTATCTGAGTTGGAATTGTTTGGAGAACAGAATAAATAAGGTTTGGGTAGGTGTTGGAGTGCAGTTTTGGCTCAGACAACAATGTCAGGGTTGAGACACTGCTGCGTGTCTGGCTCAGGATGCTGCAGGACAAGTCAGCCTGAAGGGTAGGAGAGCCACAGTGACCTGCAGAGTTAAACCACATTCCTCCTCTGAAGAGTCTTCTCTGTTTCAGCTCCTCTGTGCCTTCACCATGGCCTTCTAGCTCTATTCTTCTGATTTTTTTTAAGACCTCTGTTTTGACAAAGTGAATTTACTTGGCAGCTGGAAAAAGAGTACTTTTTTCCCAGGTAGAAAATACATCTTGGTAGTTTCTTGAGCAAAATACTCCCCATGTAATTTCTTCTGTTTCTCTCTCCCCATTCCTTTTGCTCCAAGCAGAGGAGCAGCCCTGAAGACCTTCTTGGTTGGGTGAGAGAATTTCTTCCTCCCTGGGAGCAGCTCCCACCAATCCCTGGGTGCAGACGGGAGCTGGAGCAGCAGCTGTGCGTGGATGTGACCAGAGTTCAGTGCTCAGAACTCCTCTTCACCCTCCCCTAGGTTCTGCTGGGAGTTTCCCTTGAGACAATGAAGTGAAATCAGAGGAGTGACCAGGAAATATCACTGGCTCTGTTCTTCCTTCCCCTCCACTGGTTGCACAGAATCAGCCACCTCCAAGGAGTCTCCCAGGTGGTCACACTGAGAGGACTCAGCCTTACCCCTGGCCAGGCTTTACACCTGGCTCCTGGAGAAACCACTGATATGAAAAATGCACAGGTTGCCTGCAGCTCTGGCACATATTGCATGGCATGGCACACACGTAAGTGAGATTAATTTGAGTTCTGGGCATCATTAGCACAATAAAAACTGTGATTTTTTTAGTTCAGACCTACAGGCCATTGCAGAGAAGAGTAATCATAAGATAGAAACGACTTCCCTAGTTAAAAATTAATTCCCTAGACTAAAAATATAATCAAACGATGTCTACAGTATTTTATGAAGAGCTGGGAGGATAATAAAATTTAAAGCAGTGCAACATTTGCATTTTGTTCATTTCTATCCATATTTTTCCGTAGACTGCCTTTCTGTGTGCTTGTTAATCATATGCACTGCTACAGTCCTGGCATTTTAAGATCACTGTTCACATCAAGATTGAAAGGAAACTAATTACAATCACATTTCAGGGTGGTTGTTCAAAGCTCGTTCAGTGCCGGCTACAGCACGGGAGCCTTGACCTTTATTTGTAAGCATGAAAATAAGGTAAAGATGAAAGATTGGTTTTCCTGCAGCTCATACTCAGGGATCAGGAGGCTGTCTGGAGAGGCAGAGGTGTGGGAAGCCTCTCTCCTCTCCTCTCCTCCTCTCCCATGCTGGCAGCAGAGGCCAGTAGTGTTATGCAGAAGCTCTGCTCCACTGCAGAGAGGGGTGAACAGAAGCTCCACGGTATTTTCCAGCTCTCCCTCCTGCTGGAAGAACATGGGAAGAACCAGAAGACCCGAGGAGTCTTTTTGACCCCCATGCAGAGTTTTGCAGGGATTTGTTTGGAGTGCCTGGTGCTGCACTCTGTGCTCTGTTGGTTGAGGTATTGGCACATTCCAGCTCCAAGCAGTGCCACGGCCTCATCTGCCACTCATTCCATGGCTAACAACATTCACATACTCAGGTGGATGCACTGGGGCAGAATAAGGTCCCTCAAACCATAGGTAATGCTGAAAATCCTAATGCAATCCCTGATTTCACTCAATGGGAATGCATTGAGAGTGTGCTGGATGGCAGATTTATCCAGTAAGGTTTCAATATCTGTGTCCTTGAATTTTCCAAACTGCTGTTTTCATAAATTTGTGCTATGCTGAGAATGAGGGTTGGTTCCACTAATGGGTTTCAGCCAAGAGCTGCTGATGGGGGGGACTGTCCCCAGATGCTCCTTCCAGAGCCACTGCTCACTGTTCAAAGCTGAGCCATGGTGAGTGCTGATCCCCAAAGGATCTCCTGAGCTTCCACCCATCCTGGATTATCACAGGTCTCCCTGGAAGGAACTCACTGAGGAAAAGTTCACAAGCCCTGAAGAGAAACAATCCCATTCTCCTCCCACTGTGTGTTTACCCTGCACAATCGCTGCGTGTGCCTGGCCCCTTGTCCAGGCAATCTCTGCTGCAGCCCTGATGTCCAGTGGGTTTTTTGGCAGGATCTGCCAGGTAATTTGTATCTCCTGGCTGGAAAAACACTATTTAGGGCACCAAGCAGTGAAAGAAGGGAAACTCATCTCACACGCAGCTCCCTCAGCCTGCTGCAGGCACAGGACCACGCGGGCCATGCTGAGGACACAGACCTTGCATGCTGTTGGGACCCTGGATGCCACTAAAACCAAGGAGCAAAGATGATTTTGCAACACTTTTTGTGGTGTATTCTCCTTCTCTCTACATTCTTCAAAGCACAAATTTACCCAGGCAAATATTTACAGAAACTGAAGGAAAAAAATAGACTGGTGCTATAGACACTGCAGCAGGAACTTCTAATTACAATCCACAAAGTATTTATGAATAAATTTATCTATTATTTGTCTAGTTCGAGCACTGCGTACACTTTGCCTTGTACCATTACACGCTGAAGGAAACAATATGCAGCATGAAAATGAAAACAATTTGACTTAATTATTTACACCATTACCGCCACTTTGAATTAGGCCTTCCATTTCTTTGGGATTTTGTAAAATTTAACTGGCAATTACGCTTGCTTAATTAATTTTATTTATCTACCACTACAATGAGATCAAAACAAAAAACCTACGAGAATGCAAAGTACAGGCTGTGTCCCCTAAATGTAAATGTTGCTTTTAAGCCTTTATGATAAAAATGTAGTATTTTGCACCATTTCATTTCAAGCGTATCTGGCCATGCTCCAGTACTATTTAAGTGTAAACAGGAAAAGCCTTGGAGGACGAGTAATCACACTTAAATGACACAAAGATCATTATAATGATGTTCCAAAAAACATGGCAAAATTAGCTATTGCAGAACAGTTTTCTTCTCTGAAGTGTTCCACCAGATGGTGAAGAGTGCTGAAACCGTAGATCCGAGAGAGGGGAGGAAAAACATCCCCACACTTCCCTCATGCTCCCATCCCCGCTTGTCTCAAGTGGCACCTCACACCTTGGCTCCGTCAAACCTCCGAGCTCGAGATGACACCGAGGTGTTTGAGTGCTGAATCACAGCCTGGGGAAGCCCTGCTTTGTTCCATTAAAGTTGTCAACCGGATTTATTTGGAGCCGAGGATGAACGAGCGCATCAGCAGAAGTTATGGCGGTAATTTGTGAAACTCTTAATGAGATATTTTCAGAGCTCATAAAGAGGAAGAGTCGTGTCTTTGAATTACGGCACAATGAGTGCATTTTGATACAGGAAAAGAGCTGGGCTTTTATCAGAAATGGCACTGTATCAGTGGGTTTGTGTCAGGGAGTATTTAAAGGGGTCTAACAAGGGTTGCGTAAATGGGGTTTATATAAATGGGGAGACGTCTCTGTGTGTGTTGCTGCTCTGCAAAATGGCCACAAAGTGAGGTGAGTCTGCACCTTTATCACTATTTTTCTTCCTTTCCCAAAGACTTGACAAAGTTACTTTCTGCAGGACCTGCTACGTCTTCAGATGTCATTACATTTTTTTGTTATTTTTTGTTATTAGAAATATCTGAGAAGTATCTAGAAAATTGGAATTACTCATTAAAGGAACATCTAATTTTGTTACATAAATATTGGTCAGGTAGTTCTACTTTTAAGGAGATTGGTGAACTTCAAGTACCATCCATCCATCCATCCATCCATCCATCCATCCATCCATCCATCCATCCCCTCCTGAAATTCTAATCTCTTTTACATTACATTGTGGGGAATCCATAAATGAACAAGGTGAAGTATTGGGGTGCTGTGGTTTCTGCTGACCCATTCCCAGCCCTGGCTCCCTTTGGAAATCCTGACATGTCCTGGGAGACAGCGAAGTCACAGTTGGGACAAGGGCTTTGCTCTGGAGATTTGGCCTGGGATGCACTGAACGAAGATGAAGAGGGTCTAAAACCTTCCACCTTCCTGAAATGTTTGGTGTAAATGTATTTCCAAGCTTTCCACCTTCCTGAAATATGCCATTTCTTAACATTTCCTGAGGAACACACATGACAAATCCAGATCCACAGAAAACTCGTCCTTTTTTGCTGAAAGATCCTGAAATGGAAGGTGACTTCATCCCTGACTGGCAGTCATTCTAATTCCATGCTGAGCAAAGGAACAGCCTCTTATTCACTGTGTTACAAATATTTTTAAGCTGAATGTTCACAGTGTCCAAAGAATGGCCCACACGCTGCATTTGCTGCACATCCATTATTCAGAGTTAGCAATAAAAATCATGCAAAATTCTCCCCCCTTTCCATCTATCCCCATTCAATGGACATTTGGAAATGGGGCTTGCAAACAGAGAGGGTGAATACAATATCAGCAATCCAGCTTATCTGTTTGCATCCAGCTCATCTGCTTAAGTGAGAAGCCTGTGCATGGCTGGTTTTCAATGGCCTGTGTTAAATGAAGGGCTGATTTCACCCCCCTGCCTCGAGGACAGAGGGCCATTTGCTGAGCAGCCACTGTAGGTGACATTAAATGTCATCCCAACCATCCCTCCCAAGTGGCATCAGAGGGAAAGTAACCAATAATCTTAAAAATTAACTCTGAACCAGTGGAAGCTTGCACTGATCCCACGTTGTTCCCAAGCTAAATAACTTGATTTTGAGAATAACTTTGATTTTGAGTGTATCTTCGCTCGACACAGGTTATTCTCTTTTTAGAAGGGCTCTTTTAGCAATGCCAAATCTTTCCAAAAACTTGATTTACCAACAAAACTGCTTTACAATAATTAGTAACCTCTCTGTCTTGAGGAAAGCAAAGATTTTATTCTGCTGTCTGAGCTTAATTATGTTTTCAGAGCCGTGTCATGGAGGCTCAGATGAAATTCTTGCTTTGTGTGCAAGAAAGTCATACCACATTTGCATTTGTTTGACAGAAGCCCTGATCTCATCCAATACGGAGTGCTCGAATTTGGCAATGCTCCCGTTGGGCATCTATTTTATATTCTGCCTAAATTCCAGGCAAAAATATCGTTCCTTGCACTTAAATGCTGCTACCTTTGAGGGAGGGAATAATGCCTGGTCCATCCAAATGAAATCCCCTGTGGGGCTGTGCATCAGAACTCTGTCTCCACCAGCCAGCAGAGGCTGCTCTGATGCTAATGATTCATTATTAAATCATTCATTATTTTCAGTAATAAAGCACATGGAGGAAATCAAAACTAAATATTGAAATGATGAAACGATGTAAGAGCCAGAATGCCATGGGATGTGCTATATGGGAGCAGGTTGGGAAGCAGCAGTCCCTAACCCCAGTCTTCTGGACAACCTCCTGCTCACTGGATTTTCCAATGCTGGGAAGTGGCAGGGTGGGCTTCAGGAGCAGCAGAGCACACCCTGCTTCTGATGAGATGGTAAGAACTGGGATTACTCTTCTAGCATATCAATTCTGTCACTCTGGCCCTTAAAAACCCAGGGTTTGTTCAATGAGGAGAGCTGTGGATTTTAATTGGATACTTGAAATAAATGGATTGTCTGCCCTTACGTAGCAAACGGGATTTTTTTTCTTTCTCAGTTATTAATTTCCTTAAATGTAAAGTGACATCTAAAATGAAAACAGTTTATTGCTTGCCAGAAGCAAAGCCAGCCTAATTTAAGAAATCCAGAATTAAAGCTTTTGAAGCATATCGGGGCATGTTTATAAAACAATTATCATTGCAAACGTTCCCTCTGCTCAATGCAGCCTCTTCAGGCCACCTCCAAAGCCTGAAACTTCATCACCAGCAATCCCCACCCCGAAATGCTTCATCAGTTGCATAAAACCAGGTCATCCTTTGATTGCAGCTTCCCTCTGTAGACCCAGGCGTTGAAACCCAAACCGAACTCACCTGAAACGCATCGGATGCCGAAATGAAAAAAAATTAACTCAGTGTTTAAAATTAAGTAGTAGGCTCATTATTAGTAACTGACAGCAGACAAAGGAGTGCAGTGACCTCTCCAACAGAGCATTTAAATCTTTGCACAACATGCTCTGCTTGTGCTAGGCTGGTTTCACAAACAACAGCTGTGGAGTTCGTTAACATATGAATCCCCTTGAGGTAATTTGGAGGAGCCAAATTCGCTAAACTAAACACCTCATTAAAACAGTACTTTAAAAAACAAAACAAAACAAGAAAACCCAACCCCAACCAAACCCTAAACTAATTTCACATTCCACTTCCACATTTTATTATGTAGAGTTCATTCAGCTGGAAATGGGGGTGGGGTAAAATCGGTGATATGGGTTTTTCTCTGCTCAGATGCACTTGAGACTAAAGTGCCTTTGAAGTGTGTTTGTCACAAAGAGCAATTAACTGACGACAATAATGTTTTCTTTTCTTTTCCTCCTTGTTACTGAGCACAGGACACAAGTTTGTACTCAGATATGCAGGACCCCATTTCTCTTGAGTCTGTGGAGAGAATGGACATAACCAAAGGGCTTCTCACTTGGATGGGGCAAGGCAGAATCACAGCAAGTGCTCCTGGGGTCACTGTGTCTCCCTGATGCCTTAAGGTTTAGTTTTCCTATTTTCCATTTTCTGTCCCGCACTGGTGTGTGCCTCTGAACTCCATATCAAGTGTTCCAAGTTCTCCTCACAGCTCAGTCCCACAAAACAATCCTTTTCCAGCCCCAGAACCAAGGACACCGCTGCAGCTCCAGCCCCAAAAAGTGCAAAGAGCAGAGAACTGAGGAGAGAATCTGGGAGGGTGGGACTGCAGAACCTGGAGCTGGGGTTGGGCAATGAACCCCAAGGTGGGAATGAACCCAAACTTATAAAAGTGTGAAAATTCCTGACTCGGGCCCATCCTGTCCGGGCTCTTGCACTGCCCGAGGTGAATCCTTGGAAGGTTTTTAATAAATCCCTGCTTTATTCCTTGAGCTCTGCCCAGCCCCTGCTCCAGGGAGCCTCTTCAGGTGTCCCCCCAGCAAGGCCTTGCAAGAGATTTTCAGAGAAATCCTCCATAAAAACACTGCTGCAAGTCCAAGTGACCCCACACAAGAGGTGCAGTCCAAAGAGAGTGGCAAAAACACGTCCTGCCTTTATTCTTGCAGGTTCCAGAGGGCTCAGGTGCCCAGGTCAAAATTTGCACCAAGAACGGCTTCTTTCAGTCCTTTTTTATTTCTCCATCATGCTACAGGGGTAATTGTGCTGGTAAAAAGGTTCACGAGCTCCTTGGAGCTGCTCCTCCTGGAAAACAGCATCTCCTGCCCAAGTATTGCTGCTCACTGGAGCTTCAGTATCTCCTGGGATGTGGCTGTTCAAAAAACACACAGAAATCCAGGCCCCTCCTTGGAAAATCACCTTTTATTCTCTGTCTCCAGCTGACTTTGTTGGTGACTGGAAGGGGGGATGTGATGGATACAGTCCACAGAGAATTTTACAATATTAAAAACAATAAAAAGATTGATCCCCAAAACTGCCTACCCCTGGAAATGTATAAATTAGCCACCCCTCATTTTTACCTCTCATTTTCTATCTGCATCAAGATACTTTTAAAGAGATGTTCCTGGAATTTATTAATTCCTAAATGGGTGTACAAGTTTTATTTTAAAAATGTAGATGTGTTTTCACATTTTGATAATGACCTAAAATGCAAATAACTGGGAATGTTTTTGGGTGCTAAAGTCTTGTGAGGCAACAGCCCATTTTCCTCCAGGAAATTTTGGTTTAAGGTTCTCCTGAATGACCTCAAACTATAGGATGCTATAAAGCTCTAAGTTTGTTTTTGTTTTTGTTTTTGCTTTTTTCCCCTCAAAAAAAATTATCTTATTTTAATACTCCATCCACTCTATTTTATGCTTCCTTTATCAGAAAAACATCAATCTAATTAGCAATGATAATTTGGAACTTTCATAAGGAACCTTTCACATGGATAAAACCAACAGAAGTTGGATAACACTGAGGTAACTGTGCATGCTCCATAGTTTTTATTTTCCTTTTTAAAACCTTTATTCCTCTAACTTAGGATAGGAACATGGTTTTAAGGAGCTGGGAAAAAAAAATCTTATTCCTACAATCTTATTTTTGTTCGCTTTAAAGCATAGCTTTATAACATGCTGGAATTTCCTCAAGGTTTTGTAAATACTCGTCTGAATTCCTCCCAGGTATTAGTATGTCATCCAAAAACCAGAAAATACTATTTATTCTCTGCAGGATTCAATCCATTCTTCTTTGAAATCCTGCAGGTAACGGGCTCCCCCCAGGGTAATCTTTCCTACTTCAATAGGCACGAATGTGTGAGTTCAGTCAGAATTAGTGTGTTTTTAAAATTCTGATTCTTACAGTGCTGCCAGGCTTTGGGCAAGCACAGTTTGGAAAAGTCTATTCCTTCTGCCAGTTTCCGAGGGAAATCCTGTGGATTGGGGATTTTAATGGGCACACAGAGTGCAGCACCTGCCCTGACTTCCACATGTACAATCAGTCCCACTCTTCCAATGCCTCGTATTGCTTTTACACGGTGTCTTTGCCTGTGTTCTGCACAATTATACCTCCAACAAGTGGAAGTACTCTTGCCACTTTTCCTTCAGCACAGTTTTTGGCTTGGTAAATCCAGTTTTCACTCCACCCTTTGGCATTATCGTGCTGCTTCTCAACCTGGCTCCATGTTTAGTCTGATTTTTGCAATTTAACAGCTTTAACAGTGAAGGCACCAAGAAGCTCCAGTGGTGCTGCCCTTCCTGGGATTTGTGCATCCCATTTTCTGGGACAAATGCTGTGTGATAACCTTTGGGATGATCCAAGTCATGCCTTTAGCATCCTCGCTCCCTCTCAGCCTGTGAACATGGTATGACCAAGATTATTGATTTTTAAATGCTGCCACATTGATAGGTTTAAATTGCGCTCAACACCTTCACCATTGGCACTTCCTTCATCCACCCAACACTCAGTGGCTTCTTTCTCAGTTTGGGGAATTACACACAAAAAAAAAAAAACAAACTAAAACCCAAACGGATTTCTGAGAGTCTTTCTAATAGAATTACTATAACAACAAGGACAGTCATTTGAAGCAAGCCAAAAATGCAGAATTTCTTGGCTGGTTCCTTATTTGCAACTTAAATTGTTCTAAGCAGGAATTTGTGGTAGGCACATGATATTTTGCAGAGGCTTTGTAAGGACTTCAGAATCCATCTTGCTGCCTTTGGAAAACCCAAGACTGAGCACTGCAACTGGAGCATAAGTCTTTAACTGTATTTTCATTTACCAGTAAAAATTCCTTTGCTTAGATGTTTCAACAGCAGTTGAATAAAAATACTGTTCATAATAAGAGGGTTTTGAAGTCTTCAACTTTTTTCATATATATGAAAAGTCTCATAAATGGTTTTTTATCTACAAGCTTATTTTTTAAAGTCCATTTTTCAGTGCTGTTTTTTGATGAGTTAAAAAAATAACCATCAAACCCACAAAACAGACTGAGAAGACAGTGGCAACCTAAGAACGAGCTGCTCCAAAGCTGAAGCTTTTTCAGTGGAAAGCTCTCATTTTGGATCCTAATACAAACTTGAGAATCGACTGCCACACAGTTGCAAACTTAAATCATCACCCAAGTGAAACCAAGAGATTCAGATTATGCACTTTTTTTTTAAGTTAAACCCTTGCTTAAGTTCCTTGTGCCTCTTTCTGCCTGCAGTCAGTGCCTCAAAGAGCAGCTCTCTCTCCTTTGTCAAAAGACATATTTGGCTCTCAGAGCTGCCCTGCCTTGCTCTGAAAGGTGAAATTTCATTTGAGGCGTTTCCATCAGCTCCTGATGGTGTTTAACCATCTTTCTCCCACGCTGGAACAGAGAGCAATAAAGGAGCAGGTCACCAAAAAATGGATTAAGTGCAAACTCACATGTGTCACACAAAAGTTCACTGAAAGTAAAATAGATTTAAAAGTCTTTTCAGAGCAGCAAGATTCTAGAGGAACAGATCCAATTACTTACTTCTGTACTGCCATAAAACTACAGAGACATTTTCTGTCTCATGTGTGTTTTGAAAGTGTCACAATTTTGTCTGAGGGCCAAATGATTTAATAATAGTAATAGTAATAGTAATAGTAATAGCAATAGCAATAGCAATAGCAATAGCAATAGTAATAGTAATAGTAATAGTAACAGTAAACCCAAGCAAGACTATTAGGAAACAACTGAGAATTAATAAGCGTATTTTAAAAAGAAATTACTGTGACCTTTCACCTTACAGAGTTAGGTTTAATTATAGAAGTACTTTTACCTCAAGATGATTAAAATTATCAATTTTTTGATTTTTAGTAAAACTTCTACACTGCTCATAGAGTTCTATTGGGTATCTCTGTTACTCACAAAATTAAAGAGCTAAAATAATATTAATTAAGGAAGAAACAAATATATTCATCCCGTAAAATGAGAAGGGCGTGAATGAAAGAAAAATAAATATAGAGAGGATTAAATTATTGCAAGTTGTTCAGTGCTGAATTAAGTAAAGGACTAAACACAGGCTTTTCTTTCTCTCCCTACTCAAGATTTACTCTACTAATCACCCAATTTTCAAATCTCTAATATATGAAAGCATTTGCCTTTAAGGCAGCAATAATTTAGGACTGCCATCGAAACGAATGTTTTTTCCATTAGGCAAAATAATTATGCCATATATCCCACCAGTGTCTTTGGATTCCCATCTTGGTGTGAAGGAAACCATCAGTCAGCTGAGATTGCACTGAAAATCTTCACCAGCAGCTGCTGCAGTGAAGGAGTGCAAATAAAAAGTGACTTTTTCCATGTCATATGGAAATGAACACCTACAGGACAGGTCCCACGTCACGGTGAGACCTGGTGAGTTCTGAGGGAGGCATTTCAGGTTTTATTTACACGTTTGGAAGGCAGCACCTGGGCAAATTTAAAGCCTGCAACTCTGCTCAGCAGAACTAACTCATATATTTTACTGTGGCTTTTCATGGGCAGTGGGGCTGTAGCTGTGAGCACAGTAAATCTTTACAGTCCTGGATTCCTCGCCTGCTGCACCCGAGGCCTTTGAGGTGTTTTACTGCCCCTCACTCATCCACAACAAACGTCGACAATTTCTGCTCGGGGTGTGCTTCAGAATTCACCCCAAGGTAAGAATTCAGGGAAAATCAAGGGGGTTAATTTATTACCCGGCTGGTGTTCTAGAACATTTGAAGAAATCGTATTTACTGTGTTTAACTAAGCTTGTACTTAGGTGCTGCCATGTCGGGTCACTCCCACCATCGCCATCATCACAGAATTACCCTGAGCAAATCCTTTGACCTTCCTGTGATTTAATATCTGTTTATCTCTCTTTGGGGAGCAGCTTTGTCTGTGGGGAAGCTGCTGTAAGGACATTCCGGGTGATCCCATAGAATCCTTAAGGTTGGAAAAGATCGTCAAGTTCAACCATTGACCAAATATCATCAGACCCACAAAAAAATTTGAGTTTAAGTCTACTTTTTGAACCCTTCCATGGATGGCGAATCCGCCACTTTCCTGGGGACCCTGTTACAATGCTTAACCACTCTTTCAGTAAATAATTTTTTTCTTAATATCCACCTGCACCTTCCCTGGTGTAACTTGAGGCCATTTCCCCTTCTCCTGTCCCTTGTTCCCTGGGAGAAAAGCCTGACCCCCACTTGGCCACAGCCTCCTGTCAGGCTGAGAGCAAGGAGATCATCAATGAGCCTCCTTTTCACCAGAAAAAAAGTCCAGATGTCTCTGGAATTCCAAGGATGGCATCTCAAATGGAGGGTGAGACTTGACCCTGTTAGCCTAGATATTTGGGCTCGTTCTGCCCCGTTTAGGAACCACATTGTGGGATTGGTTTTTTTTGTAATTATAAGTAGTGAGGGACCTGCTCTCACTTCTCATCAGAAGAGGTCACCTCCAGGAGATCCTTTGGCACATCCCTGGGGTCCAGGTTTGTTTTTGGAATGAGAGGTTTGATGGCACCAATGGCAGTGGGAGAATCAATCCCAGGTGTGTGGGAATCTGAGAGAGGGGCTCAGGGAAGGAGCAGAGCCAGGTCTGGCGTTTGCACAGATCTCGGTGTGCGTGATGGCCACTTAGCAAATAAATGAGTGTCCTGCCTTCCCGTGGGATATGGAAAATGGAACGTGGAAAATGGAATCACCACAAAGTACTCACAGTTGACCCTCTGACAGCTGGAGTCCTCTCAAATGTTGGGGTAATTAAAAATAATTTTATATCAAAAGTTGTGTTGAGGGGTGGGCTCCGGTTTGCTGCTCTGCCTGGAGTGACAATAAAGGATTTTAGCACAAACCAATTTATAAAAAAAAAAAAAATTTGATTTTCAATTTTTCAGGCGTTTTCTCAGAAAAACGAACCCCATTTTTTACCGACTGTTTATCCTATTGGTAGGGGAGGGCTCTTAAATACAGATCCCAAACTCCCGGTCTTGTCAGGGATCCCAGTTTGACGACAAACTGTGGGAAAGCACCACTAGAGGTCACTCAACATTAATCGTTACCTAATTAGCACATTCTGACCCTACATTTTAGGTCATTCTACCACTTTCATATTTAAAGCATTGTCAGCTTCGACTCTTCAGCTAATTCTGCCAAAACTCAGAAAAGCTGGAGACAGAAAATTTTCCTTCAGCTCTTCCCTCATATGACTCTTCCCAAGGCTCCCAAATCAGCTTTGCCATAGACTCTGCAGGCAGCAAATCATCCTTTCTTCAGCTTTGAGCCTAATAAAGCTGGCAGTGATGGACCTCTGGAAGTGCTGGGTTTAGAGGCACTCAGCCCTGGCTGTGTAATCTCAAATAGCTGCTCACCTATTTCGAAAATTAAACCAAAATGAATTTTATAAGTGAAGGAAATATGTGGAAAAAAAATGTCTTCAATGTTTTCAGGTCCTTCCCCAACCATGTTGTAGCCCTGTACCTCTTCAACCACTGATAAACAGTATAAAAAAAAAAAATAAAAAATTAGATCTTTGTAACAACTGATTAACTAAAAAAGAGGTAAAACTAAGTTTAAATTTGATTAATGAGTATCTGCTGAAATATCTCTGCATGTGTTTAATCAAAAGCAGATGTTCTGTTTGCAGGGATTTTTCCATGATCTTGGAAAACAGTGGTAGCAATTTGTTTGCCCGACACAACAGGGAGAGGGAGAGCTAATTAGTGAGTTCTACAAGGTTAAGATCACCCACTGCTGGTGCCATGCCCATATCCCCCGGTGGATGCTGTCAAACACACTCGAGCCACCGAATCCTCCCATCCCTCAGCTGATAATTGTGTTCCACCAAAGTCAGACTTTCACTTCAAACCCAGCCCAGTGCAGTCAGCCTTTGGACAGCCAAGTTCTCCTAAAGGGTTCTCTATCCAAAATGACCAATTCTTATTTAATTTCTCTTTCGGGATTGCTGCTCATCCTCTCCTCCTCTTCCCCCCCTTCTACTCAGCTGAATTGGCAAAGGCTGGATTAGCCACTTTATCCTTATGTATGAACATGACAACTGTGAAGAATATTGCAGTTTCCTGAAAAATCATTCAGAGTTACCTGAAAAATCATTTAGTAACCTCTCAAGACCAGCACATGTGCAGCTGGAGGAGAAAACATTAACCACCATCAGCCATCACCACTGTGAGTGAGAAATTTATCAGAAGCTCTGGTTTTCTAACTCCTACATCAAGGTGATAAATAAATAGCTTATCAGCATCTGAAAAGTCACATGGCTTCTCTCTCCACTTTGTAGAGAGATTAATCTTGCAGAGGCATAAAGCAGAATTAGCCAAAAAATAGCAAGCTCATAGTCTGGACTAATAGAATTTAGATTTCATTATAACTTCTTTAAACAGTGAACCATCCTCTAAGCTTCTACCCGAGAAGCTTGTAGGGCCTGTTGTGATAGACAAAAGGTGATGATTTTAAACTAGAAGAAGGTAGATTCAAATTAGATTTAGGAAAGAGGAGGGTGGTAAAATTCAGGCACAGGCTGTCCAAAGAGGGGGCAGATACCTCACCCCTGGAAATATTCAAGGTGAGGCTGGATGGGGCTTGGAACACCCTGGCATAGTTGAAGATGTCTCGTGGCAGGGGGTGGCACTGGGTGACCTTGAAAGGTCCCTTCCAACCCAAATCATCCTACTATTCCATTATTGGATTTCAAGGTCTTCCATGATTTGTGTGTCCTGCAGGCATCACCGTTCTAATGTTGATGGAATTCCTGTCTGGCATCATTCAATCACATCTGCCTGTTTATCACTTTGATCTCTGTGACCCTGTGCTCCCTCTGAGGAAGAAGATCCTCGTTGGACACGTGCCCTTTCCTTAGTTCCTGCTGCACCTACCAAGATTCAAATTGTGTCTGAATTTAAAGTCTCCATGTCAACCCTGCAATTTCTGTGTTTTAAAAAGGGCTGGATAAAGAAGATTAAGGACTGTTTAACAGAAACCCAGCTGAAAAGACAAGTTTATCCAAGCTTCTTCTATGGAAGATCTCTGCTGCTGGAGATCTTACTCCAGATGGGTCAAAGAGCCATTCAATAAATTCACTTTCTCAGAAATATTTGCTGAACTGTCATCATGCAACAAAACTTGATTTTTAAAGCCAAAACTCTAATCCTGAAATGGAGAAATTGAGGAACAGGTTTGCTGCTATTTTTTTTTTTTCCCAAAAATATTGGGTCTAATTAAGGAAAAAGGCCCTCACTGGTGAAAAGTTAATGCAAAAGGCCAATGGCTGAAGAGTCTCAGTGGAGAAAATAAAAATCAAGAGGGTTTATTCAGACAAACTGTCACTCCTTTTCAAGGGAAATTACAGATTTTTGACATACAAATTGCTGCACAACTCCAGAAGTCTTGAATTCCAACTCCCTGAAGGGATCAGTTGCTCCAGCTGGGTCACCACAGGGTGATTTTTGCCAGTTCTGCTCTTGTTCCCTGATAAATCTGTTTTTCCTGTCCATTGTTATACCAGCCCCTATTCTAAAATATTCTCAGTTTGAACAAATACCCTCCTGTTCCTTTCCTCTTCAGCTCCCCAAAAAGATCATTAGCAGCACAGAAAAGTTCCTTGCAAGATTTCTGCCCAGCTAACACAACCATTTGCAGACTTCTCCTTCCTCCCCCACAAACCTGCTTTATATTCTTATCCTTTATATATATAAAAAAGCTCATTTCCAAATTACGACACCTAAATCCCAGTCACATGAGGCTCCTCTCAATCCCCTACACAGTTTTAACAGAAATATTAGAAAATAAGGAAAAAACAAACTTTTTTTTTTCTGGTTGAAAACATGCACAGATGTTCTTTACCCAATATATGGATTAGAAAATGCAGTTGTCAGCGACACACTTTTTAATCAGACTTTTAAAATCAGAAGAATAAGTGTAGTTTTCCCAATCAGTGTTAAAATCTTCATCTAGGATAGAATCACTTCATACACATAGTGGGGTTTGGGGGCTTTGATTTTTGCAATAACCCAATAAAAGCTCAAAATTAGCACTTAAAATGAAGGGAATCAACCAATTCTGATGTATTAGTGAAATTATAAACCACAACTCACTGTGGGCATTATAATTGAGTGCATGGAGAGAATGAGCATCTGAACTCATCTGCCATAAGTTTTTTATTTCAAACTAATCCATAAACTGCTTTTTCAATTCTCTAAAAGCATATAAAATACCAACAATTCTTTTAGAGTGTCCCCATCAATCCAATCAAAAAAATCATAGGTTGCAAGTGACAACCCGTGGCTGTGATACTAAAAATATCCTGGTTATCAATCTAAAACTGGTTTTGCAATGATGTTGGCCAGGATATTTTGCCTCATTACTTCCTGGTTCTCATTCTGGTGTTTATTGTCCTGTCATCTTATTTTCATATCATTTGGCCTCCATCTTCCACAGCAATTAAAAATGGCATTTCTTTAACCCTGGTTTTGATGTTTTTTCTGGTGCTTTCCACACACTGCCATCGCTGGATCAGAATTTATTGTCACCACCAGTCTCTGTGCAGTGACCTCTCCCATTAAAAGCATCTTTAAACGCTTGATTTACTTCATTTTTTGCTTTGGTTATTTTACCATGGTGGGATAGGTGGCTCCATACACAAACTTTGGCACACACAGTCACCAACTCAGCAAAGAGACCCTGGAAATGCCTGATTTCTGCATGTGGATTCCTTTTGTCACTGGACATGGTAAATCCTGGAATTGCTGCAGCTTGGAAACTGTCCCAGACAAGGCACACAAGGGAGACTGGGAATCACACATTGGACTCAAACTCTCTACATTCAGTGGCAAAATCTTGGCTATGGGAAGAAAAGAGGGGCTCAGCCAATATTATCTGGTAATGTGAAGATAACCACAGCTAAAAAGGGTTTCATGTGTCCAGAAAAGGAGCTGTTAGACTGGATTATACTGGATTGGGACAGCAAGGATTAGTGGTGAGGAGGCCTCACAGGGAATTCATTATAATCTACAGTAGATGTTATGAAGTGCTGCTCTCATTCATCCCAAGACCTTCTCCAAGAGCTATGCGTATTTGGGGTAATTTGGATTGGCCTTGGACATATTTGGGGCCCCAAAGCTGGAGTTCTGAAGCCCACGGAGAAGTTATCAGGAATTCAGCACATGCTGTGTGAGGGTCACCAGTGGCTTTACCTCTCTTAGAGGAGCAACCTCTAAAAGTGCTTTCACTGGCAAAGCATTTCCACCCAGCAACATTCCCACGAGGAGGTACTTTTTCCTTTCACCTGGGAAAGGTTCTTTCCCCAGAGGGTGCTGGGCACTGCCCAGGCTCCCCAGGGAATGGGCACAGCCCCGAGGCTGCCAGAGCTCCTGAGGGTTTGGATAACGCTCCCAGGGATGCACAGGGTGGGATTGTTGGGATGTCTGTGCAGGGCCAGGAGCTGGACTGGATGATCCCTGTGGGGCCTTTCCAACTCAGGATATTCCATGATTCCATGATCTTTGAATGGAAGTGCTGGGAGGCACAGAGAGGTTAAGCTGCTCTACCTGCAGGTCTGCCACAGAGATGCTCTTTCCCTTTCTCATGTTTTTTGCCAGTTGTCTTGAACATCGGCCCAGCTCTGTCTCCCAGCCTGGAGGTCTGAAATGAAATGACAATCTGCTCCTCTCCTGGCTAATTGGAACTCGAGCAGAGATATTTCACCAGAGAATAATGACGAGCTGCTTTCCCTGCATCCCTCTTTGTCTCCATTTTTATTTTTATAGTGTCTCATCTGCTCTGCTGAGCTGCCAGTCACCTCCTGGGGACACTGTCCCTCACTGAGAACTCCTGGGACTGTCTGACTGTCCCCCAGCTGTTTTCAGCTCCCGAGGCTGGGATTTCTATCTGGAAGCTGGACCTGTGGACACTGTGACTGCTCAGAAAGTGCCTTCCAGTTCTGGATTCCACCCCCTCCCCCGGCAGCTGGATCTGAGCTCGGAGGAGCTCCCTGCTAACGAGGGAGCTCCATTCTCTGATCCTCTCCTTGCTTGGCTCTGGTGGCTGAATTGCCTCTGGCTCACCTCAATCAGTTCCATTTATTCCAGGGTTTTGAGTAGCTGCATATGAAAGCCTCGCTGATGGAGATATCACATGGCTTTGCTTTGCCTACAGACAATGATTTCATCTTAATAAAGTCAGATTTTGGCTCTGCCTGCTGCACTGTCGAGTGAGCTCTTCTACAAGCCCCACAATGCAGCAGCTTTGTGAGGGGAAAAAAAGCCAAAGAACAACAGACAGAATAATTTATTTTTTCTCCCAATAATCCTGAAAATGCACCATGACTGACAAGTGGGAGCAAGGAGGATTTGAAGCACTTGAATTTCTTTTTCCAATGTATTTTATATTGAAATTGTGGGTGCCACTGTCACTGCAGGAAGAGTTATGAGAGCATTTAAAGGGTTAAGACCTTTATATGCCTGAGGACACTTTAAAGCCCTGGTTTTCTGTACTGCTCTGTCCTATCAGGTTTCTTTCTCCCTCTGGTCAAAATAGTAACTTATATAATTGCCTAATTCATATGAATTGCAAGGCAACAAATGAAAATAAAAAGCTCCTCGGAAACAGCAGCATAACACAAAAAGGCACATAAATCAAATAAGCACCTCCAACACCTGAAGTGACAAGTAGCCACATCGAATTCCTGCGCTGCAAACTGCTCAGCCCACGAAACAGAGCAAAAAATGAAGAGCACAAGGCACAAACGTTCCAGTCAGGCTCTTTGGGAGCCTGTGCGTGCCACTGGCAGGGGCTGCTTTGCATTAGTGCCCCTCAATTCTTTGACTGATTTGTTCCTTGGGTGTAACAGCAGCCCACAGGTTGTACCTGCACGGGTGAATCGAGTGTGACACAAAGCCAGAGCATTGTAGTGCGTTGCTTCTTGTCCTAATAAATATTTCAGCTTAAACCTAAGTGCTCGTTCCGCAGCACCCGATCCTTCTCTGCTGCAAGAGGCACAAAGAGCAACTGGAAAATTGCTGCTTGTAATGGAAAAATTAAAAAATAATAAAAAAAAAAAAGTCGGTAAGCTTGTGGTAATGCATCACATATTTTAAATTGAATTTTGTGACTTATGAGGGTTTGAAGCACTTGGGTTTCTTCTTTCAGGGTATTTGATATTGAAACTGTGGATGCCGCTGTGACTGTGGGAAGGGTTATGAGAGCATTAAAGGGTTAAGACCTTCACATGCCTGAGGACACTTATAAACCCTAAAATTCCACCTAAACACTAAATCCCTAAAATTCCACTGTTGGGGTTTTTTTTCCCTTTGTTTTTATTTCTAACAGCCAGCCCTGTCCCTCTACATAGGTCAGCCCTGAGTGGGCCACAATTCAACACTCTTTCCTTCATGATTTTTTTTTCTAGGAAGAAGAAGAAAAATCTCTCATCCACTCAAACCTGGAGCATCCTTCTCCTGTCTTCTCTTTTTTAGTATCAAGCAAAAGATCTACCCACCTCCCATCCCAGTGATACCTGAGAACAAAATATCCTGGCTCCAAACAGCATTCCCCAAGCTCGCAGGCAGCTCCAGGATTCTGGGATAAGCAATCCCAGCTTCACCAGGAACTCTGAAAATAATATTTGTACAGCTCCCAGGACAAACAAACACGGGCAGGAAGCATTTACAAACCCAGGCTGTGTTAATTGCTTCTGGGAGTGTCTGCAGATGACTCTACCTGAAAATGTTGGAGGGTTTTGATGAAAACTCATAGATTGTGGCACACAGACAACAAGGCAAACATTTCCTTCATTTCCTCACTGGATTTTGAAATTAAAAAGGAAAAGAGCCACGTCTGTGCTCAGGAGTCCATTTCCAAGCTGCCCATCCAGCCCTGTTGGCTTCCATGGCTGGACAGTATGGATTGAGTAGGTCCTGAATTTGGGATTTACTTCTAAAACCTCAAGTGCTGCACCTCATGGGGTATTTATTGCTTGGAAATCGGGAATTTGTGGGGAAAAAATGGGGAGGGAGGAGGATTAAATCAGTATTTCCTTCTAGGATCACTCTCCATCCTCAACTCCCCAATGAGATTTGGCTTGTGGGGATATTTTCCTCTGAGTTATGGTAAAGCCTGTGGTGTAAAAGTTGTTTGACTTTCTGGGAATATTCCTTCTATCAGAAGAGCCTCTCAGTCAGAGTATAAAATTCCAAAATAGGGTTTTATGTGGCAATATCTTTACTGATTAAAAAAAAAGGAGCAAAATAAAGTAAAGCAATGACTTTCCACTGGTTTTACTCATATTTATTTTATGTGCCAGGAGATTTTCACTGTTTCAGTGGGAACTGGAGTTATCTTCAGCCTCACTACAAGTTTTACTTCTATTATTGTGAAATACCCAGTTATTTTTCTCAATTGGCAAAAGCAAATTAACAAATGTAAATACACTTACTTATTTCTGGATGCTGGTTTGGAGTTAGCTCGGAGGAAGCTGGAAAATGTTGCTATCAAGATTCTGTGGAGAAACAAAAAATTAAAAATCATAGTTTTGTGGTTTTTGATTTATGAATCCATTCTGTTTCATTGTAAGTTAGGAAGGAATTTTTACTGGAATCCTAGAAATAAAATGGGAACAAGATGGAAAGGAGTCAAAGTGACTCTTTGGGCACTGTGATCTTTATTTTGGGTAATAAATTTGTGCAGACTGGAAGAAGGCAATGAAGCATGGCTTGGAAACATATTCCCCAGAAATGTGTATTCTAAATAAATGTCAATTCCTTTTAGCAGAATCCACAGCTGACTTTCTAAATATCTTTGTCACTGTTCCCATTAGGCTTTATTTCACTAATTTAAGTTCACCCTGAGAATTTTCCCTTCATTTTTGGTGGGGATTACGTAAAATCTTGTCAATATGTATTTTGTATACACTGGGTTTCATCCTGGGATGTTTGGGGCTGTGATTTGTGAGACAAATTAGAAAAGATTCTGATCCAGCCTCAATCCATGTAGAAATCTCTGTTTTCTTGCATCCAAACCCAGGACTCGCAATGTGGAATTTCATGAGTAAATGCTGGGTTGAATTTGTTGAATCCACGAAGTGGATTTTTTCCACTGAAGGATTTCATTGTGGAGGGTGATTTAAGGGCTTTGAATGTTGTTCTCACCCTCGGTGTTATGAAATTCATCTATCCATGCTCCCAAAACCCCTTCCAGCTGTTTCAAAAGAGCATTTATTAACATCTGCAGCAAGGTTGATTTTGCTCCATGGGAGATATCAGGAGAAATCCCATGGAATCACTCAGAACGTGTGTGGATCTCAGCACTGGAGCTGAATTTTTAGGAGAAACCGTAAAAAATGCTGGTAGCACAAATTTTCTTCCTCATTCCTCACGTTTCTCCATCTGAAGGAATGAAAATAAATATAAAAGGGCTCAGCAGTGAGCTTGTGCCTGACACAGTTTGGATGTGGGTTAAGAAGACAAAAAACAAAAAAATAAAAAAGCCAAAATAATTGTTATGCCTCACAACACACCCTGAGAGTCAACAGCCCGTGAGGAAGTAATTTATGTCAACATATCAACACTGCAAATCATCAACGTCCTCTTTAAGAAAAAACATTATTCCTTCTAAATTTCCATCAGATGGGAATGACTGATCCCCAAGAAAATGCAAAAGGACCTTGAAACGAAAGGCTGCTGCAGTGGCTTGCGGGGACGCGCTCCTCCCAAGTTTCCAGCACAATTATATGCTTATTACTTCGGAAGAGTTCGAAAACAAGCAAGCTGCAGCTTTTAATGAAGCTTTCATAGCAGTGAGAACTATGAAAAAGCATTTAAAGCAGCTCATCTCCTCCTCTATTCAGGCTCTCTTTCATTTCCAGAGGCAGTTGCGAGGAGAAATTGGATGCCATCCAGTTTGGGTTTATAAGGAAGCAGAAAAGGAGATAATGGCGGAAGTTTGTGCTTTCTTCCCCCATGTAAATTTGATCATCTTCAACGTTTGATCAGATTTTGAGGAACACAAGACAAAAAAAACAGCCAGCAGATATTTCCAATCATGCATTTTAAAAACCTCACAAGAGCTTTGCAGAGCCTCCCTGTATCCAGAGCTGCTTCAGACTTTTCTTTTTTATTATTTTGGTGGAAGACGTAGAACACAACCAGTCACTTAGCCCTGGTATCTGATTCTAAAATCCTGACTCAGAGCATCTCCAAATTCTGCTTACAATGCACAGACATACATCCAGCCCTTTGTACTGTCAGGCTGCCTCCCTAACAAGCCAGAAATATGTATGTGAGTGGAGAAGACATTCCAGGATCAGAGGAACAGTCACTTAACAATATGTCATGGACACCGATCCCTTTGTCAGCCCAAAAAAGCTAAATGTGACCCTAAAGGAGTTATCTTTTATTATGGGGGATGTAATTTTCTTGCCCTTTTATGGTGTTTTTTTATTACCGGCATTATTTACAATTCCCTAATTAGAGAAGATAACATTGGTAAGCTGGTTTTTCCTCTTCAGTTTGGGTGCACACAGGTGTATTTGTGCAATAAGCTGGAATAATATTGCTTTTCCTTTCTGCTTTTCTGTACAGAGTTCAGTGGGCTACGATATTCTTCTCTGAGTCTGCTCTAATGCTGTGATCTCACATGTGCACTGGAAAAGATGAGGCTGAGCAGTGTGTTCATTTGTTTTTTCAATTTAAAAGAGCTCATTTGAAACTTTGCAACCAAAGCTTGTTTCAGTTTTTCTTTTCCTAAAAGCCCACAAGACCCTTTCGGTGAAAATTTAACACGTGTTGGCATTGCAAAATTGTCCGAATTCAAGCACCTGAGTACAGGTTCTCACCTGCCCATTGGTGCTCCTGGCTTTGTGTGCCAACATGGACACAAATCCTCAGTGTGGGAAATATAAAACCACTGCTTTGTAGGTGCCTAAAACTTGACCAGGGGAATTTACAAAGGATATTGTTTTTGCTTTGTCTGTTTGTTTTCATATGAATTGCTGTCCACTGCAGAGTATAAAGCCTGAATTTGACAAGAGCAAAATATGGGATATTTCTGGGCTCCCAATAAGTTTCTGGACAATTGTGAAGAAACCTCATCACACAGCAAGGTATTGACACCAGAGAGTACAAAATCTTCTATTTCCAGACCTTGGAGAATCACAGCTCTCTGGCATTTCGAGGGAAGTTGTGAATCAATTCCATGCTCAGGATTTCACTTGACAGCCCTAAATGTCAGCTGTGGGAAGTGATTCCTGTGTTTGTTTGTTTGTTTTTCTGTCCATATTTCACTGCCCAGAAACCAATGAGGGGATTTTACAGCAGGGCTGGGGAAGTTCTCCAACTACAACCCAGCTGTAAAACACACAGTAGAGTTTTCTCCTTTTTACTTCCTGGCAGTGAGTTTTGGTCCCGTCAGTTAAACCTACCTCAGAGAAGGAGAAAGAAAGAGAGAAATGACTACTCAGTGAATCTCAGAAGAATTATGGAGTTGTTCAGCCCCAGAAGGATTTTAGGCAGTTTTATATTGCCCAGCTCAGCTCACATTTATTTTGTCTGTCTCAGTGTCTGAGCTATGTGCTGGGTAGAGAAAACTTCCTCTGCTGACTGATGGATCTGAGCAATCTGGTGTGGATCTGGCTGTATGAAACAGAAAAGAGAATTCTTAGCTGCAGAGAAGGCCAGTATCTGCATTTTTTTACATATTCATTTTATTATTATATAAAACATTGAACGCAAGCAAGTACTAGAGAGTGTTAAAAATAGTTTGTACATAGAGAACAACCAAGAGTCAGTAAAGAATTAAGAATTTTTTAACAGCTAAATTCTTCCACATAAACTTAGTTATGCCCAACTGCTTGAACTCAGAGGAGGAATAACTGCAGCAATCTGGAAATTTGTGCTGCAAATGTAACTGTCTCCTAGATAAAAACATAAACATATCCTAAATCAGAGTAATTATCCAATTGTGCTGGGTTCTGACTACGTGAGGCACTCAAAGTCTCCCAAGAACCTGGAGGTACTCTGAGCAAAGTGTTCTGCCAGTGAAGATTTATCCAGTTTCACCTGATAAAATTTTTCATCTTGTTTTGAGCAGTGTAATTTGCCCTCCTCAGCACGTTGCCTTGCATTCATATATGTAGAGAAAAACCGGATTGATTATCTTCAGGCTTCCTGCCACTAAACTCAGCAAATTAGCTGCTCATGATTCCAGCAAATGACTGGGGTTTTTTGTCTTCTTTTTTTTTTTTTTCTTTTTTTTTCCTGGTGCTCCGGGAGAAATTGAACTGCAAAGATTTGGCTGGGAAGCTGAGAACTCGTTCAGAAACTCCCCAAAGAAGAAAAAGCTGGAGAGCTGCTGTTCGAACTGATCAAGAGGTACAGGAAAAGATGGGATGGTTCTGGTGTCCCAGAGAATCCAAGGAAATCGAGCTCTGTTTCTCTTGGTGCCTTTTCTGCAGAGGGAGGTCGGGTTCTGTGTGTCACATCCAGAGAGTCAGGCATGGTTTGGGTTGGAAGGGACCTTGAATCCCCCGATGGGAACCCCAGCACTGCCCCGAGCAGCTGTGCCAGGGCAGGACAGCCCTTTCCATGAATAATTTTCCCAAATTTCCACCCTGACCCTCCCCTGGCCCAGCCTGAGGCCGTTCCCTCTGCTCCTGTCCCTGTTCCCTGGAGCAGATCCCAAATCCCCCTGGCTGTCCCCTCCTGTCAGGGAGTTGTGCAGAGCCACAGGGTACCCCCCGATCCCCCTTTTCTCCATCTGAGCCCCTTCCCAGCTCCCTCAGGAATTCTCCAGCCCATTCCCAGCTCCATTCCCCTCCCTGACATGCTCCTGTCCCTCAAAGTCCTTCTTGTCGTGAGGGGCCCAAAACGACCCCAGGACTGGGGCTGTGAGCCCAGCAGCTCCCAGTGCAGGGGGATTTCACTGCAGGCAAAGCAGGATGACATTCCTTATTTATGTGACCACAGATCAGGAGCGATCCCAGCCTTTAGAAATCGGGGCTTAACTTGAGCTTCGCTCCACCCAGCCTCCACTGCTCAGGATTTTCCTCGAGTCCCCCCACGAGGAGTGAAACATCTCACAAAGCATCTCCAGCCTCAGCTCAGCTCTCCAGCTGTGGGATCTGGGACAAATCACTTTAATTTTGCCTCCTGGTTCTCCTTTCACCTTAACAATGCACTTCCTGCCACTCGGGAGGAGCTGCTTATTTCCTTTGGCTGTCACATGGACTTTGAGTCCAAATGAGAAATGATAATCCATCATTCTTCAACTGTGCTCATTGCAAAACAAAACAAACAAACAAACAAAAAACAAAACAAAACATTAAAAAAAAAAAAAAAAGAAGAAAAGAAAAAAGTGAAAAGTATACCAATTCCAAGCTGTGAGGAGCTGTGATTCTATAAGGAGTAAAGACATCTTTCAGTTTTGAGAATATTCTGCTGCAGTGTCACCAGCTGAGCTAAAACTGCTGCAAGGTGCTGAGAGCAGGACAGAAGTGACCTTGCTGACACAGGGTCCTTGACAGGAGTGCATTTGAGGGAAAATCCAACTTTCCAGGGAAATGCTGCAGGGACAGGAAAATCCCGAGCTCCAGGACTCTGGGTTGCAGCTCTGGCCATTCACTTGATGCTTCCTTGAGAAAAAGTTTACCAAGTTCAGCTTCACCTTTTCTTGTCTTTTTTTTTTTTTTTCCCCCCTCTCTGACCATTCATTTTTCCTAAACATTCCCCTTCTCTGAAGATGAGTTTGTCAGGTGAGTTTCTTGGACACTGGGGAAGGAAAATGAAGCTCTGTGAGTTCTGGGTGTGGTGGCGCCCAGCCCCATCCAGTGCAATTTGACCATTTCCCTCTCATTTCTCCTCAACTTCAGTAATTCCAAACCCCCTCCTCTTCCTCTGCCTTTTAAATGTTATTTGTATCGTTTTATCCTCCCTGTTCAATGCCCCCCCCCCCCCCCCCCATAAAACCCAATAAAATATTCATGTGGCATAACAAATCTGTCTGTGCTGGGAGTCTCTTGGAACTATTGATGAAGCCATGAATAAATTATGAATCTGGATTTTGCTTCTGGTATATCAGATTTCACGTGTTTATTACATTTTCTGTGAAGTTAGCTCATCCAACAGAGGTTTTGGTTTTGTTTGCTTACTTTAATTTTACGTAGCCCTTGATTTATTAACCTTTAGAAAAGGTCATGTCTGATATAGTGCAACCTAAAATATGAAAATTCTATTTGGATCAATTTTTTGTAGTTTTTGTTATCTGGTAAGGGAAAAAAAAGGGGGGGAGGGGAAAAAACCACCTCTGTTATCCCAGAAAAACAATAAAAAGACAAATATATATTTTTTTTTCCTTATGCTGTTGATCTGCATCTTGCATTATCACCTTGGCCTAAGGAAAAAATTTCCAAATGTGATGAGTAGCACTTGCTAAAAAAAAAAAAAAAAAAAAAAAAAATCTCCAAACCTTGAGTATTGTAGCAGTAATTCTTTTTTCTTTGGGAAATATGTCTCTCTCTAACAATCTTAGTCAAAATTTTTATTCCAATTACAGAATAATTTGAAAGTTTAAGTGTGGGTTGCTCTTTCTTTTTGAAATTACAATTATACCTTAGGGGTTTTTTTGTTTTGTTTTGTTGTTTTGTTTTTTTTTTTTTTTTAATGGAGATAGATGGGCAAATAAATCTGAAGTAGTTTTTTCTGGAAATGTCTGCACTGCTGAGAAGTTTCCTGGTTTACTGTCAAAAGATCCTCATTTGGGCATCTTATTCCTGGAATAATCTGAACAGAGATGGGGCTTTTTATAACATGGATTTTCCATCGAAGGGAGGCAAAAGAGAGTTTGGAGTTAAATCTCTGAAACAAAGAATTCCTGATGTACAACTGTCACTTCCAGGCTCAAAACAAACAGGAGTTCTAGCAGAAATTAAGAAATCCCTGCCTGTTTAGGCTCTTCCACTCATCCCTGTGGGCCACACAATGTTCAGAGCATAAAACTCCCTGCTCCAGAAAAGCAGGTGAAAATGCTGATAAACTGAACCTCAGGAATTGAGTTGGGAGAATAAAATCTCCCAATCTTTTAATAAAAGGTGTGTTATGTATTTAGAATAATTTGCATATAGGAAAGAATAAGGAAGAAGCCTGGGAATCCTTCAAAAAATTTATATAGAAGTTCCATCATGATGCAATGCTAATACCTGAAAATGTTAAAATGCATTATGAAAGATCTTTCAAAATTTGAAACTGCAGATAGTATTGCAATAAATTAATAATTGTTGTTTGGGCCTATTTCTTATTAAATATTTCTCAGGTAAACTCTGCCTTATGCTTAAAATGACACGAAGCCCAAAAGTTCTGCAAAAGGCACCCAAAGAGGAGACAGCAAAAGGGGAACTGAAATCCATGAGGAGAAAAGTGAGGAAATGAGACTCTCAGGTAATGTCACCTGATAAAAGTCCTCTCAACTCACAAGGATGAGCAGAGCTCTGCAGGAAAATTCAGTGTTTGGTTCACAGTCCTTTCAGGACATTAATTATATTATTAAGTATCAATAAGAATTGACAAACACCACAGTGAGAGGGCAAAGCAGGACAGAGGATTTTGGTGTTTTCTTCTTCATTTTAAGCACAGCTCACCTGCACAACACCTCCAAAGAAATGTTTTTCCTTTGTATATTCCAGTAATTCAGCTCCTCCAAATGCAAATCAGGAGATTAATAATTAGGAACAAATAGCCAGCTCTAATTCCCCAGGGGTGTTTCCTGCTTTAGGCGTGTCAGTTTTATCTGTGTTTAGCAGTGTCACTGCTCTGGGTCTGGCTCACCTGTCCCAGTACCTCCCAGACCTTTGCATTACAGGTTGCAATGAGTAAAGCATTTGAGAGTTCTCATGGAAATAAATGGATTTCCCCCACCTGCCCTGGGGAAGAGTGGATAATGGCTGGATAACTTTAATTTAATTCCCAGACCCTCGGGAGAGGGTGCAGCAGCATGTCCCACCACCCCTGCACTCGGTGGCTCTGCTGCCCTTCTCTTCCCAGAGCCTGTAAGTGGCTGAATCCATAAAACCCTGACAGTAGGGTGGGAAATGTGCAGTTGGATGGGAAAAGGCAGCTCAGAGGAGTGCAGGTGGAATGCAGATGAGTTTCTCCAGCGGCCTGAGTGTGGCACAAGGGATTTTCAAGGAATGAATGTGACAAATGGCCAGGGCAGGTACAGCCCCAGCTGCAGCCACCCCTCAAGCAAAGGCAGGACAGGCTGCTCTGAAATCACTCCTTTGACCACTCTGCTCATGACAGGAAATAAAAGGTGGTGACAGGGCTTGTACTACCTAAAATAATGAGTCAAATTTGCTAGGCAGTGAGAAAATGTATTGCATCCTCTTTGAGAGGAGAAATCACAGGTATCCACCTGTCTCCACCACCCCCCCCCCCCCTTTTTAAATTTGTTTTGGTTTTTTTTTTTTGTTTTGTTTTGTTTTGTTGGTTTTTTTTTGTTTTGTTTTGTTGTTTTTTTTGTGGTGAAATGCTTCCTAGAGGAATGATGGTCGTTGTCTCCTGTGGATCACAGACAAAAGAGGCTGCTTTATCGATCTGCACTCCTTGCTGCAAAGTTATAATTAAAAATAAGTATTAAAGCTGATTCCAGCCTAACCTGGCACTCCAGAGCTGGCTGTGTACAATAAAAATCACCACATGTTCTCCTCGTCAGGAGAGCCCTCACTGATCCAATTTCAGAGTTCTGCAGGGGTAATTGAAGGCTGCAGGAGGTTGTTCTGCACAAGCTCAGATTAGGACTCAGCTGAGAACGTGTCAGATGCAGCCACAGCTCAGCCCCATCTCCTGCAGATTTTGGGGAGGATCAGGACAGGGCTGAAGGTGACAAGTCCAGCACTCTGCACACTCAAGAATTAAGAGTGTTTAAATACACCAGACAGTGGATATATGCTGTTTTTCATTAGCAATTACTTACAGAAATGGTATTTATCTTTTACAGTGTTAACCTGTGTGCTCTGACAGCTTGGTTGGGTTTTTCTGGCTGGGAGGAAGGATGATAACACTGCCAGATGATCTGTCTCTGAGACAGGAAGATCATTCTCTGAGTACATAAACAGCATGAATATATATGCCATGAATATATTTATAAATGTGGTCAGGATAGGATCTGTTTAAACAGGAAAGGTCAGGATTGAGCCCTCAGGAATCTCATTTCAGACAAAGAGAAGCCTGCACTTCCACCGCTGTTTACATGTTCTTGCTCACATTTCACTGTGGAAATTGCCTCTATTAGAGTTTATTTTATACTTTGCTTGCAACTGGAACTGAGTAATTTTTTAATATATTGAGTTCTCAGACCTTGGGACATCGCTGTGCAAGGGTACTTTGAAAAGCACCTCAGCCCTTGTTCAGTCTGTCCTGGAATCCAGCACCACCCCAGAACCCCAAATTTCCCAATTTTTCTGCATTTATTTTTAAAACAGAGCAAATGGGCTGTGATCTTATCTAGCTACTGATTTGTGTAGCTGCTGATCTTATGTGCTTGGGTGGCAGATGGATTGTGCAAGCTGTAAAATACTAAGGCAAAGAAAAGGGTAGCCTGTGAGATTACTAATCAATTTTCTAAAGAACTGTCTTGCAGAAGGGCCAGCTGTAAATTGTTTCATATTTCTTTTTAATTTACACAAAACCATCTAAGGTGACCTGCTGGCATCTGTCTGTGTTGACTTTCATGTATTTTATTGGTCTTTTAGCACTGCTTCTATTGCTCATCAGCTACTCTGAATGTGTCTGTAAAGTTTCCCAAGGAAAATAAAGATGCTTACGGTGGAGATGATTTCCCTCATTTTGGGACACATTACATTTATTAATCTAATGCTGAATATCTTCATATTTCTGCTTTGGAAAGTGTGAATGGCAATTCAGGCTCTCTTGTGCTGGGTGCTCTGCTTCTTAATGGGACATATCCTGACAGGCAATCTCATGCACTGGATAAAAGAGATAAAAGATGGGGAAGAAAAATTATCAGCAGCCTCTTTCACAGATACAGAGCTGAGAAAGGGAAGAGTTGTTTAATTCACATAAAATAATCTGTGACATGGTCAGGGGCTGAACTTTGATGCTGGGCTCTTCTTCTCAAGGCCAGGCACACACTCATCCATCCTCAGTTTCAAAGGAATGAAGATGAATCTCTTGGGAAAAGCCAGAATTAATTGAGAGGAAGCAGAAGTCTGCTAAACTGGAAATTTGGAAGTTACTGTTGATGGGAGAAACATTTAAAAAAATGTCTGTATATCACTTGCATTTTCTAAATATTTCAAATGGTAGCAGCTTTGATTTCAGAATGTGAGGAAGATGATCTGTCAGCTTCTCTAAAATTTGCTTTGTTTCTCAGAGAAGAAAGAAGAAAGTCTTGAAGTTTAAAAACAATAATTGAAGTTTGTTAATTTGCAGCTCTTTGCTTTTGCCTTCAAATAATTGCACTGTAACAGCTCAAGGAGGGTGTGTGATAGTTGCTGCAATAACACTTCTAATGAAGTGATTTGCTTTTGCTATTAATACATCTGAAGAAATTTCAGTGAAGCTTTCATAAAAGCTCATTGGACTTTTCTACCAGCATCTACAACCCAGTATCTCATTATCCCCTTTATTATTTCCATCAGACACTAAGAGTGTTTCACGTGGCTTAAAAACTGAGGACAACATTCTCAGCTGCTCTGAGTGGGAAAACTGCCTGGGCTCCCTCAATTACACCCACAAGAATCTCCCTCCTACCTCAGATAATAAAACCCATTTATGCCAGCAACAGCAAGATGCTGCTTCAACAGAAGGAAAATACCTCTTAAATGAATTTATTTTCTCTTTAACTTCCAATATGACTGCAACTTTTTATGATAAGAGGAAAATCCTGGGTAGGACAAATGGTTTAAATATTTAAATATGGAGATTAAACTGATTGTTGTGCTGATTGTGGAGAAAGCAAGCAGTGGGATGATAAAGAGAATTAGGGGATACACAGCAAGCAGGAGCAGGAATTAGGGATGCCAAGTAGCACACTCCTGAATCCACATTAGCTGGGAAGTTTGGATCTGTGATCAGTGACACCAAAACCTCAGGTGATTTATTCATAAAGGCTTTGCTTAGCTTTGAAGTCAGAGAGAATTTTCCCTTACTAGAGGCTTCAAGATGAGACCAGATGACAAAAGGCACTGGATCAAGGAGGGTGTAATAGGTTAGTGAAATGCAGGATGTCACTTGTGCTCATCCAAAGTCATTCCCCAGTCCTTGGCCAGGCTGGGTGCCAAGCAGAGCAAGGCCTTCATTAGGAATGAATCCCAAACTTCACCAACTAAAGTCAAACTGGGTCTCACTAAATCCATGGGGGAAAACCACCCCCCCCCCCCCCCCCCCCGAAAAAAAACCATGACCAGACTTGAGCTGAATATTACAATATTTACAGCAGGGGATGTAAACCTTGACAGGGGGATAATAAAACCAACACCAGCTCTTTCTTTGCCTTTTATACCCCAACCACACCAGCGAACCTTAATTTTTATTGGCTTAAGTCTCACTCCTAGCCCTGAAGAAGAAGAGGACTAAAGGTCCCTCACATCAGGATGATAATGAACGGTGTGTGCTTTCTTCTGCAAAGACCTTGTTAACTTGTTCAGGGGCGCTTTTATTTCTTGCATGTGTCTGCTGCAATATCTACAGGAGCTGGCAAATGAAACCCCACTTCACAGCAAAGTAGTTCTTTTCCCTCTTTCTTTTCAGGGCTGCTCTCAAGGACAAGGGGCTATTAGTGGCCTTTCACTCTCCAGGGCAGGAACTTTTCAGGCTTCAGAAATTTTTTCCCTGTTGAGTGAATGCAATCCATTGAATTTCTTTATTGCTTTCATGTTGCTAAGGTCTACCTTCGATTTTTGAGAAAATAATTAACTGCTACTCAAGCCAGAAGAATGAAACTGGAAGCGCAAGAGTAACACAAAGAAATCCTCAAATAACCCTGGAATAGCATGAGCTGATTTTTTATTTAGCTACCAGTTCTGAAAAATCGAGGGAAATCATTTTGGATTGGCTTTAGCAAAAGCATTTGAAACTCCTTTGAGCCAAAACTAAAACTGGAGGTTTGCTTGTGAAATGAAATCCTCCACTTATTCCAGGCTTCTAAAAACTTTGAGATTATCTAATATTCAATTTTTTAAAAGCGAATACTTTTCATTTAGTTAAACTTTAAAATTATTAGCTTGAACTTTTTTTTTCTCTACAAATTTCATCACCCTTTTTCTGACTGAATAACTAAATGCAACTGGCAAAGTATTACATTAGCAATGCAATTGGATTTATCCCAGTGTTTCTGGAAAAGCAATAGGCAAAATGGGCAATTTTCTTTTTCTAAGAACAAGTCCAATCAACAAATCAGGAAAGAAACAACTATGTGTGCAAGGTTTGAAAATGTTTTTTGATAGCAAGTCCCATATCCAGAGATAAAAATTAAGAAATACATGTTTAATTTTGTTGTCCCTGAAAAAGCTGTGTATGTGGACTGTGAAACAGAAGAGGAACAAATTTTCCTCCAGCTGGAAGGAGTGGTGGAGGACAGGACACATCCTTTTATTTTTGTAGGGATGCACTGAGGAGTAGAGAACTCAGAGGAAGCAGAACGTGATTTCATAAGGGGAAAATAGTTTTTTATTTGGAGGTGAGGAAACGAGCAGCGGACGAGTGCTGAGGATGCAATTCCCAGCACATCCTGGCTCTTTGGAACATCTCTGGGTTTGTGCCGTCCCCACTTACACCCAGGTACTGCAGCTCTGTGCTGCAGCAACCTGACATTGACAGGATCTTTCTGCTGAAAACTGGGGAAAGAACAAACTTTTCACTTCACTTTAGCAATGAAAAAAATATTCTTACTGTTGTTTCTGTTGTTATCTAAGGCGCGGTAACTGAAACATGCAGGTGGAAAAGTAGAGAGTTTGAATTATTCAGAGCTCCTCTGAATTTGTGCATCTTTATTTCCATATAATTTGGAATTCAAAAGGCACACACTGGGATACCTCAGCCCAAGGAAACAAGACACTAAGCCAGAAATGCAATCCATGGAGCCATCAGCTCTGAGTTACTGGGCAAGGGCATTTGGCAAACTGGTAAAAAAGATTATTTCAAAGTTCTTTATGCAACAATATTTGTGAAAATTCCCTAAGAGTCTGCAGAGGTGTCAAAAGCATTTCAACAGGCAATGACAGGGGACAGCAGTGGCAAGAATTTGGCCATTAAACGTCCATACGCAGATCATGGAAATGTTCAAAAATGAGTAGATGTGGCACCTTACCTTGAAGGTCTTTTGCAATCTTAATGATTCCATGATTCTGTGGGAAAGGTCACCCAGGAAAAGACAAATTTGTAAATTTTATTGACATTTGCAGCTGTTATAGCAAGTACCTCTGTACTTCACAAATTATTTTAACCAAACTACTCTTTAAAACATTAGGTACATTTTTCTTCTAATTTTTTAGCAAGCAAGTTCTTCATTCTTCCTGTTGAAAATCTATTCATCCTGGCTATATTTGCTATCTTGCATTTTAAAAGTCTTAACAGTTTAGAAAATTTCACTTTTTTGTATTGCAATAGTACCCTTGAGCTAATAGCCTGAAAGTCAGCTTCAAGAAATTAATGGTACAGCCAGGGAAAATCAGGTGTATTTGACTTTTCATCTTATTGAAAAGGTTCGAAATACAACCTACAGGAATTGATTTAAGTGTCAAAGTTGCTATTATAAAAAATGAAAATTAACTGTCAAAGAGTAAATAAAAGGAAGAAAAGATGTGACACATCTATTCAGCCCTTGCTAACACAAGCCAGGGTCAGCTGTCCTGAAAGCAATCTTGGTAGATGTTCATTTAATCATATTTGAAAGCCTTTCCTTTGCTAAAAAAAAAATAAATATATTTTCCATAACATACTACAGCTTTTTGTTATCCTTACTGTTAAAGAACAGAAAGATTGTCCCAATAAGCTCCCTTTGGCATTAATCTATCCAGGCAGCACTAAACACTTTATTTAGGAAATTATCCTGAAAATATTTTATTCCTAATACAATTCTTTTCCAGCCCCACCTTGCTAAGAGCATGGTGTCTCTCATTCCATTTTTTACTACACCCAAGCAGCAACATTAAAGAAAATATCACATTTTTGGGCTGGGGTAAAGCGCTTGGGCAGGGTGGCAGAGCAGGAGTGGGGTCAGTGGTGGTGCTCAGAATGTGAGGGTTGGCTCTCAAACCACTCCAAGCTCTTTGGGGTGTTTGTGCCCTGCTCCCTTGTCCTGCATAGCTGCAAACCTTGTGCAGGAAGGGCCTGTGAGCCCTTCTTCCAATGGCTCTGCCACCTCCCATGGATGGGGATCCTCCACCCCTGGGCTCCGAGCTCAGGCTGGGGTGGGTGGGTGATCCAGAAACTCTCCCGTAAACTTCATGTGATTTTGGATGTGCTGGGGTTTGTGTGACCAGAGGGGCAGCTTCTACTGAAAAGTTTCATTCAGGGGAATAAATTCGATGCAGACATGTGGAATGTGTTTAAACTTTGGGACAGCAGAGGCCATTGGTAAATAGAGGCGCTCAAAGCAGACGGTGTTTGGGTTATAGTGGAGACATCAAGGAATAGCTTGAAGATAATATATTAGAATTATACAGCAATCTTCTCATCAGTGACCCAAGAGTGTTTGCAGGAATCTGCTGAGGCTTTCTGAACCAAAGTGCTGTCCAAAATAACCTTGGCATGAGCAAAAGCAGGAGCATTTGACTGTCATTAATTATGGATTTGTGCAGAGAGAGTATAGCTTTGTGCAAAATCAAATCATCCCAAAACTCCACAGAAATCAGGCTGCTCTATCAGCAAATGTGGTCCTTGCTTTACCTTCCTCTCTGGGTGATTGAAGAGGGGAATAATGAGGTTATTGTGGATGGAAACGAATGGCCAAGGGCTCAAATGCCAGCAGGTCACTAAACTTTAACATCAGAACCACTGCAAATGATTGTATGGGGTCATCAGCTGTAAATGTGACATGAAAAATGTTAAAACTTCAGTGTACACAATGACACAACACACCAGGTTACAACGTAATCCAGGAGCTGAGCAGGAGCCACTGCTTTCAATATCAAGGAAAAAATTATTTCATAGCAATGCATCTGGTCTAGCACACTGAAATACAGGTTTTTAACTCAATCAGAGTGTCACAATGCTGAAGTCTTTCATTGTCACAGACAGACAACAATTTGATATAGAAAGTGATGTTTAAAAATGCTAAACTGTGCATTTTAATGAATTTCATCTCAGAATAAAGGTTATCATGTTTTGTCAGAGATAACAGGATGGCAGGCCCATGGCAGTGGGCCCTGCATTGTGTCACCTGGCACAAATGTCACGAGAGAATAAAAGGTGAAGTATGTTCCTAGAAGAGATAGACCTTGCATTTTTATATTTTAATATTATAGTCTGATTTTGATGGCATTATCAATGTTTTGCTTGGATTCAAACCCAAAATAGCCATTAAAATTGTCTTCCAAGAAGAAAATCCAAATTCCATTGAAATTTAGTGATACCATTTTACCTTGACACAAGAGCAGGGCCAGAGTTAATTTCTTAAAACCCCCCTGGAATTACTGGAGGTTTTGAGCAGGGACTCTTGGGGAAGCCATCAATCAACCCAACCCATTCTGGCCCAAATATTTATCATTAAATCGTCCTCAGAACTATTTTCATTGTCTGCCACCTGACAACTGAAAGCTGATTTTAGCTCCCCCTCAGCTTCCTGCACCCTCAGCTTTCATCCTCCTCATTATTCCACACTGACATGTGCTGTGGTTTATTTGTACTTGTCCAGTAACTGCTAAAGAATGACATTTCACTCCCAGCCGTGAGGAGAGTTCAGCTTGCATTTTCTGCCACTGTTGCAGCTTCACAGTCTGATTTGAAATGCCCCATAACATTTTGGGAGTCAATAATATTCTATCTATCTATCTATCTATCTATAATCTATCTAATATATCTATCTATAACTATCTATATCTATATCTATATCCTCTATATCTATATCTATATCTATATCTATATCTATATCTATATCTATATCTATCTATATCTATCTATATATCATCTATATCTATTTATATCTATATAATCTATCTATATCATCTATATATATTTTTATATATATATATATTTATTTATCTGTCTATATCTATCTATTCTTTATCTATCTATCCATCTATCTATTTATCTATTCTTTATCTGTCTATCTCTCTATCTAATATATCAATATCTATATCTATCATCTAATCTATCTATCTATCTATCTATCTCATCTATATATTTATATCTATCTATATTTATTTGTCTATATCTGTCTATCTATCTATCTATCTATCTATCTATCTATCTATCTATCTATCTATCTATCTATCTCTATCCGTGTCTTTTTAATTTCTCACCAAGCAGCACTTTACCACATCCCACAGGTCCAGCAGCAGACCTAGGAAAACCTGCACACCTTCCCAGCCTTGGCTTGAGCTGAAATGAATAAATCTTTTCTCTTTTCCCTCTTTCAGGGCTAATGAGCCCTTTCTTTGCCCCAGGTATGTTTGCATGGGTCCACTGCCACCACCAAGGCTGGTTTCCACCTTGCTCAGGTTCTTCATCTTTCTTTTTTGTCCTTCCAGCACTTTGCTTTAGATCAAACCTGTGGCAAACCTTTGTGAGAGAATATTTTAGTGGAAATAATTCCATCCTCACTCCCCACAACAGCAAACTTCTTACCCAGAGTATCTCCTTTCTAGATTAAAAAAAAGCATGCTCGGATACAGCTGGTGGTGTTACATTAATTAGTAGTGTTACAATTATTAATGAATTATCATCTCTTCAACATTCCTAGCAATGTGAATAATGAAATATCATGGGGTATTGTGTTGAAGTGGCATAACTGTGTTGAGAACTCAGAACTAAAACAGACTATCAATAAAAAAAGAAGCTGTTGTGACCTACACTAGCTGCAAATTAGCCCTAAAATGGTATTTTAATGAGATCCATGTGATCAAGAAAATTCTAGGCAGAAGAAATTTCCATCTAAAGTAGATTTTTCTCACAAAAATTGACATATATGTTACAAGGAGCTTGATATCAGTACATGTAAATCAGTGTTTATTAGCTGCTGACACTAATTCTGAAATTCCTAAGCAACACCAAAATATTTCTTTTACTGACAGCTCAGTGAACCATTCTTTTAGGTTAAAATTCACTAGATAAACTCAAATAGGGCAGTGTTAAAAATAAAACATCCTTAGCACTTCTGGTCTTCCATTTTTGCGGTTTGCTTCAATTTCTCTTTTGCCCTTCAGCTCTGACGTGGGTCTGATCAATGAAGGCATTCCCAGGAATTCTGGGAGATATCAAACACTTTTTGGCTTGTTCACCAGCAACATTAAAAAATGATCTTGGAGAATTCCTTGTGCTACCTAAATATTTGCCTTTAAAGCAAAACAAAACAAAACCAAACCATCAGTGATACCTGCAGGAGTTTTTTTAAATGTCCGACTCAGACTGTTCCCACATGGAAATTGATGGTGCTGGAAGGGACAAGTGACAAACTGAGGGAAAAGTCTCCTAGGGGACAATGGGACAGATTACTGCAATGTTCCCTCACAGCACACCTGTGGGAGATGGAAGATGAGAGGGGACACTTTCTCCTGACCTGTCCATGGTTCCTCAGACGTGACACCTTCGGAACGAGGATGCGGTGAAAATATTGTGTTGACCTAACTTATGACACAAGTGACAAAAACTTATTGCATTGCAGCTTTCAATCATAAAAGGCAGAAGTTTTTAACCTTGGAAAAATTTAAGAATTTTGCCATCTCATTTTACAAGGAAGAGAAGCAAGCACTATTTGTTCATTTTCCTACTTCTATTTTATTTTCCTTAATAATTAATATTTTTTATTATCATTGTTATTGAAATCAGCTTTAAGAGCCTGAACCTGCCTTCACCTCTGCCAGCCCACTTCACCCTTTGGGTACCTCATGGAGATCCTGATGTTTAGGATTGCTCACAGATCCTCTGGATTTTATCTACATATTCTTATTTGCACCCAAGCAATTCTCCAGCACCAAATACTATCAGGAACCTCATTATAAATACAGCTCTGAGCAAACTGCTGGGTTGGAATTCCCCCAGAGTGCTGGTCTGGCACACAGGGCATCATCTGAGCTCTGTATATTCTGATTCCTTCTTTCATAGATGCTTTACTTTTTCAGACTTCCACACATTCTCTAAAATATTTTTTTTATTTTTTTTTTTTTTGGCGCCTGGCTTCAGAGCAGACACTGTAGAGCTCTACAGTTGTGTGTAAGAGCAGAGCCAGCACAGTCAGGGCTCTGATTTTCCTGGCCCCCTGGTGCACTAACAGGAGGTGTTATGGCTACTACAGAGTGCAGTGCTGAAATCAGCACCAAGCCCACCCCGACTGCAGCAAAGCTCCGAGCTCATAAACCCAGATAAAATACAGCTCCACGAGAGCTAGCTTTAACATGCTGCCTATTAGTGCCTGGCAGTAGATAAATATCAAATATTAATATTTTTATTAACTGAGAATTCAGAAAGTAATCTAATTAGCAGCCTAATAAAGAAAAATATTTGCTGAGGAATTAATCACACCTTGAGAGAGTTCACTCCATTAGTTTTGACATCTTCATCTGAAGGAGCTGCCTCTGCATCCCAGTCTGGGCACCATTAAATGCAATTAATTGGGAGGAAACAGCTGGTGTTGTATCATTTGCTATGACCAAGACAGAGATGTGATTACAAAGTTTTTGTTAGAAATATTTTCCAGACAAATCCTGATTGTTCTGGAAGTCAGCAGGCTCCAGCAGGAGAGTGTTGGGAAATATGTTCTCCCCAGGAAGGAGACAGGGAGGGATTTCTCCACTCTCTGCTGGCTTTAGGCCACCCCTTGAGCTTGCTCATGCCTTGGGGTCTTCACAGCAGCTTGATGGGAGTGGAAATGAGGATTGTGAAAAGGACAGACATTTTCCATGTTTCAAACAGCAAGAACTTGCATGGTCATGTCTCAGGGAACAGCACAGCAAACAACAGGAAAACAAAGGGATGAGGTTTTTCCAGCCCACCCTGTGCAAACTCACAGGGCTCTTTCCTAGATTAGATATTAAAGTCAATTTTCCAGACTACTTTTAAGACACCCAAGTGATGAAATACCTTGAGGGATTTTTTTTTATGATACTTCTTTACCTCCTGTCCTGATGTTCAACTTCCATTTTTCTTTTTCTTACTCTTCATGGAATTACCCCAGGTTATAAAATTTTGCCTATTATATCATTTAATTGCTCTCTCTTCTGACTCTGCAGTTTAAAAAGCAGAAAAAAAAAAACACCAGCAAAATTAAACTAACAGATGTTTTAGTAATGTAAAGCATTGTAAAGCAATGCTAATTATTTATACTTCATGAAAAAAAAATCCCATTTGTAAGTTCAATGCTACATCACAGCTAAATATTGGTAATAATGGAATATAGAACCTCTATAGTCTGTAGGCATAATAGGTTTGATTTTTTTTTTTCAAAAAGAGAAAATAATTTGCAGATTTTAAAGGAATTCTTTGAGTTCTTGCAGAGGGAAGGGACAGAAAGTCCCTGCTCTTGCTCATCCCTTTGCCCTAAATCTCACTTTTCTCCTTGTAATGCTCCAAAATAATTGATGGATGTGTGAATCCGTGTCAAACACAGCCTGCCATGATCTAAGATGTGTTTGTGCTTCTGATTACAACAGGAGAACAATAAAAACTAAACACCTCTAAAGCCCTGAGGCAAAACCTGGAGTAAGTGGTGTTAGATGAGGATGAGTTTAAACAAAACCAAAACGTTTGTACGAGATGACAGGGAAGATCCAAGGAATTATCTTCCTTGCCAGGCTATAAAATTAAGTGGAAAGAAGCAGCCATAAAACACCGAGGAGGAAAGGTGGTTTCATTTTTGCACCGCTTTGTAGAGCTTTTTAGCTGCACACCTTTGCTCCAGCCCTACCCAGCACGTCTGCTGCCAAAGATAGAACATGATTTAAATTTCCTCCAGGCTCCCCAGCCTTTCAGCATCACTGATAGCACTGAACAGTAATCCTCACCTCCTGCCTCCTGCATTTGCTCCGAGTCTCTTTAGTGGCTCATATTCGTGTTTTTCCAATAATGAAGGCTTTCTGCTGATAAAACTATTACATATTTAAATGGCATTTTCCAGCAAATGTAATCTCCTCTTCTAAACTTCGAGGCAAGACAAGCGAAAAAGAGCCCAGTTTAAGGGAAGGAGACTCAACCAGATGGGTAAAATACGTTCTCTGTGTGCCTGCACTAAAATGAGAGAAGATATAAAGCAGCATGTATTGCTCTTCTAAAAACATCTTAATGCAGTCTCTTCACTGTCCTTTTGCTTTTATAATACTTGTAAAGTGTTGTGGGTTTTGGTGTTTTTTTTCATTGTTTTTTTTTTTCCCTCTGGCTGGAAGTCAAGCCTCCCTCCAATCTCAGCTGCTCTGTCCTGGGAGTTTTCAGGACTCCAAAAGTTCTTCTTGAGAAATTTTACCTTCAGATTTCCAGAGCCACCTTATTCCCAGGATGGCTGAAACCTGGGATTTGGGGAAGTGGCTCTTTCAGGCAGAACTTTGTGTCAACCTTCCAACACCCAAACAAAAGTCCTAATTCAGTGTCATGCTGATGTGCTCTTTTAATGAGACCACTCAATGAACCACCCCAGGGTTTCTGAGGGGTGCAAATCGCGGCAATCATTCCCCAAAAAGTTGTCTCGAAAGCTTTGATTGTTTTGGTGGAAGCAGACCTCTCTGTAAAGCTTCCTCTCCACCAGGGCTGCAGGGAGGTAAAAGCACATTACGGAGACAAAGCTTACAAGGAGGTTTGATGGAAAGCTCAAAGTACAATTCCTCTCCAGCAGGAGCAATCCTGAATGGTTCGCCTCTGGAAAACCAAGGTTTGGTGTCTCACACTTGTTGGGAGTGCTGTGAAAAAGAAACAACCAGGGGGACCCAGGTTTCCTCTGTAGCCCGGGGTCAACAGAGAACCAGCAGAGATTATTCTGTAAAGCACAGAGAAAAAAACCCCGAGTGCTCAGAATCTTCTCCAAACCATTTTCCACTTAAACAACCACTCAATAAACGACAACAAAGGGATACAGAAGAATTTTTTTCCCCCCTAAAATCACAGGAGTACCCTTGGTCCAAGAGACTGACACCCATTCTACCCCAGAAGAATGTGGGTTGACATAAATAATATTCCTGAATGTCATCAAGCCCCAAGTTCTGTTGTAGAGATTTCCCTTTTCTTATTTTTTTTTTTTTTTGGACCTAAAGCAAATCTACTGGAATCAGAGGGCAGCCCAAGATAAATAGCAGGACATTCAGGCCAAGTGAGAAAGAACAGAGAGGGCAAAGTACAAGCTGACTCCAGGGAGTGGGGAAGGGAAAAGAAGCTCAAAAATAACATTGAAAAATGTTTTGGGCTTTTTTTTTCCTTTTTTTTTTTTCCTTTTCAATCCCTACCGCTGAACACACCAACAAAAAAAGGCTCCCAAGGGATGGTCAGAGGAAGATTATTGTGGAAACTCCACAATGCTTTAAAATGCATTTCTTTTTTCGCCCACATTAATCTGAGAGACTGAGAAAAAGAGATAAGGAGAGGAGATGAAATGGTTTAGGGAATAAAATATTAACATATACACAACATGTCAGAAGCACAAATAATGGAATATCTGATATTTGACTGTTTTGAGCTTTGTGGTTCCCCAAAAGAATTTCATTTGCATTAATTAAATGTACATTATTATCTTTTACACACGTCAGATTTTAAGAAATTTTAACAACTTGGGAGAGAGGAATCACCAATATTCACATGATGGCGTGAAAAGGAAATTCCCCATCTTTCACTATTTTTCTGACATTTCACTACTTCTCATTAGAAATTTTAGGAAAACATTCAATGTGATTCCTGGACCTACTACCATAGATTTTATTTTTTTCCAAGTTATTAAAAAAAATCAATAAATAATAGTGATGGCTGAGGAAAATTGTGTCTACCTGCCTGGTGACACACAAAACTCTCCAGAGAACATTAATTGATGTAATTTAAAATTATAATTTTCTATAGGTTGTTCATTTGTACATGTGTTTTCATGCATCAAGCTACAATGCAATGAAATGCATTTTAACTTTTCACATTTTTTCCACTTCTCTTGAATGCAATGACAAAGTTAGGCTGATTCAGCACACCAGGAATAATTTTGACACTTGCAATTACCAGATGAGGTTTAATATAGGAATTCAAGCTGTCAGGGGAAATCTGCAAGTGTTTGCAGATTCATGGGTTTATCCATAAATGTTTAAGAATTTGCAAGTATTAGAGGCCCATTTTCAAATAAAATTTTTTAAAAAATATATAAGAAGAAGGAAAAATGCATTTTAATCATTAGGGGAATTAAACATAACACAGCTGACAAAAAACTCTCCTCACTGATAGTAAAGCTGAGGCACAGAAAGAGCTTTGTTAGAAATATTCGTGTTTTTCTCTTAAGACTAATGATTGCATCCCTTTGTGAAGTTGTATCTGTGTATATCTGCATCTCCCCCTCCCAACACAAAAGCAGCCTGGTTTGAAGGCTGAGCCCTTGAATTCTCTCCCTACAACATTTTCCCAGGTGGATCCACTCTATTAAAGCCCTTGAGAAAATACCAGAATGAGGTTTTAGAGAGAAAAAAAAAATGTGCCAATTGGGGAAATGACGATAAAAATCAGCAAGATTCTGAGCCCTGGCCCTGGAGTCACAGCATCTTATTGGGAACAAGAAGCAGCCAGAAATACATGGGAAGCTGCTGCTGCTTTTATCTTCTCCAAGATTTTCTCCAGGATCTGACATCCATGCAGCAGTGGGATCCGCGCTCCCCAGTGGGAACAGGTGGCTGTTTCTCACAAACACGTGATAAGTGATATTATCAAAAGCTACATAAATAAAAAATTGACACTAGAACGTATTCCAGGGCGTCTCAAAATACAGAGAGGGATTTGTGCTGGGAGGGGGAGAGCTGGTTGTACATTAGCAGGAAATAAAGGATTAATGCCTGGGGGTTGTGGCAAGGGCTGGAAGTGTTTGCTGCACGAGGAGACAGGGTCAGGATCTCTCTGCATCCCCAAGCAGGGTGATGGAACACCTGCATTGTGTCTCTGGAGATGTTTCCCACTGGAACACACCTTCACCAAACCTGCCGGGCCTTCCTTTGTGGGGAGTGCTGCCTGGGGGGACGTTTCTCTTGGAAAAGGCTGGTGGAATCTCCACATTGCTGAGTGTGCAGAGTATTTGCATGGAATAGTGAAATAGTGGGATGGTTTGGGTTGGAAGGGACCTTAAAGCCCATCCAGTTCCACCCCTGCATGGCAGGGACATCTCCCACTGTCCCAGGCCACTCCAATCCCAATGTCCAGCCTGGCCTTGGACACTTCCAGGGACCCCACAGGACTCTGTGCAAAAACCTGAACCCTCCCAGAGGAGCTGGAATTGCAGAGTGGCAGATCCCTGGGATAAGGACGTTCCTGGGGTAGATAAATTGATAGGATTGGTGTTGTGCTGCTGATGGAAGTGCTCTCGTTAGAACAAGCTGATTTAAATGAGTAAAAATATTTGGAAAGCTTTTCTAGGGGTTTTCTTTTTCATTTCAGTCAGAAGTAAAAGCCTCTATTAAAGTGTTTTTATGTGTGAAAAAGAGAGAGGCAAACCCATCTTCCCCTCAAGGAGGAAATCCAGCACTTCAAAAGGGACACCTTCCACTATCCCAGGCTGCTCCAGCCTGGCCTTGGACACTTCCAGGGCTCCAGGGGCAGCCACAGCTGCTCTGGGAATTCCATCCCAGCCCTTCCCCACCTTCAGAGGGAGGAATTCCCTCCCAGTATCCCACCTCTCATCCCATCTTTCTCTCAGTTTAAAAACATTTAAATATCTCCATTCCCGATCTAAAGCCTGGTGTAGAACTATCAGGTCAAGGTTAAAGTTTTTCTTAACCTTGAGGATGGACTTTAGAATCAAAAAAATAAATAGCTTAAAGCTCCTCCAAGTTGTAACATTCCCATCATGAGAAAACACACAGCATTTAAGTCATAAAGTCGTGTTTTAGCTAAATTAATTAATTTGTAATATCAGTTTTAAAACAAAGGCGATCTTAGAACAGAAAACCTGTTTGCAAATGTTTCACGAGTAGCAAAAAATATGGGGATGTCTGGCAGAGGTTAAAGCAGCAACACTGACTCAGTGTTTTGTATTTCATCATAATTTTTTTTGGTGTTTATACAGTGCTACGACTCACACATTTCAAACACTAAGTGCAAATCATTTCTCTTCTACCACTGAGTGTTCCCATTCATCATCTGCATTACCCTTTCCCAAAGCAGGCAAAAAATAATAATAATAAAGAAAAATGTTTAAAAAAACAACCATGCTGAATTATTATTTTTTTATGCTCCTCAAAAGAAGAAAAAACCCTCTTTGTTGTGTCTCGATACAAGAGGTATCAAGATTAAATCATGGGGAAGATGAATCCACTCAGGCATTACAGAATTTTTGGGGAGAAGGAGTTCCACAAACAAGGAAGGATATTTGGCTGATCAGGTCTTAGGGAAGAGAGATGGACTTGATGACTCTTGATTGCGTGACATTTTCCTAAATGATGCTCTTGAACCCACTTATTTTTTCCCAAAATATAATGACAAGTTAGCTCTGAAGGAAGGTGAAGGGTTTGCAGGCAGAAATGTCCCGTTTTCATTAAAAAAGGGACACAAAAACCAGAAACTAAAAAAACCTTGATTTTATGATCTACAAACAAAGTAACATTTTGAGGTCTTTACTTATCATTTTGCTAAGGGAATCCTCTGCGCCATGGAAATTGTTGAAAGATTGGACTGAAAAAGTCTGCTAATTTTGAGATGTCACTTGCAAAGGAGATAAAATAAGTTAGAAATGAAAAAAAAACCAAAACAACAAATTAAATCTTAGGTATTCAATCAATTGTTGCCTATAAGCAGCAAAACTTTAAAAAGGGACAAGGTCCTGTGTTCTTTGAGAAGTGTTTTGAATGATTTTTTTTTAATATCATTATATTTAGATTGTTTTAGAACAGCAGAATTATTGCCAGTGAAGGCAGTTTTACCCCGGGTAGGACAAACAAGGTGGAAATGTGTCCAAAATTCTCAGAGGATGCTGAGTTCTCCCAAACTTCTCTCTTTGACTGGTTTCCCTCTGCTGACCATGGCTCCTGCTCCTGGGATTTGTGGCTTGAGCCATTTTTTTTGGGTTTGGAAAGGAGCAGGATGAGGATCAGGCACAAAATCCCTGCAATCAATAATTTTCCTCTCAACCTCAGGCAGCTCATGTTTTATTTACAGGCACAGTTGCAGACTTGTCAGGAGCCATCTGAGAAGGCACAGGAAGCTAAAGTAGCTCTGGTCTTACAGGAAATTCTCCCCTTGGATATTGGTGACCATTCCTGAAGATATTGCTCCTCCAAAGCATTGGCAGATGCCACCTCCAACACCCTTTGCATATCCCAAGCAGTCATGGATCTGCATTCCAGGGCTCCTGACCAAAATTAGACAATATCTTGCATTTTGACAGTGAGACCAGCATTCTGAAAATCTCATTTTTTTTGGATATTTGTGTCTTTAAGGTAACACACTACCTCTAGGAGGTAATTTTCTCCACATCCAGTCACTGTTCCCATTTTCATTTTCCCTAAAGTGTGAAAAATGGAAGAAGGAAAAGATGAGCCAATTAATATCTCATGGAGAAATGGATCTGTTGTAAACACAGATTGGGCAAAACCAAAGTCTTTAATTTGTTGAAAAAGTGAGTGAGGCAATCCCAGAAAGGTCAGAGGAGATGTGAGCAAAGTGCTCCAAGTTTCATCCAGCAAAACCTAAAACACAGGAGAAGTGTCAGTGCCTTGCTCTCTGTAGGAGTATCCAGTTTACGGTGAATTAGGAATGCTGAACACGGACAATTAGGAGGTTCATTTTGCTAAATTGTTTTAATTATTCTTGGCAGAGACAGAACAATCCTATAAGAGTTATTTATGATTTTTTTTAAATTAATTGAGGAATTTAAATGAGGCACTCGAAACAATAGTGCACTTGATTAAATATGCACAGTGCAATTGGCAAGTGAACCCTGGAGCTGAAGGCTGTGGTTGTCCAGCCTGGATGGCTTCCATGGCTTTTCCTGCACAGGAATTTTAAACATGTGATGCATTTGTGCTCATAAATTTCACAGAATCACAGAACGGTTTGTGTTTGAAGGCACCTCAAAGTTCATCACATTCCCAACCTCTGCCATGGCCAGGAAACCTTCCCCTGGAAGGATTTCACTTGATGATGTTTTGCTTGAAGGTTTCAAATCAAATCAAGTCTCTGATCCACTGATAAATTCTTGGAAACCCCTACACATATTGCAGATCAGATTTTTCAAGAGCACCCAGAATTTTCCTTGCTCTGTTTCCAATCCAAGTGAAAAACCAATTGATTTTGGTGGGAGCAGAATAAGGGCAATGCAGTGACTTCTGATAATGTCACCCTCTTAGAAAAGATGGACTGACAACAGTGCTGAGGAGAGTTTTATGACAAAAAACATTCACATCTTAGAATGTGAAGCTCTAATTTTGGAAGTCCCTTGACTTTGTTCAGCATAATTTCTTGTCCAGTGAATTGCCTAAACTTTTAATTCTCAAGCACACAATTTTTAGTGTATAGTGAAAAACAATCATGTTTTGAATCCCATTCAGCCAGGTTGCCTCACACAACCTCACAACCCTCTTCTTTCTAAACCAAAACAATCCCTTTATTAGTGGTGCAGCAAAATTAGAGAAGAGCAATTCTGCTGCTAAAGAGCTTGAAAGCTAAATAAAAATATTCTTATGATTCCTATTGCGCTTCAAATAATTTTTGTAACGTTTAAAAATTATGTAATTCAAAAGCTGAAGAAATATTTTGGAGTAGAACACTGCCTTGCAAGATGTTGCAGGGTAGCTCAAGGTGGAAAACTGGTAAGGAGAGGGGACTTTGAGTTCCTAGCAAAAAAGTGTTGATACAAAATTTTTGTGTTTGGATGCTTAAGATTAAATAGAGCAGAAAAGAATGAAGTGGGTAGAAAACAGAAATTTCAAATAGAAAATAGAATGTGGAAGAAAAGGGAGAGGAGAGGAGAGGAGAGGAGAGGAGAGGAGAGGAGAGGAGAGGAGAGGAGAGGAGAGGAGAGGAGAGGAGAGGAGAGGAGAGGAGAGGAGAGGAGAGGAGAGGAGAGGAGAGGAGAGGAGAGGAGAGGAGAGGAGAGGAGAGGAGAGGAGAGGAGAGGAGAGGAGAGGAGAGGAGAGGAGAGGAGAGGAGAGGAGAGAAGAGAAGAGAAGAGAAGAGAAGAGAAGAGAAGAGAAGAGAAGAGAAGAGAAGAGAAGAGAAGAGAAGAGAAGAGAAGAGAAGAGAAGAGAAGAGAAGAGAAGAGAAGAGAAGAGAAGAGAAGAGAAGAGAAGAGAAGAGAAGAGATACAGAAGTGTAATATAGTGAAAGACTGGACAGACTATTTCACTTTTTAAAACTGTTGTAGAAACTTTTATGGAATATTTTAGCTTTGTTTTAGCTTTGTTTTCCTGGTCATAAAAGTTTTAAACCAAACCAACATCCAGCGCTGAAGGAGGATGCACCTTTCCATTTCACCAGTTTTATTTTTCTCTAACCATCAGGTTTAGTAGCATCTTTCCACTGTCCCCAAAATCTAAAAACCATAAAATCACTGAGGTCTAAAAAAGAACTCTTTGGCTTCTCTGGAGCTGTGCTGGATGTTCCAGGCTGTTTAATCTAGGATCCAAACCTCCATCCCAGTGAACAGTCCATGAAGATCACATCATCCTGCCTATGGATCCATCCCCAAATCCCTGCAGCTGGGATCCCATGGGGGCTCAGGGCTGCTCTCTTCTCTCCCACCATCCAGAAGCAACCAAAGCCAGCACACATTGCAGGGTAGGGCTGCTGGGTTGGTAGGTTTGGGTTTTTTTGGATGCTGATTTATTTTTAATAGAGGAAGACATTTCGTTAGCTGGTTGCGTATAAGAAACTTTGTGACAACAATTTTTTCGACAAGCCAGATTTCTCAAAATCTAATAGTCTCCAGCTAGGAATCAAGAAAGACGCATAAAACTTAGGGGATGCATAAAAAACTCTCTGCAATGTCTAGTCCACCACTGGATTTTTGCTCCTTTTCAAACCTTAGGGCATGCAGTATTAGCTAATGGATTTTAAACTAGATATAGCTCAGTGGAGAAGGCTTTTCAATTTTATATGTAGCAGAAAAAGTGAGTTTTCACACAGAATTTATATTCCTTGCTGAATTGGAGTCCATTTGCCTTTGATCATCATAAAGAAATATAAATTAGCTGTAGCCTTCCTTTTGATTCTTTCCCATCTCCCACAGACCCCTTAGGCAGAAGAGACTTGTGTTTGCTCTTGATTAATTTGCTGTTGTATTTTTTAAAGGCGTGTGCCTGTTGTGGATGTTGTAGCAGGAACACGAGGGGATTTTTTTATGCTGGAAGCAGTGGACAAGTCACATCGTTTCCTCTTATTAGTCCCATTTCAGGAAAGGTGCAGACAAGCCATAAAACCACCAGGCTTTAAACAAATGAGGTGGGAAGTGGTGGAGATGAGGGGGTTTTATAGAGAAGCTATTATTTCACATTTCTACTGGAAAAAAATCCCACTGTAATTTCTCACAGGCACTGTTAAACCTGGAATTACTTGAAGTTAACCCACTGCACATTAATTAGAGATTGTTTGGGCTAAGCTAGACTTTTCTGGAATCTTTTCAACATATGTGTGTGTAGGGGGGGAAATCCTTAAAAAATTCATCTTCAGAGAAAATGGACAGAAACTGTTGCATCCTTCCTGCTAATTTACAGAATCCTGTAAATCCTGGGGTTTAGGGAAAAACCTTGCAAAATGAGAAAGACAATATTGCATTGTAGGGGTGAGAAATTCTCTTTTTTGTATGATGAAAGAAGGTGGGTGAATGCAGATGGACACAAGGATTGTGGGAATGAGTGACAGGGAGCACCCAGCTGGATCTCAAACCCTGGGGCTGAAGGACTGGAGGCCACCTAACACAGGAGTTATTGTCCCAAAACTGCCAGCCCTGCTTCCTCACACCACAAAGTCTGAGCAGCAGAGTGAAAGGAGGAGTTCAGAACCCAAGGTTCACATCAGTGCTTTGTTCCCAATTCAGAGCTTTTACTTTAAGCCTCATTGAAACAAGCAAACAAAAAAAATATAAATTTCCTATATTTTTCCTAATTTCAAGCATTGAATGCATTCCAAATTGCCTACTCTGCTATCTTTTCATCATGAAAAAAAGTCACCAGATGGTAAATGTGTTTCAGATGTGTTGACCACCTTTCTTGAATTGCTTGGCAATGCCTGGGAATTTTTTCTTTCTCTTAGCCACTGGCAATTGATGTAGAGTAGAGAAGAAAATGAGTTAACAAAGGATGGATGAATGGATGGATGGATGGATGGATGGATGGATGGATGGATGGATGGATGGATGGATGGATGAGCAGGCAACTACAAATTGTTTGAATTTGATTATCACTCCTCAGCTTTATAAAAAAACTCCTATAATCAACATTAAATACCAATATTTTTAAAAGAAATAATATTTTAGGGCATGCAATTAATTTTGCAGGTGTTGCCTTGAAATTAGAAAACCCTCTTCTGCCTTCCCCAGATCTGTAATTAGGATTTTGCAAGCTTGGCTTTGAAAAAAGATCTGAAAAGACAGTGGTGTTATATATACACTCCCAAGCTGCATGCAAGGAATATCTTGGCCACACTCTTATCACTGAAGACAATATTAATGCATCCAATGTTATTAAAATGTAACTATTAGTCGATATATTGATGTTGCTGACTGTCCAAATTTACTCCTGCAGAGTTTAAATACTTGATGCTGCATTACTGTTGGCAATAAAGATATTTAAAGTGCAGGAAAGTTACACATATTCAGAAGCACTTTATGAGGTTAATTTAGAATATTTAGGTTAAATTAAGTTAAATCTGGGTGTGAAGGTGAATAGGTAATTGATAAAGGAATGTCCTAAAACAAGAGTGAGGCCTTAAGCCATTAAAATTAGTTTATTTGACTTACGTGGTACCTATCAGTGTCCTTTTATTGTCATGCAAAGCTCTCATGCATAATTTCAAGAAGGCTTTTTGAAGTTCTTAGACATCAACGACCATCAGGAATGTGGGAAAGGCAGGTTGGATTTTGGGAGCCAACAGAAACATGTGGAAGAGCCAGGCTGGTTTTGCTGTCCCCTGGAAAACTCCTCCTCGGTGTTTATCAAACCTTTATTTGAACTATCAAAAAATATAATCTGCAAATATAGCTTGGAAATCTCTTGAGAAAAAAAGGAATTCTTGTTGACAAAAACAGTGGCTGTGCTCCTGGCTTTTGATTATGACAGGAAAAGCTCCAAACCACCGATTTAAATAGTGTTGGGTTTTCCTTTGGCACTGCTTCCCCGGGGAGATGCCGTGCTGTCACATTGGGAAGTTTCTTCAGGAGTTACAGCACTGCATTTATACCTAAGTACAGCTCCTGACCCCATGCATTTGCAAATCAAGCAGAGCAGACTAAAGAACCTGTTGTTCTCTCATTTCTTCTGCTTTTTTCCTTTTTTTTTTTTTAAATTGAGAAACTAATTCAGATTTTTCTATTGTTCAAGACCATGACTGCCCAACCTGCTGCTCATTCATTCTCTATGAATACATTAGATTGTTTAATACAGCTAAAATCGCTGGGATTTGAGGAAGGATTTCTGACTTGGAGGCTGCTGTTTGCCAGCTGATGTGTGCTCTGTGTGTGAGACATCTGCCTCCACCAGCAGTAAGAACAAAAATCCTGCAGGGCCAACGCTAAGGGTGGCTGCTGCTGCTGCTTTGCAATTCCTTGGTGACAGTGATAGATTTCCAAACAAATTGGTGCTTAGATTCCAGGGGAGAGCTCCCCAGCAGATTCCAGCACTGCCAGGAGGGGTCAGAGCCAGAGGCTGATCGGTGACTCCATCCTGCCGCTGTCACCCTGCACTGCCTTCCTGCTCCCCCTGCCTCCGTGCATGGACTCAGTGCTGAAATGTTGCCCCAGCCCGCTCTCAGAAACGTTTTAGTGCATATTCGATGCCTTTCCTCTTTGTGCGGGAGGCAGAAAAAGGAAAAAGAGAGGAATCCCATCACACAGGGAACTGTTTGTCCTGCCCTCAGCAGGCCTTTGGTGTACCACAGGCCAAGACCAACAAAAAGGGAAATAGATAAATTAAATTATCTTATCTAAGCAGGACCCACATTTTCAGAGACACCACCCTGAAGAAAAACAGGATGAGGACATCCAGTCTTGCAACAGATCAGAAAATTTTTAACTGGTCAAGGGCTCCTACAGGCACCAGTAGATAATTTGTGATGCACTGAGGGGTACAGGGAATTTTTGGGAAGCCCAGTTTTGTGGCACACACAACTGGGGCACTGACATCTGCTTCCCCCCTGCCCCAGGTGTTTTTTGAAATACTGCCAGGCTGCACACAACTTTCTGATAACAATGTAACCAATGAATTGGCCATCACCAAAAATCTTCCAGTCTTTAATCCAAAAAGCATCAGAGATCCAAGAAGGAAATTCATGGACTAAGTGAAGGTGTTGGCTGTACCTAGGACAGAGGTATATTGTCTCTGCTGAAAAGATAAACGTGCCATCAGTGAAAACACAAATGCCAAGTTACAAGAGCAGAATGGGGCTGTATTTCCCTGTGCTCCTCTGGAGCAGGGCACCCATGGCAGCTGTAATCAGGTGTTGTTATCCATGATATTCAGCATCACTGCAGCAAACCCACACAGAAAGCCCTAAAACTGACCGCTGTAGGAACTGAGCTGATTGAGAGGTCAGGGCTTCTCTGACACTGTCCCATCACTCAACACAGAGAACCTCTGCTTTGGGGTAACCTGTGCTCCCAGTGTCTCTAAAAAACAGTGCCGTGGGAAAACCTGCTCTCAAAGGGCTGGAAAATGCATCATTTCTTGCAGGTTTTTGAGTTTATCATGAAAGGACACTATGCCAGTTTGTAATTTTCAAGCTGTTTGTGATGATTCCCATCCATCTGGGGAGAGGCTGCTGTGGGCATGCAGCAGAAATTCCACGCTGGTTATGGGGGGAGTGGGCAGCAGCAGAAATTCCACGCTGGTTATGGGGGGAGTGGGCAGCAGCAGAAATTCCACGCTGGTTATGGGGGGAGTGGGCAGCAGCAGAAATTCCACGCTGGTTATGGGGGGAGTGGGCAGCAGCAGAAATTCCACGCTGGTTATGGGGGGAGTGGGCAGCAGCAGAAATTCCACGCTGGTTATGGGGGGAGTGGGCAGCAGCAGACATCCCGTGGCTGTGGAGTTGTTCCAGGCTGAGGCTGCCTCCCCCAGCTCCAGCTGCAGTCTGTTTAGTCAGACCCACTGTCACTGCTGCCTTCTCCACCAGCTCGAAATTAGAGCCTGGATCCCTCACCCTGTCACCAAGGAGCTCTGCAAGTGCAGAGGCCGGGGGGAAATGGTGATTATTTTGACAAGGGGATCACAGCAAACCTCTGTGTTCTCCCAGAGCAAATCATACTTCATCGTGGTAATTGAGAGGTGCATTTCTTCCCGCTGATGACTTCTATCTTTGGAGAACTGCTTTTCAGCCTGGAATATTACTCATTTCCTTCCCTCACCAACACCAAATGAGCAGGTGGAGAGTTTTATCCTTTGCCAACCCTATAATCTGCTGTTATTTCCGCAAGGTAGCCCTTTGAGTCAGGTATTTCAACACCAGTGATTCCATTCCTTGAGCAATATTTACATAAATAAAATATACCAGAGCAATCCAATTTGGGGCTTACGTGATTGCCTTCCCCCCCTTTGATCCCCAAACACTTGAAATGTGATTCTTCTCCTCAGCACAGATCTTGTCAAACAGAAACATCTCTGAGCTGCAGTCAGTCTAGACCCATCAGTTTTAACAACCTTCGCTCAAAAAAATAAAATATAATAAAATAAAAAAGAAATTAATAACCTTATTCCTAGAAAAGTGATGAGTGGAACAATTTTTTTGCAGCTTTGAATTATTGATTGCCCTTAAGCATCTCATTTCAAGCCTTTTCAAAGGGGAAGCAAACAAGAATGTAATTTACAAATAAAAATCAGTTTAATGAAAAAAGTCCATAAGACAAATTGATTATGATTCTGGCATGGTTTTGATGAAGAATATTTTAAAATTATTTTGGAAACTAATTTTTGAGTTACATTCCTGTACTGGTTATTGACTGAACCTCCCATGTAGATGAAAACTAAGAAGAGAAAGCTGATTAGAGAACGACAGAGATTTTCTAAAAGGGAGATTTACAGAAACGGATCCTTACTTGCTAAGGCTGCAGAATGTATTTATATAAGTGATTCACCATACGGATGTGGGAAAATGTTCAAATATTTGTGTATCAAGTTTCAGACTCCCATAAATGTTTGCTACAGAAAGTAACACTGACTATAAAATCTCTCTTGGCTATAGAAAGCAACATCGTCTATAAAATATGCCTTGGCTTCAAATCACTCATTTAATTCAGGAAACCCAACATGACAGTGTGAACCAAGTGCAGATGCTTTTTTGTTTGTTTGTTTGTTTTTTTTATTTTTTGCTACCTGGGTAGTAAATACCCATCATGAGTCTGAATTCCTGACAAGACCCTCCCTGCCAAGCCCGTGTTTCCATACCAATTCCTGCATCCAGGGTTTTTCAGATGCTGGAATTACAGATCCCGTTAGGACTTGGCCCAGAAGTCGGTACCAGCAGCAGCAGCTTGTGAGGGGCTGAGTTTGCCACAAGAAATCCCCGTGGTCTTGCTGAAAATTCCCCATCCCAGGGCAGGGAAGAAGAATCTGTCACGATTGTGGAGAAAGGTCCAGTTGCTGGTTAAGAAAGGTGGAGGACCTCCTAATTAAAAGATAGGTTTTAAAACTTTATTTGAATAATATCTACCAAAAAGTGTCTGTGGGGCCACGTCCTGCAGCCAAAATCTCTCTGGGTAACTGGAATTTTGTAGAGCTACCACTTTTCTCCCCCAGGATAGAAAAAGAGCTGCCCACCCAGAGCCCAGGTGAAACAGAGCTTGACTGAAGCCAAGACTGCCAGAGCATCACCAAAATTGCATTTACATGCCTGGAATCATGGAATGGTTTGGGTAGGGAAGGAGCCTTAAAAATCACCTTGTTCCAACCCCTTTCCATGGGCAGGGAATTTTTCACTGTCCCAGCTTGCTCCAAGCCCCACCCAGGCAGGCGCTGATGAACAAATCTCAGTAACAGTAAAACCCCTGTATATTTAAATAAAGTTACTTTTAGATTTCCTCCTCTGTTCTTACTCTGCAATATAACAGATTGTTCTTATCATCATAATGAAGTAGAATAATAAGGAAGAAATTTAATATCTCTCAATATTTTTTTACTGTTTGGAAAACAAGAACTTGAGGAGAAAATACAGAGTGGCATAGCCATTACTGCAAACGTTGTGTGTTAATTTTGATGACTGAAAATTGCAAGACAACATAATTATTTGACATAGTTCATTAAAACAAAATACTGCTATTGCAGTGTAAACTTAAAAGGTGCTTAAACTTGGCAATACCATTTTTGCTGAGAGGTCAGGGCAGGGTAGTACCAGCTGCAAATCATGTCATTATTCCCAGGGCTGCAGTTCAGCCGGGGTAAAATATGACGCACTGTCATTTAGCAGGCACCAAAAAATCATAAAAATCCCCTTGAATCATGTAATCACAGGTACCTCTGGGACAGCCTCTTTGTCCTGAAGAAGAAGTGAGAATATTTTGGAAAACACATCCACTTTATGTCTTCATCCAAGGAAACAACCACAAATCAATTGGATTAGAGCCGTGCCTGGGCGAACCAGGAGTTAAGGTTGTGCATGTCAGCATTTCTATTAGGCTGATAAGTAACCTGCTGTGAAAAACCTCAGCAGCAGCCTGCATGGGCTCTGCAAATAAGTTGTCTTATTATTTCCTCCAAATTTTAAATCATCGGTCATTTGGAACTCGTGTCAGCTTCATTTTGCTGCTGTGAGCCTGCCAACTTCAAGAACATCCTTGGGCAGATATTTATACCTGAAATACCAGGTGTGGATTGAATTTATCTGCACAGGCTGGGAAAATGAATGCTCAGCTGGTCCCTGTTGGTGGTGATGGAGGAGTTAAAGCTCCCAGCAATTTTGTGGAATGTAAGCTCTAAAATTTTATTAATAAAAAATCATCCAGCAAGTTTAGTCATCCTGGGTTTCTTTAATGAAAATATCTTTAAAAATATAAACACATAGAGTAAATATTCAAGTAAAAATGATTCACAGATGCATTTTTAAAGCCTTTGTGACAGGTTTTAATATAAAGTTTAAACAAAATTACCAGAATAAAGCTTGTGGATATTGAATTCCTGACTTTGTTATTCTTTTAAGAATATATGATCTGTTCAGCAACAGAGATAAAAAAAAGTATTGCAAAATTGACAAGATCTTAAATATGCCAAATTAACCTTGAAGGGAGAAAAAGGCAAAGCTACACAAACTGCAAGGGGAAACAGAAAGCTCAATAAGTCACAGGCTGTTGTTTCATTTCAAACACTGAGTGCAAAGCCTTCAGACATGGAGGGAGAAAAACATTTCAAACAAAATATTTTTCCAGTCACTCCCATGGAAACGAGGTCGCTGTGGGGGTTCATTTTCTTTGATGCATCAGAGTCCCAGAGGGGCCGAGGTTGGAGGCACCTCTAGGGATCATCCAGCCCAATCCCTGCTGGAGCAAGGGCTGGGCTTTGGAAATCTCCAAGGATGGAAGTTCCAGCACCTTGCTGGGCAAGCTGGTCCTGGCCTTGACCTCCTTCTCTTGGGTGAAGCACAGCTTCAGATTTCACTTCTCTTGACTGGGGGGCCCCTTGGCCATCACTGGGCACCCCTGAGAAGAACCTTTGGGCCAATCCCAGCTCACTCAGCCTCTTCTCCAACCCCTGAATCCTCTTCATGGCCCTTTGCTGGAATTGCTCCAGTGTGTCCTTGCCTGTCTCATGCTGGAGAGATCAGCACTGGGTCTTTGATGGACTTTATGGGGTTTCAATTGGTTCCTCCAGCATTTCCAGGCCCTGCTGGATGGCAGCCACTCCTCCCAGTCCTGTGTCACCTGCAGACCTGCTGAGGTTGCATTTTTGTCACCTCCAAAGCCACTAACGAGGAGGTTAAACAATGTCTGTACCAAGGGAAGAACCTGCTGTACCCTCAGATATAATAAATTAGATTTCTACATGAGATAAATGTTCATTAAATGAAAGTGATGCACAACCTTTCTCCATTTTCCCCCTCACCAGCACTACAGAACAGGACACAAGTGCACCTTCAGAAACAAAATTAATATATTCAAATAGGGGTTTTGCATCTTGAAAACAAGCTCTAAATATCCTTTAAAATACATTCAATCTCTCTTTAAGCTATCAGGAAGGAACATTCAATCTGTTAGCCAGCTAACCGAGCAAAAAAGAATTTACATATACATTTTTAACAATGAGTTTGGAAATTAAATCTGGGTTGTTTCGACCTCTGTGCCTGTGCCAAGCCCAGAGACCAGCTCAACTTCTCAGTATTCCCACCCAGGAAAAAAGGTGCTTTTGGCAAAGTGTCTGTGGAAACACTTTTCAAAACTGTGCATAGAAGTTGAAAAATAAAATTTTAATTGTTTGGCTTGCGGTCCGCCCCACAGAATATTGATAATAATGTTTTATCTAAGATAGTTATAATTGGTTTCTTTCAGGAAGCCACATTATAATCACATTAAGGCACTTCAGGGTGTCTGCCCTAACAATGGCAGGTCCTGCTGGGTCTTATTACTTAAATGTGCTCGCAGTGGCTCTCCCTGCTGCTGCCTCATTTATCTTTTCTGGGCAGAGATTGATCCCAACTTTCCCCAAGTTGTATTTATTTTGCTAAGCAGAGCATTGATCGATGCCATATGAGCTGAGACAACCAAATTCATTTTTCTAATGAGAGACTTTCCAGAAAGCCTCGTGAAATTTATTTATTTGGACGATACCTTAGAGTTAATTACTCCATGCAGAGAGCAAGATAATAACCAAAGGATCAAACAAGGATAATTGTTTCTCCCATTTGGCAAGACTCTGCAGGAAAATTTGGGTATTCCTGGGAGGTTAATGGGAGTCCAGGCTCATGGACTGCTCATCCCACAAAGCCAGACATGTCCAGTTGGGCTGGTCTGAAACTGTGTTATGACACATTGATTAACTGGAAAAAAAAATTTGGGAATATAGTGCTAAATACCATGGATAGAGACCAACCACTTCTTTCTGTGGCAGCCCTGTGGTGAGCAGATGGAAACAGGCTGATGTGAAAAGGGACATTAAACTCTTCTCACTGGAATATAGACACACTCCCTTAGAAAAATGCATGGAAAAACAACCAGCAGCCTCCAAAGAGCTCCAGCCAGATTTTGGACACAATTTTAGTACTGAAATTATATTAATTTAACCATTTTACTTAAGGTTATTTCAAGTACCAGAAAACAGCCAAACACAATGAAGTGTGTAGAATTTTAAAGTTGCTTTAATACTTGAATTTAAAGAAAATCCTCAGTCAGCCAAGGCTGCCCTGGGTCACATTCTCCATTCCCCATTCCTGAGTGGGAATTCTCCTGGAGCACAGCCCAAGGCCTGCAGCAGTACCCCAGGGGTACCCACCTGAACTCTCAGGTGTCCAGTAAAGGGTGAACTTATCTTTATTATCAGTGCCAGCACTAAAATCCTCTCTCATCTCCAGCTTCTGGCTTTTACAAAAATGGCAGGAATTTAATCTCTCTGTGATCTCCATCTCTTTGTTAAATTTCATTATGAATACTTCATGGCCTAAAAACCCATTAGTGCAGATACCTGGGGAGGTAAAGAGACACAAGTATGCAATCCTATATATATATATATGTATATAGTTAATATCTGTACCTTATCCATCACTAAAACTAAGTTTCACCTTGGTCACATTACCAATATTTTCCTACTTCTCCAGGACCATTAGAAAGTAAAACCCTCACTAGCAGCAAGTGTAATTAAAGCTAATTTTATCTCAGATTCAGTCTCCAAATGACAAAGCATGAAACCTGCATTTTGTACAGGTGGAGCAGCAGCAGTTTGGAAATGACGTGTGCAGGCAATGAGTGAATTCCCTCCTGAACTGTTCACTCAGCTTGGCCTAAATTAGTTCTGTACCTCCCTTGTACCCCAAGCCATGAGCATATGCATCAAACACATAGCAGAGAGTAAAAACCTTTAGAAAAATATTCAGCAAGGAGTGGAAATTAATTCCTGATGTTCCACCAGGGTGGCACCATTCTTCTGGGGTTGTAACCCAATCCAAACTGCAGGGCTTCCAAAGCTGAAAAGGGGGAAAATCATCCTAGTGTGGGATAAACAATATTGTAAAACATCCTGATATGGGATAAACAGAATGGCTCTGAGGATCTTCTAGAGAGAAATTAAAATGGAAACCACATTTTAATGCCATTAATGGCACTTTATCCGAGAATTTTCTTCGTACTGCAGGATCCGAGGGCTCAAGTTCCACATTAATATCTGTTTTATGGTTCCCTCTGCCCCAGAACGAGCCATAATTTCATTATCAATTCCAGACATCCCTGTCTGAGATGTATTTTCGGTGTTTACAATGCTTTTCAAAACAGAACTAATGAACTGTGTGTTTTAAAGGATTCTGGGGGGTTTGAGGGCAGGCCTGGTATTAGAGATAGAAAGGAAATGGCAGCAATAAAGTTCAAACGATGCCTGGTGTACAAATAAAAGTTGCAAGCAGCAAATGCTGTGTCTTTGCATAATCGTGACTCATCTGAGTTCTCTGTGGGCAGGGAGGGGAAACCATAAAATGCTGCTTCATAGGAGGAAGGAAGAAGTTCTCTCTGAGAAAGGAAGAAGTTCTCCAAGCTGGGATCATGTTTTTCACCAACTCCTCAGATATCTAAACTCATCCAGAAATTATACCCTCAAATTCAACACATTAAAAATATTTTAAAATAATAAAAAAATTAAAATGCACATTAAAAACAATGAAAAATTACAGATATTCACAATTTTCTATAATTTTTGTCCTAGAAATTATATTTTAGTGTGATTTCTTCCATCTCTGATTATTTTTTTGTGTTCATCCTCGCTCCTTGTTGGGCTGAGCTGGTTCCTGCAGCTTCAGCTCTTTTCCTGCTGCTCCTTTGCCCAGACACATTGCCCAGATTTGATCACAGCTAAGAAGAGATCCCACTTACATCTCTACTTCTGGTCACTCTCAGGTCTCTCTCTACCTCAGCTTTTCACATCTTTACCATCTGTGTATCTGCAGAGATATTTGTGATAACTCCATGTGTCTCTGTCTGCTATTTCATGTTTGGAATTATTTTTTTTCTCATAGTGCAAGAACCTATTCTTCCTTCATCTGCTCTAGAATATCCAAATATCTTCTTATACACAAATTATTTAACTGCTAGGTTTTACACCCCTTACACCCTTTTGAAGGTGTAACTTTTTTTAACTGCAGAAACGTTCTGCACATCTCCCTCAAAGTTTTTTTGGTTTTTTTTTTTTTTTTTTTTTTTTTTTTTTTTTTTTTTTGCATTTAACCTACACAACAATATTTGGGCAGATATTTTGGATATATTGGGCAGATATTCCATAGCCCCCAGATGCAGGCTGTAAATGCACATCAGTGAGGAACATGTACAATTATACCGAGCAAATTAGAGAAATAAAAGATATTCTGGGAAAATCCTGACCTTGAGCTGTCTGTGGCTGGTGAGTGTTGTAACAGGGCTGTAAAGCTGCAGCATGTGCTGTATCACAGCATGTGCTGTATCACAGCATGTTCTGTTATCAGCACCTTTGGAGATGATAAGAAGAAACGTATTTTTGCAGGATCAGTTCAGTCAGCCTAAACCAGACACTTAAAATAGGTCAAGGAGTTGTTAAGTTGCAGCACTCAGTAGTCATTAATTCCAGTGATCAGCTCAAATGTAGATGTCTGCACTGTCACTGGGGGAACTTTGGTGAGACAGAGCCTTAGTGGGATTTCCCTCCTAGGAGCTTCTCCCTCTCTTCAGCTCATCCACTAATAAACATTTGTCCTTGGCTTTATGGTAGAAATCCTTACCAAGGCACACAAAAGTTGCTATTTCTGCACCAAATCAGATGAGACGTGGCAAGGGCAGGGTGATCCCTCAAAGAACTTTCAGGAAAACCCGCAGTGCACAGCCCCTTTTTGATCTTCCAGGTTTTATCCCAGGTCTTACACCTGCACAGAAGGTTATGTAAAACCTTGTCCAACCACCCTGCGCTTCATCTTCAAAGCAGGTTCAGTTCTGCCTGCACAATCCCATCCTTTTTTTCTGGTGGAGTGTGTCACGCTTTGTTTTCACGTGTGGCAGGCTGACTTTTAACTTCGCTAGCATCTGTGACCATGTTCAGATTTACGTTCTGGAGCATGGTGGGTCTGTTTTGCCAATAATGGATGAGCTGTTTCCAGAGGAAATCATTCTCCAGGTTCACGTGTTCTCCCTGGTTGCTTAGCTCCAGAACCTCTCCCCAGTGACAAAGCCTTCAAAGGTCACTGTCTGTGTGTAGATAACCTAAAATTGCTCCAAGATCTCCCTGCTGCTTGTCTGACATCCCTGCATTGGGGCATTCTCCTCCAGGTGAGGCCAGGCCTCGTTATCCCTATCATTATTCCAAGAAAGACTATTTAGCAATGCTTTCCCACCTGGAGCTCTCTTTCCCAGCTAAAATGCAAAATCGAGTCTGAGTCGGGATCATTTTATCAAATTAGGGAGAGTTCTACAAGTACTTGTGGGATTTTTCTCCTCAGGAAGGATTTAGCATGAGGAATGGCTCCTTTTGTGCTGCTGGGGTGGATTCTCTGAGGTGAAGAACCTGAAGTTGATTAAATTAGTTATGTTTTGTTTATGCAGGGTTCCAAACTGGAAGTATGGAAGAAGAGATGGAGATTCCATGGGGACAAGCAGGAAAAGCTGTGTGGGAAGGGCCAATTATCAACATCCAGGCCAGGAATGCTGTTAGAGAGAGCAAGTTGTGAGTGCACACTGGGATCACTCCACACTAACAGATCCACTACAGAGCACTGATTTGCAGAATTTTAAACTGATATCTCTGTATATTCCTTAATCCTCTTACTCCAAAGGAGATGATGAATAAAAGTATCTCAATGTTCCAAATCCAGCCAGGTCCCAACTGCAAAAACTGAGGAAGACTCTGGAGAAAGACACTCTGAACCTGCACCAGGCACACAGAGGTGAGAGGAGAAGCAAAAGGAGAGAAATCAGGGTCTGCCTCTGTCCAGCTCCTGAATAAATTGGGATCCAGACATAACCCAGGGTAACTAATTGCCCTGTACAGCTTCATTAGTTTCTGTTGGCTTTAAGCACTTGCCTCTTGAAATTCTTGTCCAAAGCCTTTTTTTGACATGTTTTTCAATGTTTTATTTTCCCCGTGGAAAATCATGGCCTTCAGTTTGTGTAGGAACCCTGCATGGAATGAAATCCCCAGGAGACAAAAAAAAAAGGAGTTGGTGGCAAAACACCCTTTTGTTCTGAGAGAACTTGTCCTGAACTGAGCAGAGTGTCTGCTCCCACTTTTCAGAGGTGACAGGGACTGGCCTTGGTCTCATGGGAGCCTGGGAAAAGCATTTTTCTTGTGGTGTCTTCAGCTAGGAAAACCCTCCTTGAATATCACCCTGAGCTCAAAAACCAAAATCCTCATAACCACTAATTTATAAACTAAAATAAAAAATTGAAACCAAGAGCTTGAAGAAAGACTTTCAATTTACATGTGTGTATGTCTCCATACAGTGTTACAGTTTCTATCATCATTTTTAAACAGCTTGAATGGCTTCAGAAGGAATTTCTGGGGTTCAGTATATTTTAAGTCCCTACTGTTTACATGATGCTCGGATTATTTCTTCTGCCAGACTTCCAAGAATATGATTTTTAAGGAGATATTTAATGCATTAAAATTCTAAAAATGAGAAATAAATAACTTGCTGCAGAAAAAAAAAAACAAACTGGGGGGAAAAAAAACCAAGCTACATTTACAGGTGGATCCATGAGATATCTGAAGGAAAGGAGAAACAACAGAAAAATGAAGATGTCCAATGTGATAAATATCATTCAGTACTACCCATGTTGTTCTCCATGCACACATCACTTGACTTTGATGTTTCATTACAGATGTTTGCTTGTGACCATTGCCAGTCTCCCAGAACATTGCAGTGCCTGCACTCTTGTTTTTTCTGTGATGATGCTGCATGAGGCCATTTACTGTCCCCAGTTCAGAAACCAGGCCCTGACAGCGCTGAAGGGAAGTGCACAGCCCTGAGACAGAAGTCTGGCACAACTCAGAGACAGCTTGTTAGGGTTTTGTCCAAAATAGACTTGTCTGACTTATTGCAGATTAAAGGAGCCTTAAGGGGGCTGATTGCTGTGTTTACTTGAGGAATGCATTTGGTAATGCTGTGATTATAGAAACAGACACTTTCACTTAGCTGACCTGTCCTGATTTAATTATTTTACTGTGCAGAGCCTTTGCTGTGCAGCCAGGTGTCCTCGGCTATCAGTGTCAGGTTCCTGATGGCCTCCCCTGGCCCCAAAGGTGCCTCCAGGTCTGAGTGACCTCTGTGCCTCCATCCATGGTTGTGCAGGGCCTGGGATGTTCTGCCTGCTCTTCCCAAAGCCATTCCCAGGACACAGGATGAGCCAGGGCTCAGAACCTTGGCTCCTGACAATTGCCTGGATGTCTGTATAGATGGCAGATCTGCATCTATTTTTTTTTTCCTGACCTAAAGCCTAATTTCTTCACTAGAGGACTGATTAAGCTTGGAGGAGTCTCCTCAGAGCAGACGTGGAGTCACAGAAGATGCTGAGTGGAAAAGGATCCACCAGGATCATCAAATCCATCTCTTGAGTGAATGGCTTGTTGAGTTGAGTATTTTGATGACATGGTTTAGTGGGCAAGGGGGGAATAAGGCAAAGGTTGGACTTAATGAATCTTGGAGGCCTTTTCCAACCTTAGTGATCTGATGATTTTTATGGTTGATAAACCATTGAGCTTTTGCTCCAGCTTGGGGCATGTCCGGGCTGGACCATGTGTGGAGGAGAGCTGGAAATGAGGGGAGGGATGGACAGGGCTGGATTTGCTGGGTGCTGCCCTCATGGAGCTCTGCATCCTTCTGGCTGCATGAGAGAGAGCCAGAGTCAGCAGGTGCTGGCTGAATGTACCCAAAATCCCCCCAAAACTAGGGTAAAACATCAACTGAACCCTGTCCTGCCCCAGGACTCTCACACAGCTTCAGGAATCAGAGAACAATGGAATCATGGAATGGTTTGGGTTGGAAGGGACCTTAAAACTCTTCTCCCACCCAGTGCCATGGGCAGGGACACCTTCCATAGAGCAGGAACTCAGCTTCTCTCTTACCACTTCTGAATGCTCATTAATTAGGGAATATTGTTGTTGGTTGCGAAATTTTTTGGCACATCATTCCTGTTTGCAAAGTACAGCTGGCCTTTAAGGGAACGAGACCCAGGAGATCCAAAGATTCCCTTATTCCTGCTCAATTTGAAGTTTATGTTTTTTTCCATGAGGTCCTGGTGGTACCCCAGCATTCTTAATCTACCAACTGCAGGTCCTCTAAAACACAGGGACTCAAGTCTCGTCACTTAATTTAGTCCAAGTTGGAAAGTTTTTGCAGGATATCCTTTTAATTAATTTTTAATTCCTTTATACATTTTTAATTACATTATTAGAGTGCTTGTGTTGAAATTCACCTGGAGTGCTGCACAGGGATAATTAGTTAAAATAGAAGGAGAAAGCCTATTGTGTTTGGGGCTGTTGAGGATTACTGGAATTCAAAATATTCTGGCTCTTTAACTTCAAGATTATACACTAATATGGTCCAAATGCAAATCTGCAAACACAATATTAACCTAGCAAGTGTGAATGGGAAAGAACAAAAAGCCAAGCAAACACCTATTTTCCTGAGAATCACAGAATGCTCATTATTAGACCTGAAGCAGTAATGACACTCCATCTGAATCTTGATTAAAAAATTAATTGCTGTCTCACTATGAAAATAAAAATAAGAAGAAAAGGATAAAGCAATCAAAAAAAGAGGTTTTTACAGAGCTGGAATTAATTGAAACACAATGAATTCCCAAATCCTACAAGGTAGAACTTATCCTAGCAGCCTGAACACTCATTTCCCACTCCAGCTCAAGAGCACAGGTCAATAAACCCTGGCAATGGCAACAATTCCAGACACAAACAGTCAGAGCTAATTTGTTCTTTATTTACATTTGAATTTGAAAACAATAATGTCACATTTATGCTGTGGACCTGTAATTGTTAATTTTAATGGTTTGTGTCTCTGAATTTTAGGGGGTTTCTTACTGAGCAGTGGAAGACAAGTTTGATTTCTTCTGGTTCACCCAAGAAAAAACATGCTGTTTGGAAAAGCTCAATTTTTTTTAAATTATTTGCTCACCTGATGACCATTAGCTCAGAGTTCAGAACCTCACTGCTCACCAGAGAAGAATGAAGTACAAATCAAGCTCTAGAATGGACTTCAGAGAAAGGTTTGGAGATTATCTTGCTCAAAGCAGATATTGGGCCCAGTTAGGAACTTTAATACCATTTTGCTTCCCTGGGAAAACAGCAGATTTCACTGCAGCCTGGAGCACGTGCTGCTCCAAACCTGACAGGAGAGGTGAGTTTATCCATGATAAATTTAATCAGACGTCTGTTAGAAACTCTGATCTGTTAAAAAAAAAAAAATAAATAAAAGAAGAGAGAAGGAATAGAATTGTGTTGGCTGTGTTTTACACAAGCCCTCAAATTCAAATGCTGCAAGGGGAGGAAATGGGAGCAACAAATGGGACACTTGGAATGGCAGATCTGAAAATTTTAAAATCCCAAGTGCCTTGTTATTTATTTATACCCTAAAGCATTTCCAAAAAATAAAAAGATAGCTGAAATTATGTGGAAAAGTAGATCGAATCTGCAGTGCAGCAGTTAAGATTTCTTTGAATAGAGTATTTTGAAATTTAGAATTTTCACAGAAATTAAGAAATTGAATTTTTCTGATCAGACATAAACAATGAGATTTAAAGATTAAGTAGAGCTATTTCTTCAGAAATATAACTAAGGAATTTTTTGGTCCTTCCATCTTCTGTGAAGCTTCAGTTCAGATCTCAGCTTTGATGAGGTTTGTATGAGGTAACTCAACAACAGAGGGTCTCAGAATTAAAGACAAATTCCTAATTTTCCACCAGAAAACCACTTTGCTCATACATTTGATATTAACCACTGCCTTTCTGTATATATTCCCTGGATTTCTTCTCTATGGTTTTACCATCCATCCTGATAAAACTGTTCTGGAGGAGAAATTAAGTGAAAGATAATCCCCCTCTGGTACCATGCACTGTCCAAGGACAAAGATCAAACCTGACAGAAAGGGAAATTCCCTTCTCTCCAGAGGATGTGAATCTCTGTATCTCACAAAAGGATCTACAAACTGAATCCAAGATACCAAGGAATCCTTGGAGTCTGCCCATATTCCAAATTCAGTATTTGTTTTATCTAACAGTCAAAAAAAGGCCAAAAGTCCACTTAGAGATGACCAGCACTCTATGATTAAAGCCCATCAGCTCCTAAATTAAATACTAAAATATTCTGTGGGTAGCATAAAGTTTCCTTGTCTTTCGACCACATCATCCACAGGATTCTTAATCCCACATGCTTGAAATCAAGTGGACAATTTGTCCAGCCCATGGCTGTGACGTGGAGCTCACAGTAGGACAATTAGAAGAACAGTTTTCAGAGTTCCTCCCGTGTGGGGAACCTGATGGATCCTCATTTCCCAGGCTTTCTGCTGGACCATCCCTATGGGACTGACTGCTCCGATGGACTTGCACGAGGAAAAAAAATCTTGTTTTCTACAGCTTTTCCTTGAGGTGGCTTGCTTCAGCTGTGCAGCAGAATGTCATTTACAAGGACATTATGAATTTGCAGAGCAGAGAAAAACCCCTTTGGGGGTGGTGGGGCTGAAGGAACACATCAGGGATGAGGGGATCTCCAGTTCCTGAAGGCCCCATTAATTTCTAATGGCCTCGTCTTTCTGAAGGGAAGGGATAGATGTTGCTCCTGTGGCAGCTGAGGAATTTCAGGGACATTTTTCAGTGTGTGCATGACAAATGTGCAAGCCCAGTAAAGCCAGGCTGTGTTTGTCACTGCTGTAGTAACAACCACCAGTAAATTTGAATTGCTGGCATGGGCCTGATTCAGAACCTTTTAATGCCTTTACAAGACCTGCCTGTGCAGACAGCTGGAAAAGGGGGCTGTTTTTCCTTGACCTGTGGTTTGGGTTTTTTTTGAGCATTCTGGGTTTAGTTTTTATATCTGTGGGAAGCTGAAATGTCAGAATTTCAGGTCTCCACCAGACAGGTCATCAATAAATCATAACGATGTAACGCACTCGCGGCTGTGATTGTAAAAACTCCTAACCCCAGCAACTCATACTTGTTGCCTTCTAACATATTTTAATCCTTTGGGAGCTAGGCAAAATCATCTCTGCAAAAGTGTGATTAGAGCTGGAGTCTCTCACCATCCTGCCTCAGAAGATCAGTGTAAATGAAGGCTCTCAGGCCATGTCTGCATGATCAGCCCACCCCTTTTATTTTGCACAGCATTATTTAATTTTCAGAATCACTGCAATCACTTTGGGTAAATACATTTTGCTTTGTTGGGTCATTCTTCACCTTTTTCTGGCCCCTGACCTGCCTGGAGCACTGTTCTGACCTCATGGAGAGCCACGTACGTGTGGATCAGCTTTGGAGCATTCCTGAGCCTCCGCTCCCAACTTCAAACAAAAGCTCAAACTTCCAGCTCAGAAGTTTGTAGCTTTGGGTGCTGGCCAGAAACGATGCTGTCAAGCTGATATAAACCATCTGCTATTGTATTTACCATTTTTTTTTTTGGCTCTCTATAAGTCTCTGGTTTGGAGAAAAGTCCTTCAGCACAGTCCTTGAATGCTAAGTCTTGGATGGAAGGGACAATATCGTCACAAACCATCAATTTAACTGAGCTCAGGGGAAGTAAAATAGCAAAACACCTCCACAGGCACCTGTGAGATCCTGGGCCTGTTACACACTGAGGAGCCCGCACAGCCTTGGTTCCCCCAGACTTGGAAGGAAATTTGATTTTGTGATGACAACAAAGACATGAGCACAGATTCAGAACTTTATCTTTTTCCTTACCGAAATTTAAATCAAAGCTTCCTTAAACAGATAAAAATATTACCAGTGTTTATCCATTTGGTTGAAAGCTGGATCTCAGCTGGAGGGTTTCTTCAGAATGTGAACATTTCCATCAAAGAGAACATGGGAAATCCTTTCATCACAGTATTTCAGTATGGTGTTTTTTCTCTTTTCAGGTGGGGTTAGAAAGGGAAAACCCAAACAATTGTTGCTACTGAGAACCTGCTGTAGTTGAAGGTGTTCGTTGCAGGGGGGTTGGACTTGAGGGATATGAAGGTCCCTTCCAGCCCAAACCAGTCTATAAGAAAAGCACAATGTGCTCATGTAAATAGTCCCTCTTAACTACACATTCTTGAAACAGTCCAGAACAGCTTCCATGGCCCAAAACCATAGCTCAAACTCCTCAGCTTTTCACAAGCATGAGGCTGGAGTGAAATGATACCCTAGGAAGTGAAAAAATATATTTTATTCAGACAAATCACCTGGCTATCAGCTTTTGCCAGAGCTGACAGAGGGGTGAGAACAGCAGACGCAAGATGATGACTCTGGAAAATCCAAATAATAATCAAAATCCATGAGAAGTATGAGTGCGCTGAGTAATCTACTCCACCAGACTTTGGAGCATGCCACTCTCTAATCTCCACAAAAATAAAACACCAGTATTTATCTGTCAACACTGCTTAATCCATAGTCAGCACCCTCAGAAATGGGCCCCAATGAAGAAAAGTCTGGCACAGGCGCAGAGGCTGCTTTCCACCCCACACTCCTCAAAATGTCATGGGGTGACGTATGCCCGTGTTTTGCAGCAGAAACCTCTGCAGTCCAAGCACTCGGATTTAAACAGACATATTTATGTGGTATTCCTCATCTGGCCCATCAGCTAATTAATTTTCTTTTTGTTTTTTACATTTTCTATTTTGGAAGAGTGTTATAAAACTTGGGGGAATATTGATGGGTTTGTCAAGATGTTTTTATCCACTGACTCCACTATGCTTTAAGGAATCTTTTGGCTAAACAATGCTAGAGAATGGAGGCTTTTAAACTTCCATCCTCTCCATGTCAGGGGATTCTGCACAAAACACAGAAATTATTTTGAACCCAAACATTGTCTCTGAGTGTAATAGATGCAAAGCCAGAGCCCTTTGGTATCCCTGGCACTCACCAACGTTGGGCTGGAGACCCCACACAATTCTAACAAACCTGATTACTAAAAAATGATCAAATCTTTCCACATCACTTGCAGCACAGCAATCAAATGTGAGCCTACAGCAGCATATCTGGCAAATCCTATTTCTCACCCTTATTAGCAAAGGACAAACTGCTAAAACGGAGCCCACCCACTTATTAATTTTTTTTTTTTTTTGCTTGCTCTGGATTTTTAGGATATGCAGTTTTTCTATATTATTTTTATTATACATTAATTTAGAGGGACAATTTATGAGAGCACGGAGTGACAGGACAAGGGGGAATGGCTTCTGACTGAGAGAGGAGGTTTGGATGGGATACTGGGGAGAAATCCTTCCCTGGGAGGATGGGCAGGCCCTGGCACAGAGCAATTGTGGCTGCCCCTGGATCCCTGGCAGTGCCCAAGGCCAGGTTGGACATTGGGCTTGGAGCAGCCTGGGACAGTGGAAGGTGTCCAAGGTGGGGTATAAGGTCCTTTCCAACCCAAATAATTTCATGATCATCTGAAACAAGCATGACTGGGGAGAAGAAGGGAAAGGAGCAATTTTAAACATGAGATTTGAAGAAACTACTTAGCAAAACTTAGAGCTACCTAAATTGAGGTTCAGTGTCTGCTGTTTCCACCTCTGGGCCCTTCCTTCTCCTGCATCTCCAGCCCCATCTGTGCCTCCTCTTGAATCCGTGCTTGTGATGAAGGACCCGTGTTCAAAGCAAAGCCTCGGCACCGTTTGCACTCATTAAACCCCACAGGTGGCAATGATGAGCCCGGGCAGTGCCATGAACCAGGGCCCTGCTAACGGTGTTAAATGGGTGGCAAATGTTCTGTCAAGTGCTGGAGTCACACTCCAGCACACAAAGCTCACTTTGCCTCAGCACTCATTTTTTTGGAGTGAGGCTAGAGGTGTTTCAGCAACGTTTTATTAAGACAAATATGCAAAGAAACAATTTTTAAATTACCGGTGTTCAGGAAACCTGCTTGGAGATAAAAAGAGGGATTACCCAGGGACGAGATGAGTTTGTGTACTCAGGAATCAGGAAGGAGGATACAACGGCTAGAAAAAGGCAGAGATAAAGAAAAACAATTACAAAGAGTCCTTTTATTCAGGATCTTCCTTATAAACAGTCCTAGGTACATTTTTAAAATTATTATGAGAAACACTGCATTGCTGGACAGCAAAGACACAACACAGCTGCACTTTTTCTTGTTGCCAACCATCTTTTAGTACCAAAAAAACCTGAATCTTTGTCTGTTCTTTGTTTGCTCAAAGCAGGTAAAGGAAATGCTGGAAATTTCACCTCCGGAAAAGCATTTTCCATTCTCTCACCATGTTAGTTTTATCCCTAAACACTTTTCTGTACACATAGATTAGTAAATCATATGCATTTTTTATGCAAGGCACAATATATCCCCCACATTGCACTCGATCTATCAACACTGCAGTGATTGTTTTATTAACATTAAAATCAAATTATTAATGAACAGTATCAGCAGCTTCTTTATGTTAATAATGATTAATTGCACTTCTATTTTGGAAAACAGACGACCTCCAGCAATGGATGAGAATAACGTTTGGTGCTGGCATCTCTCCTGCAAAGCTTACAAATAATTTGGTAGAGCAGCTAATTATCTGACAAAGCCAATCAGTCATTAATCTCTTAGGAGATTCCATGAGACCATCCTTTTATAGAAGTCAATCATTATTAATTTATTTTTTGCTTGTTTTCACTGGACAGACTCTCTGATGCCACCACTCAAAATCTGGGCATGCTAAATCAGGAGTTCTCCTCAGTCTGCCTGATTAAATCCATTAACGCTGCACCACTTTTATTAAAATTAAACATTTCTTCCATTCTAAAGTTCTGAAAGGGAAGTGTGTGCAGAAATGCATTCAAAAAAATAATATATGTTATATGGAAATGTTTTTCATAGCAATTTAATTCTTAGTACAGAGTCAAGTGGGTTTCAGCCCAAATAACAGAAATTTAGTTTGGATTCTGAGATACACAAAGAGATTCAAAGTAAGAATTATTTAAACACTCATCACAGAACTGGTCCATGAAATAGTGGATAAAACTTCACAAAAACTTCTCCTGTTCTCAGAAGAATGCTTCCATATTAATTTTCCTTCCAAAATAGGTCACTCTGTTATTAAATAACTATTGCTTGCTTGATTTCTTTTTTTAGAGGAAAACTACAAGGCTGGCATGAAACTTGGGAGGTATTTTTGACTGGAATGTGCTTTTCAATGAGACCTACTTCTACTCCATTTCTTTTCTATTTCTTGCACCAGTTCCTCTTGTTGAACTTTCAAATTCAGGAGGAGATTATGCCCTCATTTATTCCCTCTTGCTCTGAGTTGCTTGCAGAACCTTATTTTCCCCACTTGTCATTCCTACCACTTTTTCAAAAAGAGGTGGGATGAAAGGGGTGTATTTATGGAATCCTTTCTGATTTATTATATGTTTTTAAAACACGTGGAATACTGGATCAGATCCATAGGTGCACACCCTGCAGGTAAATTGAGGAGCAGGAGAAGGAAAACAAGGTTGGCAAGTGGAAAATGGAAAGATTTTACAGCATCTCGAGGGAAGGTGTTGTTTTTTTACCTAATACAGATGCAAGACATGACCAAAACACTGAGTTGAATGCAATGAAACATTAAAAACTCACTGATTTTATATGTGAACATATATATAAAAAAAAGCTTGGATGGAGGCTATCCAGGCTGGGGCTGCTCTCCAAGGGACCTGCAGGAGATGCCCAGCCTCCAGGCTACATGCAGATCCCAAATTTCAGCTCCTCCAATGCCCAGGGGCACCATGACCCACGGGCAGCATCCCTTTGTTCCTGTCCCCACCACCTGCACCCCACAGATGATGTCCCTGCTCCATCACAGGTGTCTGGAAGTGGGGAACAGATTGCCCATGGCAGCCTGTCCCTCTCCTGCAGCCCAGAGCCCAGGAACATCCCTGCAAAGATGGTATCCACAGAAACCCTGGAGCTGCAGAGTTTCACAGCCCACGTTTCTGACAAAGTGGTGGCAAAGCGTTTCCCATACTTATTTTAAAAGTAGCAATTATGGTATCTCCTGCACTTCAGCTTGCAATGAAACACCTGATTGTGGAAGTTTTTGGGAAATGTCGACACACAGCCGTTGCCACTCGGAGTTTTTGGCCTCATAAATCCTGTCACTGTTCACTTTGCTTTGCATAACTGCTGGCCAATTAATTTCCCTTCACATTAACTTGCCTGAGCAGGAGCACACAATCCCCAAGGGAGTGATGCATTGCTTGCCCTCCTCATTTGCTTCCCCAAATGAGCTGCGGGCACTTCAGGTGCCCAGTACAGCTGTAAATCTCCCAAGCTCTTCAGGAGAGGTGGGCTGCAGGTAGGACGTGATCCAAAATTTCTCCTAAATGCACTGGGATGGAGCCATGAGGGGGAATCCCTGCAGGGAACTTGTGTTTGAAAAAGGGAAGCCAAACCACATTCCCTGCCTGTGTCAGGAGGCTGGAATGAGATGATTTTTCAAGTCCCTTCTAACCCAAACCACTCCATGATTTTTTTACCAGACTCCTCCAGGATTTGTGTTAATTCCAAGCGTTGTCTGGTCACCTTTATAAATAGGGGACATATCAAGATATGAGCAAGGAGCTGTTTTCTTGTACCTCAGTCATGTAGAGGATGATTGCAGAGCATCCATATGGTTCCTCTTCTGTGCTTGGTACAACTACACCTGGCCCAAAACATTTATTGGATGTAGTATCCCAGGAATTATATGGCCCCTGAGGCAGCAAAGCTGGTGTTCCTGCCAGGGTAAGTTATGTTACAGCTGAATAATGTTACAACCCAAAGTTCATTGTGCTACAGGAAGTGTGGGAAAAGGTTTAAAGGGATCTTTGCTTTCCCAAAGGATCTATGTTTCTTCACCTTCCATCCTTGCAGTCTAAAAATGTTATCTCTATTACCTCAACAATCTTCTTTTAAGGCTTTGCTGGTTATTTCTGTGTGCTTGTAGGTTTTGGTAGCTTTTTTTCCCTCTTTGCTGTCTTTTATGTGTGCATGAAAAATGAACAAAAGTTGTGCAATAAAAGATATTTCATTAATAAAAGCTTTTCAGATCTTTATTAACCACTAGTGCCATTAGTCAGGGAGAGGAGAAAATTCCTCAGTCAGAATTCCCGAGCTGATTCTCTGAGACAGCAAAAAGGGGTAGAAAACTGTTGCAATAAAAAAAATATATATATATTAAAAAAAAATAAAAAGGTGGAAAATTCCAAGCTGCTGCCTTCACTGCTTCATGATTGTGTTACTTACATTTATCTGATGAAAACAAACACTGGCTGTAAATGTAAAACAAAATGTAAAACAACAGGATCTGAGGCACAGTGCTGGTGCCTGGCCCACAGTGGAACCATTTCCACCACACGGGTTGCAGTTATTGCCAACACACCCTGCTTTCCCCTCATATGGTGTATTTTTGTGACTAACCACGCACTAAAGAGCTTCACACAAATGCTTCATTAAGGAACTTTTGATTAGTCATGAATGCTCTACAGCCACCAAGAGATTTGCTGAATATAAAAGCTTCTCCTGTTCCACCTTACCATGGAAAAGATTGACATATTTAATAGGAACAAACAGTCACATCTCTTCTACAGTCATCATTTTGGAATCTAAAATCCAGTATCACACTAAGAAATATTTGAATTAATTTCCTAAATAATTTCCTTAATTTCCTCTTTTACGTCCTCATTATTTACTTGAACATGATATTTGTTTCTTAAATACGGGAAGACACAAAGCCATCTCTTCACTAGTGATCCCTGCACCAAACTCTATTTTTGGGCAATTCCTGAAGACCTGTTGAAGCTATGCAGCAAAACATTCTCATGAACACTTTGCCACTGCCCTGGAAAACAATTTTCTCTTCACAAGAGATCTTCACACGGTGCAGGGGAATTATTAAAAATAATCTGTTCTCTAAAGGAAGAGAGATCCCCAAGGTTGGGTGGTCCACGTGCTAAAGAAAATGGTTTTTATGAGCTGGTTAACATGGTGAAGGTAACTACAGTTAGTCAAACACAGGCATGAATGACCACAATATTTCGGGGATCATAATTCTGAAGAAAATGAGCTCCAATTTGTCAAAGATTTGGACTTGGACTTCTGCCTCTGGCACAGGATTTGGTTTTAGATGGACTGAGAGTCTTATGATTCTTGTCGTGATAGTTGAGGTCTTAAGTGAAAATCCATAGGAAAAATCCTGTGAGGAAAATGTTCTGATGCTCCAAAAGTGAGGATTACATTGAGGCTCTGCAGGATGAAGAAAAGTATTTTTGACAAATTATTCCAAATACTTCAAACAACCCTGCTTTGTAGACACTGATTAAATTACAGTAAGGAAAGAAACCAAATATTTGATTTCTCTTGGTAGTTTCCCTTACTAGAGGACTTTAGACATCTCTGGTGGTGCTCTCTGACCTTTTGTACCATGGACCATGTAACAAAAATGATGTCGTGTTGTGCTTCAGTGGAGTTGAGCACACAAGTTGGAGGCACCTCATTCCTGCAAAAACAGGAGTTGATTTCCCACTAACTGGGATAATTGTCTCGGGTTCAGTGAAGACACTCTTTATTCATACACTTTAGACAAAGGAAGGCCCACGGTGTTTGCATAAATTTTGCTTTTTGCCTGAAGATAAAGCAGCCAGTATTCCCTTTGCAGCAGGAACAGCCATGGCCTCTATCCTATTGATTCCTCTATCCATGGAAAATGCTGCTGCAGATCAGGAATACTGTCTGCTCCTGCCCAGCTGGAGGTGTTAGCTGAATTTCCAAGATTTAAATATTTATTGCACTTTCAGTAATTTCTCAAAGTTTCCCTGAGTTTTTTTTCAACTTGTCTGATCTCTACCTAGGGGGAGGAAAACTTTTAAAACTGCCAAAAGCCAAAGTATTTTTAGAGAGGGCATCATGTATTGATTATTGCTAAATCTCCGTGGACTAAGACACTATGTTATTGTCAGCATTTTTATTGCTGCCACTGCTTTATTTTTTTTTTCCTTTTAATAGTTACAAGTGAGTCTAATATATTTTAGGTCAAACTCTTCTACCATCTACTAGCCACTGAGAACTTTTCATAAGAAGCATATCCAGCGTCAAGAGGCAGAAAAATGAATATATTTGCTGTGTTTCTCTTTCTATCAGCCATTGCAGAGAAGAAGAAATGCTATTTCTGTTTGTTTTGACAAGCAAAGAGAATAATCTCGTTCTCCTCTTGATCTCGCTATCCCTTCACAGATTACAGTTATCTCATATGTAATGTAAAAATCTTATAGAAATTGAAATGCGTGAAGGGGAGACAGGAACAGGTCTCTCAGGATGCATGGAAACAGGAATTTGTCAGGGGAATTGGGCCCAGAAAACACAGGGGTAAATTGTGAACAACGAAGAATCTGCCCATATGGAAAATGTTACAGAAAGTTCAATTTGATGCACATTTGAAAGGGCAAAGCCCTCCTTGTTCTGCTCCCCTCTCTCTGCAGCTTGGGCCATATTTACCCTCTCAAAACCAGCCCTGCACAGAGCACAAGGACAAAGAAAGCACCAGGTCTTGGGCTTTTGGGTCCAGACCATTCATGGTCCTATGGGCAGTGGTTGAGGGAGCTGGGAAGGGGCTGGAGAATTCCTGAGGGAGCTGGGAAGGGGCTCAGCCTGGAGAAAAGGGGGATCAGGGGGGGTCCTTGTGGCTCTGCACAGCTCCCTGACAGGAGGGGACAGCCGGGGGGGATTTGGGATCTGCTCCAGGGAACAGGGACAGGAGCAGAGGGAACGGCCTCAGGCTGGGCCAGGGGAGGGTCAGGGTGGACACCAGCAGGAATTTCCCCATGGAAAGGGTGGTCAGGGATTGGAACTGCACAGGGAGGTTTGGATCCCCATCCCTGGAGGTGTTCAGGGAAGGGCTGGATGTGGCACTCAGTTCCCTGGGCTGGGGATAAGGTGGGGATCAGGCACAGCTTGGGCTCCGTGATCTTGGAGGGTTTTTCCACCCTTAATGATTCTGTTATTTTGTGATCTTCATGGCCAGCGAATTTTTATTTATGCATTTATCTTCATGAAGCAGCTTTTTGTATCTCCTGCATTAATTTATTTTAAAAAAAGGGAAATCATATCAGAAATGTTCTCATTTCTTCATGCCATAATTTGGCATAGACCCTGACATTAAGCAGACCTTACTTTTTTTTAGATCCTGATAACACATTTCTGTTCCCAAGCAGACCCAGATAACGATGGCCACTGCTGATGAGAGGCTTATCTGTGGTGTTTCTGTCAGAGAAAGTGCAGTGTAACACAGGTCAAGTAAGCCAGGGTTTGTGTGAGGAAAAAGGAAAATTAATTGCAAAGCCCAGCTTACAACATCTCCAATAATGAACTTGTTCAGCTCACTGTTCTCTCTGATGGTGAAATTCAGGAGGCTGGGGCTGAACCTGCTGTGCTCCAGCTGTATGCACAGCATTCCTCCCCGCAAGAATAAATGGGATTTTTATCCTTCCACTCCTCCCTCTGGGTCAGAGCAGGGGATGTCAGCAGGGATGATGTGACAGATCAAACAGGAGCTTCAGCACGCCCGGATTTCTGCTGCAGCTTGGACGTGCCATCCCTGTGTCCCAGTGTCCCTTGTCAAACACCCTGGCACAGAGGGAGGGCACCCAGGGAGTCCCTGGGACAGGAGCAGGAATGCTGCAGCTGCTTCCCAGGCGCACGTGGAGGGAGCAGGAGCCACTCCAGGAATGAGGTGTGAGGAGAACTGAGCTCCACTTGAAAGGACTCAGAGAGAACTCACAGCTGCTCGAGTTACGGGGTCGGGAGTGCCGGAGAGGAGAGCGGCTCTTCTGCTCCATGCCACGGCAAATCCTTGGAAAACGGCATGGGAATCACCCAGGTACACACATTACCAGCACTGGAAAACATTTCTTCTCTTCTCTGGTGTTTCCTGTTGCTTAAGTAAGGGGAAGAATGGAATGAAAGGTGGAGCTCTACAAACTCCAAGGATTTTAAAGCCCATTTGCTGATGTGCTTTGGGAGCACCTTTCCAACACCAACATCCAAACCTGACACTGTCATCGTGCTCATCCCTGCAAATATCCCAGATTATTTTAACCAACCTCTGGGCAAAATCCAAACTCTTCCATAAATTTTACACACCCTGAGAGCAGTTACAGAGCCAACACCATGGCTCACATTGTGAGTGTCCTCACTAAACTCTGCCTACTGCACAGCACAGGCCAGCAGGACAATTCTGAATTTACTCAGCAGAGTTCTCCTTTCTACATTTTTTACACACAAACCCTGTGCAAATATCTTTTTTTTTCTTCTTTTTTTTTTCTGTTGCTTGTTATTCCCAGCAGCTTTTCTTAGTGCTATTTTGCCATTTCTCACAAGTTTCTCTGTGCTGTAATTATGCCAGTCTGCTTTCCAAACATACTTTTTTTTTTTTTTTTTTGGTACTGAAATAGAAAGGTTGGGACTGCACGAAGGAAGGGGGAATAATTTTCACAGAATTATTTCTGCGACTTCAGGGACTGCACGCAATATTTTTACAGCTTTCCATAGATTTTCCTTCTCTCTCCACTTGCACATGTTTGGAAATCACTCAGGCAGCACGACATCCTGAATATCCCAGCCTAGGAAAAGCAACTGCTGTGCCTGCAGGAGTGGATATTTTACATGAGACAAGTGGTTATTGTCAACGAGACTGGGAATAACTTGCCTGAACGTTTCCAAGCTGGCTCCAGCTCTGTATATGCAACACGAGCAGTGATGGAGTAGCTACAATATTTCACCAGCAGCACAACTCCCTGCAGACATCAGCAGGTTTTATCAGGCTCACAGGGAATGTTCCCACTGTTTATTGCACTGGGGTAGTTCTGCCTCCAACAGCTCAGGCCAGATTAGACTTTTCAAAAGCCCTGATTCTTGAATTTTATATTTTAATGCTTTTTGACTGGTGGGGCTGAAGGGGTTTTTTGGCAGGTTTTCATCAGAAGCAAACAAAGAAGCAAAATATTTCCCAGAGACTGCTCGAATGCTCATAATTTGATATCATTTTGGGGCTGAAATGTGCAAACAATGTGATTAGGCAATATAAGAAATGCCGCATAAGATAAAACCCCCAAAAACCAAGTTCCTAATATTCTGAGCCGACTTTGGGGCTGGTGATATTTAAAGCTAGGAACTCCAGCTCTCTTAAGATAACCAAGAGAAATCCACTGCAGCTGTCTGCACCAAGGTGGAGATTCAGGGATATCTCCTTTAAAAATCTCTGTTCATCAGTATGGGAGGCCAGCTCTCCTGCCTCAGCTTGGAACTCTCCCTCCAGCAAGGTTAGAGAGTGGCATTATAATTTCATAATAAGCCACGGGATGAGCATAGAATTCCTGATATGTGCAGGACTGCTTGGAACCGAAGGCACGAGGAGGTGTCTCCAATTAAATGATGGCAAATTGCACAGCCCAGTTAAAATACTGACTCAGATATTTGTGCAGCAAAGGGCTCCAGCTCAAGCCCAGCCTTTCCCAGCAAAGAACTCATTTCTGGGGGCAGCTCTCAGTTGATTTTAAGAGGGCTTTGCTGCTTAGATGTTTATTGAAACTAAAAACAGGGGAAGAGTTTAGTAAAGGCCACCCAGCTCTCCTGGCAGAGGCATCAGCTCTCACATTCTCAGAGATGAGATTCTGCTCCCTGCCAGCACAGCACCTCTGCCTCCCTCTGAGCCCTCAGCTCATTTGCTGGCCAAGGCACAGGTCTGTCACTGTTCCAGCCTGGGGAGGAGACGTTTCTGCCAGGGAAATTCTGTGGTACGTGACCCGAGCGTGGCATTTCTGCCATTCCCTTCCATTTCCTGCTCACCCCCGCCCCAGGATAACTCTGTCATCACTCCTCGGAGCACAGAGGGCACAGAAATCAGATCTCTGACTCCATTTCCTTCCAGGCACCTGCTTGAAGCAGGATTAGAAAGATAACAAGCTAAACCTTCCCCTGCCAGGACAAGTATTCTGTCCCACGCACGATCCGGGATTGCGGTGATCCTGCCCATGGCAATTAACTCACACACATAAGATAAATAAACGAATAAACAAAAATCCATATTTTGAAGTCATAGCCCAGCAGGTGATCTCCACAGGCTCCCCAGCTGGCACGCTGGGCTTGGCAGTGTCACACATCCCTGCCTGTGAGATGGGGAGAAATCTGGATTGTCCCACCATGGGGTTTGTTACCTCCATCACTCCTGACACGAATCCTCAGGAGGAGGATGGAATTGCTGAGGTCTCTCTGCTTTGTGAGACCCTTCTGCATCATCTCATAATACATTATTGATATCATGGAATGATTTGTGTTGGAAGGGGCTTGAAAGTTCATCTCATTCCACCCCTGCCATGGGCACCTTCCACCACCCCAGGTTGCTCCAAGCCCCTTCCAGCCTGGCCTTGGACACTTGCAGGGATGGGCCATAAAGATTTTGGTGTGTCCTTAAAAAGAGAGGACTCATCCTTTTTAATAAGAAACAGCTCCAAAATAAATGAAACCAATTAGTAATAAAAGGCAGATCTCAAGAGTGTTAAATCCAGATTATCCACCCCAGATGAGGACTGGAGGCAGCTGATGACAAGAGATTTTGGTCTCTGAATTCTCAATTGGAATTCCCTGGCTGAGTTGGTGGCTGTATTATAACACCATTTACAGACACCGTGTGGAATCAGGCATAATAAATCCAGGGAAAGAGCTCCTGAAATCGAGAGGGAAATTCGCACTTCATTGAATTCAGTGTCAGCTTCCATTAAATTCAAAGGGACAGGAGAGTCTTCACGGGGTTACTGAGCATCTGTAAACACTCCCAAGCATGCCCCAAGTTACAGGTTTATTTTTCAGTTCAAAAAAGTTGGCCTGGCGAAGAAACATTTATTTCTTATTACAGAAATAGGAGAGCAAGGAAGAAAGAGCCAAGAAGCTTCATAAATGAACAAAGACACCAAAAGTATTGATCTAAATATTACAATATTTGGGGTGCTCTGCAGTTTAGGAACCCCATTGGGTGTGGGGAGCCTAATCTACTATGATTTGTTTTATTTTATTTTTTCTGCTCTTGGCAGTGCATTTTCATTCCAGGGTGGCCTCTGAGGCACTTGACATCCTCACATCTCATGCCTGATGTGCTTCACACTGAGGCTCTGGATTAATGGACACAGTATCTGAGGATGGTTCAGGTTGGAAGGAACCTCCACAGATCACTTGGTACAACCCTTCTGCTCGAGCAGGACCACCCAGAGCCAATTGCCAAGGTCAGCTTGGATGGGAACTCAGGGAACTGGGTCCTAGTGAGTGACCCAGGCAACCCAGGGCAGTGGGGTTGGAACAAGATGATCTTTAAGATGCCTTCCAACCCCAAACATTCCATAATTCCATTACTGTGTCCAGACACTTTTTGAACAATTTCAAGAACAGAGACTCCAGAACCTCCCTGGGCAGCTGGTTTAGCTATCCTTGTAGTAAATGTGTGTAAATGTGTGTAAATGTGTGTTTGGTCACCTCACGGTAAATTTGTGTTTCCTGATGTCCCTGATGTTCCAGGTTTAGCCCACTGACTCCTCTCCTGGAACATCACTGGAACAAGCCTGGCTCATCCTCCCTTCAGTGATTTGCAAACTGATCCCACCTCAGCCTTTCCTCCTCCAGGCTGAGCAGCCCCAGCTCTCTTAGGAGACTGCTGTCTTCTCATCAAAAGGCAAATTTGTCAGCTCCTTGCCAGGAAGGGGCAGCAGGATCGCTGGGATTTGTATTAATTAATCACCACTTTGAAATGTGGGGGAAAAAAAACCAAAAAACACCTTCCTGTGATGAGGTTAAAGGGCTCTTGTTCAAATAAAATTTCTTGCTTAAATATCACAGGGAGAAAAGAGAGGAAAGAGAGGTAAATATTTCAGTGGTGAACCAGGTTTAAGGCTCTGCCTCTCCCAGCAGAAACAGGAGAGGCAACTGCTGCTAAAGGGAAGTTGGCACCTCAGTCCTTTCTAAATCTTCCTGGGGAATGTTATGGTCAACAAAGCATTGCAATTCCTGAGCGTGTGTGACTTGCTCATACATTCAACTTCAGCTATAAATAAATGCTTAATTGTGCTGGAGTTTGTGTGTGCCTGAGTCCAAGCACAGCCCATGGACCCACTGCTGAAAGGGCTGGGGCTGGCTCAGCTGGTAATTCAGGGTTCACTTTAAAGCCCACACACCCCAACTGCAAGGCTTGCAGGCTTCAAACACATTTAGATGAGGTTTTTAGTGCAAAATATTGCAGCAGCTGGAAGCAAAAAAATCTTAGAGAATGAAATCAGAAGATGACAGGAAATAAAACCATAAAGTTTTCTTAAATCTTGGGCTTTCATAGCTCAAAGGACAAACACAAGAACTGGGGAAAGGGATAGCTCTTCCAGGCTGAAGCTTTAAGAGTTGTAAACTACTTGGAGTGGTAGGAGAGGCAGGATGAAGAAATTGTTGCAGCTGAATTCTGTGTATGGGAACACCTTGGTTGACAACCTCTACAGAAAATCACCTTGTCTTTTTTCATCATTTCTATCATAAAGGATAGAGAAGAATTGATTTTTCAAAATTCTGTAACACTGAATAACAGCCCAGGCAACACAGAGAAGAAAAGCAAGAAACAGAAAGGAAAGGGTAAAAAATATATGAGTAACTGAAGCCTACCTGATGCAATTTGCTACAGCAATTCAAAAGAAAAATAGATTACACGGTGATTAGAAAGATATATTAATTAATGTCAAAACAAAAATTACCTAAGTGTTTTTCTTATGTGAATTTGGATTGAAACCGGAGATTAAAACATGCCACAACAGCTGAACTCTGGATTCTGATGTAGAAAAAATGGTATGTGTTCATATTGCGTAGCTTGCTGGACTCTAATAATCTAAATATTGACCAGGACAACTATTACACACACACACACACACACACACACACACACAAGAAAAGCTGTTTGATTCAAGGGAATGGCTCTTCTCTCTGAAGATTTTCTTGATAAACAGGATTTTTCCTTTCTACTGCACATTTCAGGTTGGAGCTCAGGAGCTCTTCGATGTGGTCGTTGGAGATGGCACAGCTCAGGTTGGAATATTTGACGGGACCAGCCAAGGAAGCAGCAAAATGTTTTCCTGCACAAAGGAGGTGGAAGAGAAGGAAAAGCTCAGTGGTGGTGCCTGGCAGGTCTGGGAGGTGCCATCAGCCAGGACTTTGAACCACTCCAGGTCTCAGCAGCAGCCAGGACACCTGGCTGGGGGACCATAAAGTGAAGCCAAGCAGACCAGTCCTGGTCCCCAAACAGCTCTTGAGAAGTTCCATAACTCGAACAGAAACACCCTTGGAGCAGAGCACGTATTTATTGCCAACGACAACTCATTTCTTTGTGTTTTATTTTACAAATTCTCCATTACTTGCTTCAGTTACGCCGAAATGGCCTCCTGTATTTCAAAGCATTTCAGGCTGATCCTGTACTTGGCTTTCCTGTGTCGAGAAATCTTCAGACAATTGAACAATCAGATTACTGAGAAGCTGTTAAGTGCCTCGTGATGCAAGGAAGTGTGAGCTATTTAAGAACTAATGTGAAAAATGGCAAATTATATGCTACCAGCTAGGTCTGAAAGGGAAAAAAAGGAGGAATAAGTCAATATGATTAGACAGGACTATATTCAATAAGCACAATTTTGGTTTGAAATTGTGGAAGAATTTTATTCCTTTGCAGATTTTCCTTTGGATTATAGAAGATACCTCTGCTCTGCAAGACATATTTTGCTTTTCCAAGCCTCATATTTATAAAAATTACCTGATTGAAAAGAACTGGATGCACAGAAATGAGAATTTCTTGGTTTTTACCATGTAGATATTAAAATGGATTCTCTATATTAAAAAATGCAAAGATTATTTATACAAGAAGTGCCCAATCAATCATTTTCCAAACAGAAAAGCTGTCAAAAAGAAAAATCTTGCATTAATGATCATTCTTTGGCAACTCTGCACATGTTTCTCTGGAATGAGAAGTTGTTGAATTCATTTGAGTGGACAGAGCACAAAGTCATTAATTTAAGCAGCTGATAATTTTGGCCAAAGGACTAAGTGAGCATTTGCACAGAAAAACTGAATAAAATTAACTGCAATGCCTGTGTTTTGTTGCATTTTATTGATGGGGATTTACCAAGTCCTCAGTTATGAACTGAATCCGTGGTTAAAAATGTAAATATTAGCAGAAGAATTCCCTCAGCACCAAGTGAGGCACTGGAGATTTAAATGAGATGTCCTTTAAATGTCCATTTAAATTAAATGTCCTTCTTTTGCACAACTCTGGAGAAACCCAGAAGTGTCAGAGACTTCCCGGTAGAACAAGAGACTTTTGGAATTCTTATGGGATATCCTGGTCACAATAAATTCATTAAATCCAGCTTTAAAGCACTCAGGTTCAGTTCCAGCTGCCAAACTTTCTCTCCCCAGTCCCAGAAATTCCCCCCTTCCATAGCACCATCATTTCTGAATTGTACAAGTAAAAAGCTCAGGTTTATCTTCCCAAAATTCTTCAACTCTAGAACTTCTTCAGGTTGCACTGCAAGTCTGAATCTGGCTTAGAAGGAAGTAAGAAATTGGAAATGAAGAATATTCAACAATTTATGGGTCATGTGCTCATAAAGCAAGAAAAGCATTATACCAGCAAATAATTTTTGTAATATTTAGGCAAATTATAGCAGAAATTACACTTTTAATGCAACCCCCAGCGTGGAAATACAATCAGTGTTTAATATTGGGGGGAAAATCCAAGTGTTTATGTTATTAAAGATGGCATCAAAAGAATTTACCAGACTGTCCATTCCCACTGAAATCTAAGTCAATGACAAACTATTAAGACGTTTTCATAAAGCCCAAAGGATTGCAAGGAAAATGTAACAACACTTTTAATTACAGCATTTTGTACCATTATCTGTATATTTACAGAAGGAGCTGTACCCTAGAGAAAGATGGCAAGTGTTTGCATGAAGGAAGGTGAAGAAGGTCACAAAAATTGCACATTCTGTGGAAAATGGGGAACGCGGGCACTGTAATTAATGGATCAAATTGCCAGGGAATTGTAGAGAGGATCAGAGGGTAAAAAGATAATTAGCAGATCAAAGGGTAAGAAGGCAAGTCTTCAAATAAAGTGGTGGTAATAGAAACAGCTAAAGAGGAATTATTGACCAATAATTGTATTGCTTTGGGCAATGTGTGCTTTGCTAGAGCTGTTATTAAGGAGGTTTTTAATGCACTAATCTGCTTTTATGAAAGTGGAGTTATGGGTGTCAAATGCCATGAATTCACTGCAGAGCTCTGACTGTAACCTGGTTTTTAGGAGTTTGTAACCAATGCCAGTGGGAAAGAAAAGGAATTCAGGCTGCAGGGGTTGGACGTGTGGTCAAGGAATCTTCCTTTGGAGAAAATGGAGAAATAACCCAGAGTGGGATTTTCAGGGATTTTGGCATTTTTCTTGAATAATCAGAAATTCCAGAGTTTATTCTGCAGTGGGGGAAATGTTGGGTTAAAGCCTCCACTGCTCTGAGTTTTATTCCCTTCCCTGCAGGCTGAGTTTTGTCTGAGATCCCTCTTCGCACTCTGGACTAACAAGTCCCAGGCTTGGGAGATCCTGTTGAGATTTGTTGTCAAGACCTCTCTCTAGGAAGGAATTTTTAGATGTGTTGGTCCTAATATTTGAAATAATACCTCCTCTGAGTGTGGATGAGGATGGGAAATGCCAGAGTGGATCAGGTTTTTGTGACCAGGGCAAAAACCTGTCAAAGCCTTGGTGAACAGAGGATCCTCAGGTGGGCTGCAGGCACTGCCAGTTTCTCCAAGGATTGGCAAGAGGATAATTTTGGTTTCTGCTTCCATTTTTTCAGAGTCCATTTACTCAGAAATAACAACAGCATGGACTATGTAAAGGAAATGGCATTTGCAGTTAGCACCTAATGGATTTTCTTCTGAAAAGAGGAAATAAACACAATTTGTTCACATCTTTACTTTCCCATTAACTCATCATTAAGAGAAATCTCCGAGGGGGGAAAAATGCACATTCTGAGGTGTGGAATTTCTTTTGTTAAATAGTAAATAAATCCCAGATTATTAAGTGATAGGGAAGATTGAAAAAGTCACTCACAGGAGCTCTTGTGCCTCTGCTGAAGGCAATGACAAAATTTTAATTAACTGAAAGTCACCCAATGATCAAGAAGTGGGAGTGCTGTGTCATTCCCAGCCGTAGATGAATAGGGAAGTTTTGTGGAATGGAGGCAGTTGTGTTTGTGGATAAAATTGTGATTTGGTTTGTAATAATCATTTTTGCAACCAGAATTCTACCTGCAGTGAGAACTCCAGGGTCAAGATCTTTTTAAGAGCAGAGATGGAGAAAATTCTAACTGTGCTCATCACTGCTACACTGAAAATGAGACAGGAAATAAGATAAAGGTCTAGAGAAAAATATGCTGAAAAATAAAATAGGAGCTATTTCCTTTTCTTTTCTTTAGTTATAACTCGTAATTAAAAAATAAAATAATTAAAATATATTTGCTCTAGGTCATGAAAAAAATGAGGCAGGGTTGGGGTAATTTAATGATGTAACTTCTGCTAACAGTACCTATAAAATTTATATCTCTGTAATTAGTGAGTGAGAAAAGTTTAATATTTCATAAGTATCCCTTTGGATGTGTAATTTCATCTGGTTCTCACAGTCCTGAATAAGGTCCTTTGAATTACCTCCTGAACAATTCCGGATAAATGATCAGTCACATCTTTTGTTGCTTTTTCTGGGTTAAAACCTTAATTTTCTCACGTGTGAGATGATAAAATCAGATCAGTATTAAAATGCAGTTGAAACGTAACAATTTTGTAAGAAAAGGTGCTGCTCAGGCTGTGCTGGAGAGAGGCTGGTGAGGTGATTAAACATCCTGCAAGGCGGAATTTCATTTGGAAGATTGAGAGCTCTGGTGAGAACTCCTCTCTGCCTACACACTTTTACCACTTCTCACTCTAACTGAAGACTTATAAAGAGTTTATAAATTTAAAAAAATAACCTCAGCATTCCCAGACTTACATCTCTCACACATGGTTCTATTAATAGTGGATAAAGCATTAACTCCTGCAATAAGGGCATATATTAAAATGGAACAGAGTTGGAAAGATCAGGAGCTGGTGTTCTTTTCCAGGCAAATACATGGATTTGGAAGGAATAGATGGATAATTTGCAGTACAACGATGATTTAGTACAATAATAATTTTCTGGCTAGCTCGAGATCTCTGAAAAGAACACCAGGGTTTTTAAGAAGTGATACACATAATGGCCAAACTCAGAACATCCCAGAAAACAGTGCCCACAGCCTCTGGAAGTGTCCTCAAGCTGTCAGGGAGGGAACTCTTATCATTGTTCACTTTGTGTAGAAAACCTTGTGCAGGAATTAAAGTTCATTTTTATTTTTTTCTCCTGCTCCCCAAACCATCACGTGGCTAAAGCCTCCCCAGCCCTGCACTTCTTACAGCATGCCTGGAAGCCTTAGTTAATCTCACCTGCAATCCAATTAAAAGCCTCTCAAAACTCTGCACCTGCACTAATTGTAGATTCACATCACTGCTTTGCAGTCATTAAGTCCATGAGTTAAAGTTTTGATGAGTGCAGCTAATCTGGTTTATCAACAAAGTGCTGCAAGGTTCCCGTGCTAAACCAGGATAATCAGCAGGGGTCAGGCAGGAATTATCTTGTCTCGCCAAGCATTTCAAAATGGCTAATTATGTTTGTTCATAAAAGTTGGACCTAAAACAACTGAAATCAGAAGGAAAAGCTTTGGAACTTTTAACTGCGAATAACTCATTTGGCTGAAGTGTTGATTTATATCAGAAAGTTCTGTGATTGTTTTATTCTTCAGCAAAAAAACAAGATCCTGGGGTTCTGTTTCCAAAGTGCAGCAGATGAAATCCCATCTCCATACGGCTGGACCCATATTTCTATGGATGTCTGTGTGCAGGGATGCACATTCCCTAAGAAACACACAGCGTGATTCTCCCACCTCACAGAGTCAAGGTTGTCAAATATGAACCCTGTTCCCAAATTCCTGTTGTAGATCCCAAAGCTGCAGTATCCAAACTTCTATGTTTTAGCAGAGATTTTTTTTTTTTTTTTTGTAAGGAGTCTCTTTATGCTCATCCAGCAGCAATGGAAAACCCACCTAGAGCTGTAGATGAGGATAAATAAAAATAGAGCATGGAGAAATAGAGAAACACTTGTAATTCAGCCAGGAATTTTTTTTTTTTTTCCTAAAGGATTCTTGCTCCCAATTCACCCGATAAAATCAGCACACCTGTAGCACGTGGAACAGATGGAGCAGGCATGGCAAACACCTCCAGCTGCACAGATCTGTTACACAGGTGCTGGCTTCAGGCTCTGCCTGCCCAAGGGCACTGGGGCTTTGGCACATGCCCAGAATTCCAGGGGCTGGAAGAGAAAAGACAGGGAGAAAGGAGTCAGCTGGCAGCAGCATCTTCCAGAGCAGCCCCCAAACCTGAGCCAAACATGCCCGGTTCAATCCTCACCCCGTGCTCCGAATCACTGCCAGATTCCTAAACTTATTTGGCAGTTCAGGGGGAGGAACTTTTGGCTGGAGTTATTGGAACAGAGACACTGGGATCCTTAGTGGCTCTGTGGATGGTGTTAAACCCTTCCGTGGTTGTTCATCCTGGGCAGATGCTCTTGTGTGAGGTCTTTTAATTCCTTCCCCCTTATTGGTTTGGGCTCTTTTCACACTTTTTTTTGATCACTCCCATTTTCTGCCACTTGCTCCCTCACCTTGGTTATGGGATTTTTTTCCATTTGTCCTCTTTGAGTCCTTCCTTCCTTCCTTCCTTCCTTCCTTCCTTCCTTCCTTCCTTCCGGGAGCTTTTTGGTTGGTTTGGTGTGGGTTTTGTTCAGTTTTCATTTTTCCCCTACTTTTCTTCCTCCTTTTTTTCCCCCACTCCTTATTTATTTTCCTCTCCTTGTTTTTTTCTTTTTGTTTGTTGTTTTTGTTGTTGTTTTTTCTCCTGGGGGTGTTTATTTTCTCCCTTGTGAGATTCCCCCCCTTGCAGCTGAGGAGGACAGTGGCAGTGTCAGGGGGCAGTGACAGCCCAGGCTGCTCTCCACTCTCTGGACACGCTGCAGGTGTAACTCAAGCACGGTGACGTTTGTTATGTCCCTCTAAATAGCTTTGCTGATGGTGCAGAACTGGTGCTGAGCCAGGAGAAATGCTAAAACATAATCAAGCCCCAGAAGACGACGTTGTGATGTTGATAGAGACAAATTTATATCCCTCCTCTGTGTTATGTTCAGATTAATCCATTTGCTATCTGTGTGTTATAGAAGCCAAACCATTGGTAAAGATCTGGGACAGGAATATATTAGAAGGGCCTACTCTTTTATAAGCTAATTTTCTCTCCAAACCTCTAATTCAAATAAAAATCTTTCTGTTCAAAAAAAAGCCCCACAGCTTACATTCCTTCTGTTGACAAGACACCCCTGTGGCTCCGAGCTGGTGGGGATGAGCTGTCTCTTTGTGAGGATTTAACTGGGTACATATATCCATGTGTTTATAGAGCAGAAATCTCTGCACTATAAACACACTGAGCCTCTACTGACCAAAGAAGGCCAAACCCCAGCCTTGCACTTCAACAGAAATTTGCCTTTTTTAGTGTGCTACCATCGGGGTGACAGCCAAGGTTTGAGATGGCAAAGCCTCAACTTCCATTCCAAAAACCTAAGCTATGAGGGGTAAAAAGCTTTGAGGGGTTAAAAGTCATGAGGGTAATCTCTGCAGCTGTGAGGAAATTTTGGGAGGTTCAAGGTTGTATTGGAGATGATTTTGGCCTCTGCTGAAAGCCAGAAATCTTAAATTTTGGTTGGTCCAGCTTTGCAGACCAGATCTGGATCAGGTACCATGAACATCCCATGTTTTAACAAACATCCTGAGTTTGACACTTCAGCAGGACAACAGATTGGATCACACATAAATAATGCTTAACTTTACTGAAAGCTTAACTAACAAAAATTTCTTCAGACAAAACATTTAAAATATGAAAAAAAAGGGTGGGTTTAATTGCTGGGAAATGTCTGACTTCAGTCTTCCAATGCCAATATCTAAAATAAGTGTGAAATATTTGTCATAAAACCTGGGAGATTATAAACCAAATGACAACTGGTTTAATGCCAACATTTTTGTTGGCACTGCAGTTCATTTTGTTCTGATCTTTCATCAGCTCTGTGACTAAATTCAGAATTCTTGCTTTGGGCATCAAGGATGGTAAGAAAGAATCAACACATTTTCTCAGGTTTCACAGAAAAACCTGTGTTTCTTGGCTCTCAGGAGGGAAAATAAAGCATCAATTAAAAACATTCCATCTTCAGGAAGGTCTGGGTGAGATATCCCTCTAATATATAATCATCATTTTCAGCAATCACAGTCTTTTTTTCACTCTTCATTACCTTAACCATTTGCATCCAAGTACTTCAGGCTTTCCTTGTTTGTTTTTCTCCCCCTTTTTTTGCAGGCATGAGCCATGAATGACTACATGATATATTGATTTCATTTGAATGATAAACGGAGAAATTATTTCCCAACAGGTGAATGAATACAAAGCTAGCAAGTCACACCAAGGAAATGAGTAAAACCTTCAAAAAGTGGTTTAACCTTTGTTTTACTCAAACAAAAGCCACCTTTGCAACCAAATGTTTTATAAGCTCCTCCACCACCTTTCCAAAGGTTATTTTGCATTTTAATTGGCTCAGATATCTTTCCCCCATTGATGAGGCTGATCAGACAGATGGATAAGGAAATGCTGCTGTGAAGAGGATGGCTAAAGGAGTAAATGCTGCTTTGATGGTGCTGTCAAGGCTCACTGTGGCAGAGCAGCACCCATATCCGTGAAGAACAGCACAGAAATAAAATGGGGAGTGACAGAACTGCTCAGGGATGGACAAAAATTTCCCCCTTCTGTGTTTGTTTTCAGTATCCCATCATTAACCTGAAGACCATTTGATAAATACTATGCTAATCTATGCAGTGGGCTAGGTACCTAGGGTGTAAACATGTAGTGCTATATAAACAGGGCTTTTGGATCCCAGATCGTTTCAAGTTTTGTTCAGAATGTTCAAAACTGATCAGGTTTTTTTTTTTCTCTGTGCAGGTTTGACTGCAACCTTTGAAAATCCTGTGCTAAAATGTGTTTTTCCATAATGTAGTCAGGGAAATAATTTTGTTCTCTTAGAAATAACTGGAAAGATGATAAGCCATCTTCTCTTGCAGAATTTGTCCTTCATTTATAAATAAATCCTTTCAGTGCAGGGATCCTGTGTGGTCAAACTGATTGCCAGGAAGAGAACACTCTCAGTTCATTATCTGGAGTTCTTCAGCTCAATCCAAGGAGGCATTTTGCAATCACTAGCACAGAAAATAGATGCACTGAGATGCTATTGCATTTACAGAAAGCTTCAGGATCGTTTATTTACGAGATGGCTTGTTGCTCTTACCTACTACTTACATTCATCAAGTCCTTGGCATTTATCCTTCCCAGTTGGGCCAGTGGAAAGCAACCAATTAAGGTGGTGTTCAGGCAGAAAAATTCCAGCCCCATCCAGAAGCAGGGAAGCAGGAAGAATTATCCATGGGTTGCTTTTGAAGTTTTTAGTAGGTTCAGCTCAAGCAGGTAGAAAGGAGATGCCAGCTCACGGGGCAGGGAGCTCACCTGGCTGTGGCAAAGAGTCCTTTGGGTCCTTGCCACCACCACCCCTTTGCAAGGATCCCCTTCCCAGCCTTCTATCCAGGAGATTTCTGGCCAGGCCCCACTCCCCTGGCAGGTTTTGGGAATCTGCTGACAGGGACTGAGGCTCTTCTGCAGGTGTAAAATCCTGCCCCTCATGTTTCAGTAAATCTGGGTTGTCCCTCAACCAGGAGGCAACTGAGGGGGACAAAAAAAATCATAATTGGAGCTTGTCTCCATAGGAGGGACTTTTCCCAGGGTGCCTGAGCTGGAAAGGTGTGAATTCATTATTTGTGAGTTCATAATTCTTCACTCCTTGAAAGATGAGGACTGGGGGTTTTGCAGCTTTTTTCACTGTAGGCTTTCAATACACAGCTCAAATCCTCTCCGACCGTGGCTTGTCCTACAGATTTGGCCAGAAAGAAGCACTGATTCACACTTTTATGGCAGTCTTGAAACTTTTTGGTCTAACAAGTAAAATATTGCCTGGTGCCTCCAGCAAAGTTATTGTATCTTTATGTTTACGAGGATGAAATTATGTCTGAAATAAGGCTCGAGTGTGGTGGCGTTGCAGTTAAAGATTAAATCTGATTGTGTTCTGCATGGCAATGCTGTAAAACTGTTATTTCTGGTTTTTTTTTAAAAAAAATCCATCTCCCTCTAACAGATTGCATTGTTTCTTTGAAGGGTGAATTTCAGCAGCGAGTATTTATAATAACCTGTACATCATTAATCTCCAGCCTTTAATCTCTACAGTTCTACTTAACCCAGGGAAGCTTCAAAGGGTGTGGGTGCCTTCTATATTTTTATTGAGAGAGGAGGTAAAATATAAATTAGAGATCTGAAATCAGGATTGTATCTGTAACATTTCCTTTTAATCTGTATAACATATTTAGTGCTGGACATGTTGGGATATTTGCCTGATGAACAGTTCTAGGGACAAACTGGAAAGAGTAAACATATTAATTAGAGACTGCACAGCTCCTTCTTGCTGGTGTAATCATTAAATTGATTTTTCCAGTCTGACATGTAATTGTTCCAGCGATGGAATCCTGCTTTCCACTCTTGTTCTGCTTCATCAATATTTCCTGTAAAACATGAAATGGGTTACATTAATCTAAATTTGAATCTCTTTGTATGCTAATTGAAAAATAATTTTGATTATCGATGTCATCTGCTTCAAATACATTATGGGATGATCTTTTGCTTCTTTTCTTAAACCTGGAATGGCTGGAAATTCAGTGATTAGCATTTTGTCTTTACATCAGAAAGGAAGGAGTACAAAGATATCATTCTGGCAGGGTAATAAATATACTTTGGATTTTTTTAAAAATATATATTTTAATATACATTTTAGATAATTCTAAAAATAATTTTAAAGTCACCTTTTTTTCTTTTTTTTTATCCTCAAAATATTCCTTTGGTTCAATATACTCTACATGGACTCACACACAACCTGAAAACTAAATAATGCAAAATGAGAGAGGTGCTTGTAAAGCTAAGGTGAAATCACAGCTCTGTTTAAGGCAACAACAGGATTTCCATTGTTTTATTGGGTTTCAATGGATGTCCAAGATCTCAAACTGCCATGGAATAAATCCCCAAGTTTAAAGCATAAAGGGCAGAGGTTTGGAGTAGGATACTGTCAAACATGCACTATGTCCACGTGAAACCATCTTCTCCTTTCTTTTTGGCCTCACCTTTAAAGCATTTGCCGAGCAATCCTGAGTCACAAGGAAATATTTATTGCCAAATTTGTTATAAGCATGGGAGCAGAGGGCGAGGATGAAAAAAGTCATGAAAAAACCAGCATTTCACAGGGTTCCCAGAGTGTTTTGTGGACAGGGATCCCTTCCTGCAGCCCCAAGAGATCATCAACACCATGGAGAAAGGCAGTGGCCCTGCAGGAACATCCCAGACACCACTCAAAAGGTGATAAAACCTGCAGGCTGAATCAGTCACTGATGCCCATCATTTTGTACCAGCTGTAGACTTTAGGAAAGAGTTCAGAAACCACGGACGATCTGTGAGTGCTTTATTCACTCTGGGCCCAGCCCTGGTGCTGTCCCACACTGGCACAGCTCACTTCCAGAATAACTTGGTGATGCTGTTCCTGAGCTCACGGCTCCGTGGTTTCTTTATGCTCCTTTGGCTTTTATGTTCTTCTGCAGCAGAGCCCCGGCCCTCTCCCTCCATAAATACACCCCTTCCCCCTTTTTTATAGCACTGCAAATATAACTGCTGATGTGAAAATGAAATACTTCTGTGTTTTACACATCGCTGGACAAAATATTCGGGAGAGAGAGTTCACTGATTCTGAGATTTAGCTTGGAGAAGCATCCAGTAATTTGGTTGCTTATCTGCAGTTTAGCTCAATGTTTCCAAACCTTTTTGGTTTGGAAATCCAGATGGCAATTTAATGAGACTTTGAAATGAGATTTACTTCTTGGTTCCAGTGAGACCAGAAATAAAACCAAGATACTTTATCTCCGGGAAGTCCTGTACTTTTACATGCACTCAAAAAGAAAATTGTAAAGAACAAATATGGGGAAAAATGTCAATAAATTAACCACATCCCTCTCCCTCAGCTCAAAGTTGTAAATAAGCTTGGATACAACAGAGATCAAAGGAAACTTCAGATACTTTTAATTTTTTTTTTTTTTCTGCAGGCCACAGCTGCTATTAACTCAGAGATGATTTGGAAGTGCTGGTAACAATAAAGTCTCATTTTCATTGCTAAGCTATGCAGATAGAACTCAGAAACATGAGGACAAAACATGCACAACATTCTGCTTTCCTGACTTCTTTGCACATATTTAATTTAAAGGTGTAGTCAGGGTCTCGGGCAAAGCCAGATTTTTTACATTAAGTCAAATGGATTGATAATTTAGTGCACGAAGCAGTAGCAGTATTATTTGGAGAAAACTGCCTGAATTGTGTTTCTCATTCCATCTTTGATTTTGGGTGCTCAGTTTTATTTATTCAGGCAAAACCTCCACTTATGAATTAAAAAGGAAACTCAGAAACCTCTCTTCTTCAATTATTCAGGTGTAGAGGTGTTTAAAGTCTGCCCAAAGACACTGGAAAGTCTTTACTATAGACACATCTTGAATTAAAAGTCAGTATTCTGGAGTATAAATTACGGGGCTTTTCAGTCCTTTTTAAAGGTTATGGTGAGCAAGTGAGCCAGCTGGAGAAAGAAGACATCAAAAAATTCAGAGCAGCCACCATTACGAATCTAAAAGACAAAAGGGGGACTAAAAACACTGAAATAAGAACTTGGATTCCCATTTGCTTGCTTTTCTTCCCCCCAGTGATAAGATCCAAATTGAAGTCACAAGTCAATGCATCCCATTATCAACAACATCATCAATCTCTGGGAGGCAACCACCCATGACTTAGATGAGCTGACAGCTGGGAGGCAGAAAAGAAAAAGATTAGATAGTCCAAGCTGACCAGTAATTACAGCTCAGAGCACTGGGTGCCTGCAGAGCCACGGAGCCAGCTGACAGTGACAACTGGGAATTTACTACGAACCACTGGGGCAATCCCAAACTTTACCTTAATTCCCGTTAGCCTCGTGCAAAGCCCAGTGAGAAGGAGAAACGGGGAGATTCTGTAGGCAATGAATCAGTGCTCTGAAAGGTTCCAATTTAACAGATCAAAAATTTTAAAAGAGTTTTTATTCTTTTGGGGGTTTTTTTTTGATTCTTCAGCAACACCAGCACAACCAGATGGAATTTCCTCTCATTCCATCTATGCCTTTCTTTAATGGTGTTACACAAATTTAAATTTATCACCATCCCATCCTTTGAACTGTTGGATGTGCCAATAAAGTGCTAATCTTAATGTTAACACACAAAAATACATTTAGGATTGGGATAAAGGCCATATAGCTGTTAATTAATAAGGGATGACAAGTTAGAATTAATTTTTCCATCCTCAAGAGCTCATGATTGCAGGTACCTGCAAGGTTCAGTAGTATGATAAAATACACAGGCTTATGCAGTGGATTCTCATGGTGAGAGTTTCTTCACAAATGTCCAGAAAAGAGGAAAGAAATTATATCTATATTGAATATTCTTTAATCACACTCTCTATCAAAGCTTTGTTAGCCATAGCAGTATATTAATTTTCACATGATTTTAAGGAATACAAAATCCTTTCTTTTGTTTTTTTTAGTTCTTACAGAAGTCAGCAGAGCTCTCTGGGAGATGAATTATTCTAGGAGCTGTTGTCTTTCCAATGACATGGAATGAAATGTTGGAAAGAAATCAGATGGTTTAGATACAGAAGCTTCTTGCTCATAAGTGCAGTGAGTAAAGACTGTTAGGAGGTGTGTTAGTATTGGTTACTTGTGATTAATTAATATTTCTTCACATATCCAACTCTGTGGAAATTTTGTTTAATTCTGATGGTGAATTTTCTATTTAGTAATTTTTTTTTTAAATATTCTTACTGCCTTGAGTATTTATCTCTGTAGAATCCAGATACTGGTTGGAGGATCACAGCAAACACAATAATTTTTGTTGCTCTTTGGTCAAGACGTTGAACATTTCTCTGCCTCCACATAAAAAAATATTTTTAGGGTGGTTTTACAAAGTAATGTATTCATATGACCAAGTTTGATTTCTTCATAGATGATACATGATGCAGTAATATCAAATAAAATAGAATAAGTACATATTAGGCACACTAAAATAGTAATGGAAGAGTAAATGGAAAGTTTGGCTGCCTGCAGCGTGCTACAATCAAGAGGAAATGGGCTGATATAAATAGGAAGGGCTTTAGATGCATTAAAGGTTGTGTTGAGGAGGTGAAGTCAAACACAGAGGCCTTTACAATTAACATATGATTGCTCTAAAAGCCACTTAAAAGTCGCTTACTGCTTGCTGTCCCTGCAGTGCGATTCTCTCAGCAGCTGCCAGCAGAAACCCTTCTGGTGTCAACATGAAATGGGAAATGCTGAGTGCTCCCAGTTTGTCCTGGGCTGGGTAGGTGCAGGTGTGGAAATTGGGTTAAAATCCATGCAGGAATTATGTCTGGTTGGAACTGAGAACCCGGGTCCAGTGGTTGTTATCAAGCTGGACACAAAACTACAGGTTCTGACTTGTGTCTTTACTTATGGATTCATGAATTGAAACTTGAGGGGAAGACATTAGAAATATTCCAAAATCATACAAATTGTTCTAGAGGTATCAAGGCCATATTTTATATATGGCTGTTATTCTTGGGTTACTGTGAGAGCCTTATTTTTCCTTATTATTTTCCTACCCCACAACCATAATAACTTTTTAAAAAATATCTATATGGTTGCTTAAATAAAATGTGAATTATCTAACAGTAAAGATATGTGTTTCTCATATATTTAACTGCCTCAGGGGACTTGTCTGACCCAGCCTGTGATGGGAACAAGCTGGTTCAGTTCCAGGACACATTTGGACCTGGCCTTTAAAGGCTTTAAAATCCCTCAGTGGGTGGCAAGGCTTGGGCTGGGAGTGGGTCAAAAATTAAGCAAGGGGTTACCAAGCACATCCATGGCAAATCCTGATCACTGGATGCTGAACAATTGTAATTTCTGCAAAATGAGTTGTTTTCATTATCCTCTTTGGGTTCTGATTCCGATAGAATTCTGCTTTGCCTATCTGAACCCTACTTGAACTTGTAACAATGAGAACATAAAAATTCTTTACTTGTTCCCTGTCATCCTATATCACCTCACGTTAAAGCAACTTTCTTTCCCTACCAATATTTCATGAAAGGAATAACAGAAACGAGAGAACCTCAGAACAAGAGGAAATCTCTGCATTAATGGTGTGCACTGTCCTTCGGGCTTAAAAGCAGGAAAAAATGCAAAATGATATTTCAGTGAAGAGAGTTATTGCAATAGAAGCTATTATATCACATTTGTACACAGGATTTTTAAGGGTTTTCTGTCAGAATTGGATAATAGTGTATGGGGAACATAATGGAAATACTCTGCTTTTATTATTGTAATGTTTCAAGGACTGACAGACGATACAAAACAAGGCAGTGCCACTTGTTGACAGCATTCTTGTCTCAGTTCTATATTTGGACCCAGACACGACCATTCTTCTCTTTTTGCTAAGAATACGCTCGTGAATTTCTTTTAATTAAATTATGTAAATTTATCTTGGAGTTACCGAATGTGGCACAGTGATGCATTTATGTCTGCTGGCAGATCCTGAGTGTTGCTTCATCATCCCTCACCCCACAGGACCAGGCAGAGCAGCTCTTCTCTCCTCCAGGATCTGCTGAGCTCTGGTGATCTGCTCCCTCCTGCTCCAACCTGACTTAGTTAAGCTCAGCCCATTTGTAGGATCCACATTTTTCCCCTAGGGTTTCCCAGCCAGCTTAGAGGAATATGTAAAAGAGTTCAGTTCTCCTGGCTCAGCACAAAGTTGTCTCAGTCTTTGAAACCTCCCTGAAATCCACCTGTAATTGGGAACGCTGTGATTTTAAAATCACACAGTGGGCTTCATAAATTATTCATTTTACCTACTGATTTCACGTCTCTTGATTTAATTGAAAAGCATCTGTTGAATTGAGAGGGGATAAAAGTTGAGCCATAATACAGTCACAGACTCAAATGAGGAAGGAATAAATTATTTCAGAAGGAATCATCTGTGCACCATGACAGTTTACATATTTTTAAAGCTTACATGTTTTTTAAGATGAGCACTCAAACTGAGTCTTAGAGAAAGATTTTAAATTGCTAATTAACATCTTAAAAGTGTATCTCATTTTTGAAATGAGACTTTCCCTCAGTCAAGCTGCAGTATGTGATTCCAGAGATGCAAAATCACTTTACAAAATCAATTCCTTTTGAAATCCAGAGCACAGAGGCTTCATCTGTTGCTGCTCTTTGGTAAAACAGTGCCATCGGTCTTCAACGAGTTTGGGTCTTATGTGTTCAACTGACCTTAAAGTTTCAAACGTTTATACTTTTCTTGGTAGTGAAATCTCATAAAGCCATTGTATACATGGCCAGACACAAATCAATTCTGTTTTCTACAGGCAAATCCTGCAGCCTCTGGGTTGTCAACAGTGACATTCCAGAAATAAAACTCAGGGCTCTCACGTGAGCTGGAAACCAGAATCCCCTCTTGGCAGTGGCAGTGCACTTCATATCCTCAGGGGATCAGACCAGTTCAGTTTTACCCAACTGAACATCTCGGTTACAAACAGGAATGTAAAAATCTGAACTCAGTTGTCACATTAACATCCAGCAAATGATCCTTGCATAAAAGTTTTATATAAAAGCATCTGGAAAATAATTGTTACCTGTCATTTCCACGACTCTGGGGAAAAAGTGTTTCCAGAATCGACACTGCTGGGCTCGTAGTTTTGTCAGTACCTCAGAAGTGTTGGTGTTCAGTGTCAAATATTTTTGGTCGGTACTAGTGAAGATTGGCCACCTTATTCCGTTAGTCAAGGTACCATTTGGAGCTCTAAATGAGAAAAAAGCACTTTGTTTAGAATGAGAAACCACCTCAGCACACAATAAAGTATGATTTGGGTTTATTTAATAGTTGTTCAGCTTAAGTGAGTTAAGTTTGGAATGACGGACGTGTCCTTCTAGAAGTAACAGGGGGAAAAAAGCCAGATAAATTTAATTTACCCTTATCTGAAGAAAAAAAAATAATCCTCTTTTGTGGTGTTCTGGAGTTATCAAAGGGGAAAACTTAATAAATGATCATGTTCAAACAATTTTATGAATCTGGAGATCCTCACAGAAGCTGTGAATTATTAGGGATGACTCTAGAACTAACCGGCCTGCCAGTCTGAGAGGCTGAGTGGTTTGTGTCTTAGTTTGAATGCCTTTGATCCCTTTAGGAGGACAAAGAGATTGGAATAAATGACTGGGATAAACATGCAAATAAAGGTAGAAATAATGCCTGAACTGGGATAAGATCTGTATTGGGAGAGAGAACAATTATTCCTCGTTAAGAAGGAGCTGTCATCCTGGAGGCATGTTGAGTCCTGTTTGTGGAGGGCCAAATGGGAACAATCTGAAATCTTGCGGAAACTGGGAAGAGGTACAGAGGGCTTGACCCTTTCTAAAACCAGCTCTGCATGTGAAAGGAGCACAGCTGTTGGTACTAAAGGAGTTGTGATAAATATTTATAATACAACAGAATTCATAAGGCTCAAAGGACAGGCATCCAGATTTCACCTCCAGAAATAGCAGTATCTGTATGAGGGGGAAAAGTGGTTTAAATGTGTAGGAGAGCAACAAAATGGGCAGTGTTACATTAGGGAACAAAAAACAGAACATGAATTTTAGGGAAATATGTAGATTTGTATTTTAAACAGTCACAGATCATCATTAGCTCAGAAGAGGTTAAGACTAGAAATTAAACATTTTATTTCAGTGCAAGCACAAGGAGCCATTTTTTTTCCTGGAAGCTGATGTCAAGGAATCTGGGATTTAGGGCAGAGCAACTGTAATTGATGATTCTTGGTGGGATAAATTAACTCTGAGCTGAGTTCATTTTGTTCTCTCTACTTTACTTTTCACCAGAACTCTTCCTGGAATGCAGAAGGCAAAGAGGAGTCCTGGGAGTGGAGCCCATTTGGGTTCTGCTTTCCAGGAGAGGGAACAAGGCAAGAGGTGTGGGTGGGAGCACTCAGAGCACAGGATGCTGAAGCAATATCAATATCTCTCAGTTAATTCCGAATTAATCAAGTTTTCAGCCCATGTTTTTGTGCTCTGGGGTCTTTGTCATTGGCTGCTTCAAGAGCCAGTGCTGGAATTGGAGCTTCAGGCTGTCATTTCCTGGACTGCTCCCTTCTTCCCTGATTTTTCTTGCCTAATTCAGCTCTAGTTAACCCATGGCAACTTCTTAAAATGCACATTTACTTGTGGCTCCTGAGAATGATGACTTAAGCAGAGCTGACTTGCACTTCAGTTCAAGATCAGGATGCTAATGGTGCTGTCAGTATTCATTTAACAGCTTTTATGCTATGAAATAAATCATGACATCCCACATTATAATTTACAGGTGTGTGGGGGGATTACACAATGCCTCGATGGCTACAGATGTATTTTACTAAAAAATGATTGAAAGAACTGTCAGGTGAACACAGCACTTTGAAGCCCATGAACCTGCTGATTATGACAATCTCTGCATTTCTAGGAAGTTTACTGTTTAAAGAAATGCCCAGTAATTTCCTTCTTGGCTTTATTATTGACAATTTCCCAAGTTAAAAAGCAGCTCCCAGTCGGAGCAGAAGGGAGATCACAGGAGTATAATTTGGAACAAGTTATGATTATAACCTTGTTGTTCCCTCACAATTACTGTTCATTCCTTCTTACTAATAACTTCATGATGAGAATTGCAGTGCCCAGAACAGGCTGTAAAATTCCCTGTTCTTTGCACCAAATTCAGTCTAATAATATTCATACAGAACAGTGGGAATATCTTCAGTGGGCAGACAGGAATCCAATACCCTGCACAAACTTGTCGCTGCTCATTAAGGTCTGGATGGACAATCTTTGCTAATTGATTACAGAGACTTGTTTGTACTGAAAAATAAACATGGAAATAAACTGAGTCATTTACATGGAAACCTCAATTCTATCATCTTTTATCAATTCCTTGAACCTCTCTTCTTTCACCTTCTGGTACTGTTTAATCCAGTAATTCCAGTTTTGCTACTTCAGTGCTGGCATTGGGGCCTGATGGTGTGTCCTGAAAAGGGTTTGGGCTGTGCATCTTCAGAACAGGCCTCGAATCCGTGGTTTTATCTTGGCAAATCACCTCTCCCGCACAAGGTTATTCAGAGAACGCCTTAATTTTGTTTGGAGAAAATCATCAAATAATATAACTTGGAAGGGACCTTGGAAGATCCAACCTTCTGAAATTAGCAGGGACATCTTCAGCTCTACCAGGAATATGAGCTTCACTGAAGATCTTAGAAAGAATCTTTTTCCTTTTCTACCCTTTTTACCATTTGCAGGAGCAATTCTTAGGCAATGAAGAAACACAATTCTTTGAACTGCTCCCAGAAAAGAAATGCGAGACAGAAAAACAAAACAGAACAAAACAGAACAAAACAAAAAACAAACTCAAACCACCTGTGTTTAAACTCTGGTGTAAATAGAATTTGTCTCATTCCTGCAGCTATGTTGGATATGCCCTGAAATTATGGGCTGGATTCTCTCTACTCTGGTAGTGGCACAACAGCTCATTTATAGTAAATTATTTTGTTAAGAGATATCTTTAAGTGGAAGTTTTTTGGCTGTACTTGCTGTTACTTAGATCATGTTCTTCCCCCTTTGGGTTTTTCCATCCACAATTGCCAATTACTTTTAGTTTTCAAGATTAATTTATAGCAAATGTACTAAATTTGATATAGGCGTGAAGAGGATTCTGGAAGAGCTTATTCACCAATTATTTCCCTGTATTTAATATTCATCTTCAGCAACTTTAGAAGGAGAAAGTTAATTTCATTGAAATGGAAAACGCAACATGAACAGAGCTCTGTTAATCATAATAAACATACATACATTACCATTCTCATTAATATGATCAATATAGCCTGAGAAACAATACCAGCTCACTGCATTTTTATTAATATTCACACAGCATTACCTTTACAAATGGTTTATCATACAGATAGGCACAAAAAAATGTAATTCATCATCTGAGTGGTTTTAGTAAACATTCAGGATTTAAAGTACCTTGAAAATATTCCCTTTATTTTTGTGAGCAAGTTCTGAGTAGCAGAGTGAAAACTCAAGAGAGTGAATTCCATCATTACTACACAGGTATTTCTTTTGTAGTGTTAAGTTATATTTTGAAGAAGTCCAGAATGGAAAATATTCTCTGCTGCCCCTCCTGAAAACACATTTAGGGTGCTTTAGGATTTACCTTTGTAAAACAAGTGTCCTACAGTCTAGCTTAGACTGTCCCAAGCTTTCACCATGTTCCTGTTTAGATGCTCTGTTTGTGACTTAGGGTGTGCGCTTCTCCAGAGGACAAGAAAAACAACCCACATCTCAGTGCCCACTCAGATTCATGAAAATTACTGGTAGTTCTGCTGCATCCTCTGCTTCCCCTGTGCAGGAGGAATAGAAATCCAAGGGAGTGCTGTCGCTCCCAGTGTGAGTGGGTTGGGTTGGGTTTCCTTCACCCTGGTTGGAACTGCTGATGCTCATCTCCCATTTGGCCCCTTCTCTTTTAAAAGCTGGTTTAAAGGCAGGAAAGAGGGAATGTGAGTCCTTTTTATTGGTTTTTGTGGTTCCAGGTGGCTGTTGGGCAGCATTGGCAATCAGCTGGTTTCCATGGGATGGAAATGTTTTACGGAGTGTTACCATGAGCACAAGAAAACCAGGAGGGGAATGGCCTTGGAGGGAATGTAACAGCAAAAATAACACCAACTTTTGCAGACTTTCTGCAGCTGCAGTACAAAACCCCTGAGAATTATGGAAACAGTCAGCTCAGCATCAAACAAGAAGGAAAACCTAAAAGTTTCAGCCCAAGGGTAGCTCTGGGAGTCAGGGGTGCTTCTGCACGTCTGGTGGTTGGATGATCTTAAAGGTCCAAACCAAACAGGTGAAGCTTTTCTCTTTGTTTTCCCCCTCATATTTTGGAAGAAAACTTTTAGTTGTTTTTCCTCTTTCCCACTTGGACAGAAGACACTCCTAATTATCAGGAATGTTGATGAGGAGCGCCAGGCCCTCCTGTGCTACCCCAGCCCTGCTCCAGAGGGATGGGAAGTGTTTGTGGCATTAGTCAGGCCAGCACAGCAGATGTCTCACATGATTCCTGAAGGCCAGGATGGGTGATATTTATATCTATCCTCATTTTCCCATTGCAGCACGCTGGCTTTCAGGTTAATCTCAATTTGGGGAGCTGGTGTGGCTCCCCAGGGGAATGATGGGGTAGTGACAGCTGAAGGTTTTGTAAGGCTTTGCTTGGATGGCACCATGGATGTGAGAAAACAGTGACCAGTTTCTGAAAATATAGGTAATTAGACATTTTTCTTATAATCTACTTAAATTATCATACAATTGAAATTTTTTTTAAAAATCATAAAATTGTTCCTTAATAAGGTACAAACCCCCTGATTTTGTGGCATTTGAGCCTTACTGAGATTCCCACAGTAAGGAAAGAAAGGGCTCCTCTGATGAGCACTGCGAGTATGAGGGATGTGCAGACCTGAATCCTTCAAAGTCCCTTTTTAATCAGCTGGTTCTGGGAAGTTCATTATAGCCTGCTGTGCTCAGTTCTCACTCCCAGATCACACACACAAGTCCATAATCCAGTGAGTGCAAAGTGTCCCTGAGCCAGAGCGAAGGGAAACTGCTTTGCAAGTCCCAGCCTGGGTAAATATTATTCCTTCTGCTGATCCTTGAAGAAAGCAGCAGCATCCAGCTGGCAGAGTCCTTAACGGAGAGAAACTGGAGAAGAACCTTTGCAGCCAGGCTTTCTTTCACATTCACAGGCTAAATAAAGCTCAGGATATTCCTTCCAGATTCCAGCCTGGACACAGCAGCTGCCTGTTGAAATGCCTTTAACTATAAATTATCATGGGATGTGCTTTAACAACCAATATCAGTTTCAGGAAATGAAGCAACGAGCTGTTATTCCTTTTTCTCTTCTTTTTTTTTTTTTTTTAATTTTTATTTTTTTATTTTGTGTGTGCTATTTGTGCTCTTTGTTAACATGTTTTTTGTCTTGTGCTCTGCTCCAAACAGCCTTGTGGAGCACCCATTGAGTTGAAACAGTTCTTGCTCATGCGTATCATAAATCCCTGCTGTATACAAGGCAGGCCTCAAGGTATCGAAAATAAGAAATGGAGCATTTGAGATATTTAGATGCAGGATGTTCTGCCTCAGCTCTTTGCTGAGCACTGAAGAGCTGGGTGCTTCCAACCCCTGGCTCCTGGACAGGAACCTGCTCTGGTGTCAGGAGAAATAATGAGTTTGACACAGGGCTAATGAGCCCTTCAAACCCAGCCTGCATTTCTGGCCCTCTGGGTCTCCTTCACTCCGAAATGTTCCAGCCGAGTTTGGGGGAACCCCAAACTCCACACAGAGCATGGATGAGATGGGATTCCATCATACCAGGTCTGGAACTGTCCCAGTGCTCTGTGTGAGAGTCACAGTGAAGATTTCACACCTTCTCCAGGACTCAGGTTCTGGTATGAATATTCACATTCCATGTTTACATCACCTTTGGACAGACATGAGAGAGGCAACCCTGCAGCTTAGTCCTTCTTGATGCTGAAGGAACAGCTTTACCTTTTTTTTCCCCCAATGTCCCTGTAAAGTATTTTGTAAGATCCTTCTGCCCTTTTGTGTGGTATCAATTTCAGCTTTCAAGGGCCACTTTTCAAAGCTGTTATTTCTTAACAGTCTTGGCTGCAGGAAGAAATCAAATGGAACTATAGCTTTCAGTCTTAACTTGTTGAAGGGAGATACTTGGAAATGGAAGAAGGTCCTGAACCCCACGGAGACCTTGAAGGAGGAAATACCTTCCATAACAGGTAAGTAAAAGAATAAGTAGACAGGAAGGCACAAGGAACTTGCCCTTTTAGTCATCCATTGAAGCTGTTTTATCTCCTCTGTAACCCTTCTTCCTCCTCATGACGTAGAAAAACACAAACTTACACAATATCTTAACCAGAATTACTCCCTGAAACAAACCAGGGCTTCATCAGAAACAAAAAAAAAGAGGGCGTGAAGGGAGAGAAAAATATTTTTATATCCATGGAACTATTAATACTGTGTTTTAAATTCCCCGTGTCTTTGGTAAAATTTGTAAGCCCAGCTGGTTCTGAGAAAGAGTAAATACTGTGCTCATGGATATTATTGCTGGTTCTATTCCTTTCTTTCTCTGCCATTAATAAAGTGCATCCCAGGCACTCAGAAATTGTTGGATAAATGTGTTCAATGCTTTTCTTATCTCTAGAGACTAAATTTGCAATTGAGACTGTGTAGTTGATACTATGCCAGGATATGATATTTGAGATTTGTTTTCAATGGAAATTGCCCTAATCATGATTTATTTTCAGGATGGATGTTCCACAGAGCCCTGCACCAACCAAAATCCTCTGGTTTCGTCGTGTCCTGATGGATTCCATCACAGTGGCATTTTTCTTTATATTTTCTACTACTGTTTTATTTCTGTGAGTGGGAGGAAGTGCATGAGTCACAAACTTTCACGACCATGTAATCTAGGCCAAATTGAGCATTCCTAAAAATGAAACTATTGGGTAGCTTTCAGGAGGGGAAATTTGTGTTACTGCTTCATCAGAAACAGGAGCTGCTTCATGCTGGGAAATGTAAACAAGAACATAGAGTGCTCTCAACTCCCTCCTCAAATATATAATAATAATAATAATAATAATAATAATAATAATAATAATAATAATAATAATTTATTACAGTATAAATTCATTGTAGGTTTGACATTTACAAATGGAAGTTACATACGACTTCCTTTGATAAAGGAATTTGAATTATGTCCCATTCTTGTAAATTCTTCTGAGTCTCTGTTTTGAACTGCAGCAAGAGGGAGATCTCCAAATACCAGCAGATGGACTGGGAGCCATATAAGGGTTGCTCTTAAGAAGAAACAATTTGAAAAGAGAAGAGGAACCTGTTTAAAGTTCTTTTCTTTCAAAATTGAGGGGGGGTTTTGTGGAAATTATGGTATGAAGACTGCTTTATTACTAGGAAAAAAACCCAACTGTTAAACATCTGAGAATTTCCAGCTGTATGTAAAATTCACTTTGAGGCTGCACCATGAATAAGATCCGTGAGAGGCAGATATTTAGAAGTTCATTAAAATTAAAAACTTTGATAGAATTTAAAAAATCACTGTGTTTAAACAGCTGTTCCTGAAGGAAAAGGCTCTCTCAGGTGTAAATTTGAGGCAATGCTCTTTAGGGTTTGTATTTTATGAAATTAATAAGTTCTCTTACATTCCTGCAAGGAAAGGTAGAGGACACAGATGGTGGCCAGAGGTGTCTGGGAAATCAGAAAATGTCAGCTTTCAGTTTTATATTCTTACAGAATTGGGTAACATCACCAACTGTGAGCACAGAGCACCCAATTTCTAACAACATGTCTTCATATTCTTGGGGAGAGAATCTCCCAAATCCCAATACTGAATCTCTAACTGCATTTCCCCACTTCTGCCTTCCACTGCAGCTGATTGAAAACAGAATTAAACACCATATTGAGCTCCTTTCAAAAATGTGGTGTTAGGTCACCTCTGCTGCTCCTCATTTCCTCTCCCCTCGCCTTTGCCACTTCCCTGGAACAGCCAATCTCTGGCGCTGGGGAGGAAATTAAAATGTGTACTGAAAGGTTTCCATTCCTCCCACGAAACTTCTCAGCAACACTTCAGATTAGTGTTCCAGAACCACCTGGAAAAATGGGGTTCGCAGACCTTTCAAACGTCCATTTCTGCCTTCTGATGATGAAATGAGGACTAAGCTGCAGAAAAGCAGCATGGAAGAAGAGTGGCCCTTCAAAAGGGGATGAACTGTGGGTGAACTTTAATTAGAATTTCTCAGTGCCTTTTGGAACCATGTGTTACATGCCTGTAAAATACATTCTCTCTGAAGTGCCTGGCTTTATATGTGAACCTGCCTCAGATACAACACATAATAAGTCCATGTGTGCCCTTCCTTCATTTCTCTGTTCTCAGAGTTGTTCTCCCCCTCAAATAGTTTGCAAGTCTTTCAGACATTTTCCACTTTCATATATCAATCTCTTTTTTTTGTTCTTTCTTTGTGCATGTTCTGGTCACCTGATGTCTTGCAGCAGTTACATTTCCCTCTCTTGCTTTTCCATTTTCCTTACTTCCCACCAAACACTAAATTATTTCCATCCAGACTTCTTACACCCACTCCCAAATTTGAGGTGGCAATCACACCATGGTTTTATTTCACTCTTGAAATGTTTATTTCTTTCCATGCCTCTCCTTTCCTCAGAATGCTTCTGTGCAGACTCCTTGCTGTCCCTTGGGACATCAGGGAGCCCTGTCCAGTCCAGGCTCTTCAACCTCTCAGTTGTGAGGAAAGGTAGAGCCACATCCAAGATTTCCATAGAATCTTGAATTAGAATTAGAATTAGAATTGACTTAGATCCATAGAATCACTGAATTAGGTTGGAAAAGACCTCCAGGGTCTTTAAGTGCAACTGCTCACCCAGCAGTGCCAAGGCCACCACTGTCCCATGTCCCCAAGTGTCACATCCACACGGATTTTAAATCCCTCAAGTGACGGGGGCTGCACCACAGTCCTGGGCAGATTTTAGCAGGGCAGGACATCCCTTTCCAGGAGAAATTTTTCCTACTATCCAACCTAAACCTCCCTTGGTGCAACTTGAGGCCAGCTCCACTTGTCCTGTTCCCTGGGAGAAGAGCCTGAACCCCCCTGTCTGTCCCCTCCTGTCTGGGAGGTTTTCAGAGCCAGAAGGATCCCCCTGGTCCCCCTTTTCTCCAGGATGAGCCCCTTTCCATCTCCAGACTCTCCAGCCCTCAGCTCTCCCTCTCTTCCAGAGCTCAGCTGTTCACCTTGCTCAGCCCCACCATGGTTTTGTGATCAATGACAACTGAATGTGAGCACTGCCTGTGCTCTCTTCCAGGCAATCCTCTGCATTACAGCTCTAGGTTTGAGTTTTACTCTCACTCAAAGACTCCTACAATATTTGGACATTTCCTTAATAGAAGTTCTCATCTCCTGTTTGAAAATAATGGTTTGACTCATCTGCTGGAGGGAGTGAAAGCTGTGTGGACAGAATTGTGTTTGCTGCACATATGGAAAGGAACGAGACACCTTCTTGTAATCTGCAGTGTTTGCAGTAAAATTAAACCAATATCAACAATTTGTATCCCAGGCTTATTTTCAAAAGACATCTGAATCAAATACTTCTGTTTTCAGTTTTGCAATTCAATGACAGCTTGTTAGCTTGCAAGCTGGAGAGACGATTGCCTGCCAAGGTGAGTCTCTGGTTACTGATATTTTCCATGATCCACCGTTTTCCACTAGTTTGCTAAAAAGGTGTTTCCATTACTGTTTCTGAATATAACAACGGATGTAAACTCTGGGAAAGATGATGAGTCACTTTTAAGAACTCAAAACTGAAGGTGGAAAAATAGGAGTAAATTTTCTTCAAAATTAAACTTTTTTTCTTTTTTTCTTTTTTCAAGACTATAATTTCTGCGATTTCTTTGCATGGCTCAAAAGTTACTCACATGAAAGACAATGAATGAGAGAGTAAATGTGTCATTTTGGATCAAAATGAAAACTCTGATTTTTCCTAGCCTGTGGAAGAAAGACTTTCCATATACATTTCTGGTTTTTTTGGTGTTTTTTTTGTTTTTTTTTTGTTTTTTTTTTTTTTTTTAATCTAGAAAACTTTTCTTCTGTATGCTTGACCTGATCAGGAAACATCACTTGTTAAAACAAAAAATTAATTTTTCTGGACGGGTGTGAGACGTCAGGAGCAGCAGCCTCAGGGAAAGGCTCCTCTGGGGCCCCTGAGCTCTGGCTCTGGAGTGTTTGAAGACCCTGTGAGGATCAAAGCGACTCCAACCCAAGAACTTTCCTCTATCCCTGTGAACACCAGCGAATCTCTGACAGAAATACAGCCCATTGTAAATTCCTTCCCTTGAAATGGCTCAGAGGGACATAAAACTTCCAACTTCCTGAAGTATAAGGAAATTAAAAGTGGTTGGGGTTTTTTATTTTTATTTTTTTCCTGGTATCTTCAGTCCTTCCCATGCCCAGAGTATATAGGTCCCCAGTTCAAGTGCTGCCTGGACTCTATATGAGGCTGTTGCTTTTGTTCTCACTGCTCTGAAACTACTCTCTATAAACAGGTTGTGATAAGTTGGTAACAAAAGCACTGAAATTTATTATGTGTCTAGCAGTGGAACATCAGGGAAAGGAAATAATAACCAGACAAAGTGCTTCACAGCTTTAGTGGGACAATCAAAGCCTCACAAATTCCCCTAAAACATAGGAGGGAATATTTCAAAGGCTTCACTTTATAGAAAAAGCTGCAAAGATTTGTTTCAGCAGTTGTAAAACTGGCATGGAGACAAGTTTTGCCCGTTTCCTTTTATCCAAAGCATTTTTCACAAAGCCTTAAAAAATATTATCTTTGTGTGCTCCGTTATCTTCTTGAGTTTTCAGCTCATCTGATTTGTCTGGCTCTTCTCACTTTGCATCTCTCATGACTAAAGAGCACAGCTCCCAAATCTAACGGATAAAGGAATGGAAAAGTCACCCACGGATTTGGGATCCCATCTAGTTTTTTGGGATAAATAAAATTTCCACCTTCCCAGAGCTGGCAGGGCATCGTGGGGTTTGGGATTTGTAGGACCTGTTAGTGTCACCTGCCTGCTTTCAAAAGCTTTCTGAAGAATAACGAAAGTGTGGTAGAAAAAGGAATTTCAAAAATGTTTAAAAAGAGAGATCTTTATGTCTTTTCACGAGTGTGGCTTAAAATCAAATGTGCTGGGAAGAATTTAGGAGAAGGGCACTGAAAATTAACAATATTGTTAAAATAAAAGTTCTTTTCACACAAACGTAATCATACCAGCCCTGATCCAGCGCTTTTCATGACACCACACTGCAGTTTCCTGCTGAATCCAACCTGCCCATCTCTCTTTGTCTAACAGTGGTGATAGCTGGTATTTTATCAAGTGATTTTATCAAGTGATTTGGAGGCTATTAATTGATATTCAACTGCCAATACTCCTAAATGCAAGAACGAGCTGAGAAAACCCCAGGTCAAGGTGAAGAGAGGAATTTAACCTCAAATTGTAAACCAAGAACTTTGAATTTGGAATCTGTTCTTTCTTATAACCCAAATATTTTATTAGTCTTGATTTATTCAGACAGCAGGAGTAAGAAGTCTCTTTATTCCCTTGCTGGTAGAACAAGGATTTTTCAGGGTATGGTGGAAATATTCCTCTTCCAAGGCTCAAATGTATGAAAAAAAAAAATATTTTATGGAATCTCTTAACAGCGCTAGGAATGGCTGGGATATCTGGTCAGATTTACTTGATACCCAAACTCAGCCATGAAAATGACTTTTTGAGCAGGATCTTCACAGACTATGTAAATTTATGGCAGATTCCTAAGAATGACATGATTCCCTGGGATCCAGAAGAGAAACTGGAGTCTTAACAGCAGCACCGGCTCCAAGGCTCCCAGCAGAAATGTGTGTTCCTGTATCCTACTGAATCCTCTGCATCTCCCTTCCCTGTTTGTGTTCAAAAATAGAAATGCCTGCAATTTTCCAGGAAAAATGGTCAGTAATCGCTGATGTTTATTTTCAGCCAGGATGTGAAATAGGAAGTGCCCAGAGATTTGGAAAATTGCATCCACTCCTGCTGGGGGTGGTGGCAGACTGGGGAACCCCTGGGCTGGCTGACAGCATCATTTTAGGTGCTGGGAAATGCAGAAATCAAGGATTTCACACTCTTGGGATGTTTGAAGGAGTCACTTTCTGTCCCTAACATCTTTTCTTTTGTCCTTACATAACACTAAGGATTTCTCACAAGTTTTCTTAGCTTTTATACCCCTGGTTCTCTCTCCCATCCCTCTGTGGGGGAAGAGGGAAGCAGTTTTTGGGGTTTAGCTTCTTGGCTGGGGTTAAACCATGACAGAAACAGAAAATGCTCCTATGTGCATATTTTTAATTTTCTTATCAGCATTTTTATTCCTCACGTGGTAACAAAACCCAGAGATCACTAAAGTCAAAGTTTGGGCTTGAAGGTCCCTTGTGAGAAGCAGCTCTGGCACCTCTCAGTCCCTCCCAGACAGAAAAAAACAGGAAAAGCAAGATTTCCTCCAGTTTTGTTGACTCTACTTCATCTCCTTTCCTCTGCAGGCAGCTCTCCCCTCCCTTGTGCTTTTGTACTTCAGCACATTAGAATATTAGGTCAAACACCCTCACTAAAAAATATGCTGTACAATATTTCTCATTTTTGCTTGATTTTCTCTTCATCTGCTGGAGACATCAATGGTAATTTCCCCCTCAGAGGTTTGCCCTTTGATCATGCCAGAGTTTCCTATAAATATTGTGTCAAAACAGGGCTTCCCCAGCTCCTCAAAAATGTTTGCTGTGCTCAAATGTGCCAGGAAAAAGAAAAGGATCACTTATTAATCTTGGAATTATGAGGAATTTTTATAACTTCCCCACTCCTTGCATGCTTTGAATAACGGGATGCAGAGCTTTAGGTGTCGCTGCTCCGAATAACGAGTAAATGGTCAAATACTGGTTTTTTACTAACACAGAAAATGCTGGATGATATTGTTTTCCCCCTGTAGTCATGGTTTGGATCCTCGTGGTGGGAGCAGAGGGAGAGATTATTTGCTGTTTGCTGTAGAAACCACTTAAAATTCAATCTGTGGGGTAATCTAATTAGAGTGTGAATGATGATCAGAGTAGGTGACAGGACTGTCTTCCACAAACTTAAACCTGAGTGTACCTTATGTTGTCTAATTTTAGGGGCTGCGGTGACAGGAGCAGTGTTTTGCAGAGCAGGTTATTGAGATTTATACATACATACACCTAAAAGTTATATACATGAGAGGTAAATATATACATAATCCAGTGGAAACCGATAGTTCAAAGAAATTTAAATATTGCTCTGCAAAATCAAACATCGACCTGAATTTCTCTTTTTCCACTAAGAAGTAGTTCTGTGTAATGGCAGGATGTGCTGTCTCTGGTGGAATATCCTGGCTGCAAGGTCCTTTAGGGCAGGATGGGGAGCTGCAGGGTGGAACAAGGAACCCGGACTCAGTTGCTCTCCACCAAGGATCTAACAACACCAGCCCCAGGGAACGGCGTCCCAGCACATCTTCATGGTGCAGGAAGTGTTCCCAAGCTTTTCAGAACTCATCCTGGGATTCAATCAGATGCATTTTTGGCATTGATTAATCAACCTCACAGCCCAGTTCCAGACTGTGAATCCCACTGAAAGCTTTGCTCTGCACCACAGCCCTCCCCACCAAACTCACACCGAGGGGTGTGCTCAGGCTCTGAGCAGGAAGAGCTCGTGGATTAAATTTTAGGTTAAATTTTACAATAATTAAAGCTGTTTAAAAGCATTGTGCATTGATGAGTGCAGCTATTGGTACAATTATTTTCCTAGTTTTAATATGCTCATCTTCTCTGGTAAGAGAAATATTACAAGCTCCAGCATATAAAGGGTATGGGACTTGTTAAGGTAATTAATCACCCTGAAAATCAAGACAATCAATCAATCAATCAATCAATCAATCAATCAATCAACCAGATAATCAATCAATCAATCAATCAATCAATCAATTAATCAATCCCACCCATTGATAAGGAAATCTGTTGAAAAATGAATGCACATAAAAATAAGCAGTGAGTTTACCATGGAGGATGAGGCAAATACAATCTAGAAACACTTACTTTTATAATGTAACCTTTTAAGTGGAATTAAGATCTAAAACAACAATGTTTGTTCTGGATTTTTAATCAGTGGAAACATTTTTAATCAGTGGGAACATTTCAGTCCTACCTGTGTTCTGTGTTATGTACAAGGTTGGGTGGACTAAATGAACACAGTGGTCCCCTCTGGTTTCTAAACTATTCAAAAAATTAATTAGATCTTGTTCCAATGTTGATTTCAGCCTTTACAAATCTATATATCCTTGACAAATCAAACAAAAGGTCCACCTTAGAAGCAGAATTAATGCAAGATTTTAATATTAAAGTTAAAGAAATGTTTTTAGAGTGTGAATTGCCTGTTCGGTTGTGTGTTCTCTGAGGCACAGAATTTTGTATATATAATTTTCTCAGGAGAGAACACAAACCAAACTTCTGGAAAAAGACACCTCCCCTTCCCACCAGGCTTGGGACTAATCCTATGTGATTGTTGTGGTGGGGGCTGTTTCTGTTACTGCTCTGAAATGTTTTCATTTCCAACTGAGAGTCTCATTGAGAGCCCCCAGCCCTGCTGAGAGGAGCAAGGGCTCCTCACTTTTCCTGACTCCAGCTGGAGAGGGGTTGGATTTATTCCATTCCAAACACCCAAATGAAATATTCTTATTTGCTCCTTGTGCAGGCCGGGCCATATTTCACCTGAAGATGAGTGGACTAGAACTGGAGAGTGATTTGTCACGGGCTTGCACTCACAGCACAGAGGGAGGAAAGGCTTTCTGAAATCCCAATCTCTCCATCATGTGAACATAACACACCTCCCTGTTATACACCTGAATGTTCTGAGAAAATTACATCCTCAAGGAAATTGGGCTTTTTTCCTCCTACTTCTACTGCTGGGAGTCCTTTCTAGGGCTTGAAATATTTTGTTTCTAACACTTGAAACCATTACCTGCCTTTGGAACAATTGTTGCCCTGGCAAAGAAATGTTTTGTGTTTGCTTTTATGGGTGGATAAACACTGTTCCCTTAAGCTTGTCCAATACAGGGAGCAACACATCAACTGTTTATTTTATTAATACAGTGTTTTTGTGAGAACTAAAATAGGAATTCTGGATAACTGAACAATTAATCTGTATCCATCGTTCCAGCCAGGCTCCAAGCAGCACTGGACCAGTCAAGCTTTTTCCCCTGGTGAAGCAACAACAAACCAACCAAATTTGCAGAGTAAACTTACCCAGTTTTGGCGAAAGTTGCCCAGTATCTCATCATAGAGCGGCTCAGGAGTTCCTCAGCTTTGGTGTAATTCACTCTCCTCTCCAGGGGCAGCCCGAAAACAAACTCGATCTCGTAGCCATGCATGACCCCCATCCACTCTGGCCAGGGCAGCTTGGAGGAGCGATGCTCAAAGAAATAAAAGAACACGTGGTGGCCCAGCCGGGCGAAGCTGGTGCTGAACTCCACCACAGGACAGATGATGTTGTAGTCCCCGATAACGTCATCGATGGCATCCCGGTAGTGCTCCGGCTTTGCCATGTTTTCCCAGTCTGTGTAGTGGAAGATGATCGATTCTATCGCCAGTTTGCTCACTCCTGGGAAGGCCAGAGTTAAAGCTGCTTCAAACTGAGTTTTATTGATCAAGCCATCGCTATCCTTGTCAAGGCCAGGGACTCCATATGCCAGAAATGATAACCCTTCATCTTTATTAACGCCCACCAAAACCTGGGTCTGTTTGAAAAGACCATTCTCCATCAATACTTCTGGCATGTCCACCAAAAAATCACCATCTATGCTTGGACAGAAATATACTTGTAGAAGAGAGCCATGTGGAACGACAAAAATTTCATTCTCCAGTATTTCCTTCGGGTCCTTGTCTTGGAGGCAGAAAATGAGTTCTGACTCGTTACTGGTGGGACACTGGAGCTGTTTGGCCAAAGCCACTGCTCTGTTCCTGGCTTCAGAAGATGTAATTGCAGCCCAGGGGGCATTTGCAGAGCCACTCTGCAGGATGGCCCTGGTGAATAAAGGGTGGCTTGCAGGAGAAAGGAGGTGATAGGTGACAGAGGCCGAGCCAGCGCTCTCTCCAAACAGAGTCACGCTTTTGGGATTGCCTCCAAAGGCTGCTATGTTCTCCTGGACCCACTGAAGCGCCAACCTTTGATCAAATAAACCTGCATTTCCAGGAGCTTTCTGGTTTCCTGGCAAGGACAGAAATCCCAAAGCACCAACCCTGTAGTTCATGGAAACCACGACCACTCTTTCCACCCTGGCCAGAAACTTCCCATCGTAGACAGGCAGGGAAGTGGACCCAGACTCGAAGCCGCCGCCGTAAATCCACACCATGACAGTGGCGTTCTTGGGCTTGGGAGAAGGAATCCACACATTCAGGTATAAGCAGTCCTCACTCAGGTTGGTTTTTGGGTTCCACATCTCTGACCCAGCAAAGCCTGGGTAAGTTGTGTCTATGGGCTGGTAACAGGAGTTTGCGTGTTTGGTGGCATCCCAAACATCCGCCCACTCCTCCCGAGGTTCTGGCTTTTGGAACCTCAGCCTCCCGATGGGGGGCTGCCCATAAGGGATTCCCAGGAAGGCTGTGACTGTTCCCCCCAGCACCTGCAGGCTGGTCCCTCTGACTTTGCCCTTCTTGGTTTCAATGGTGTTCTCTTCAGGTACCACCTTCCTGGTGAACATGGACAGGAGAAGAAACCCCATCAGGAATATGGTGGAGAGACTTAAACCATTTATCCAAATCATGATGCCTGGAAGACAGGACAAAAAATAAATTCAGAATTAGCGTTGCAATATATAAGTACCAAAATGGTCTGTTAAATAAGAGTAGGTCATCCCAGGGGCACTGAAAATAAGGTGCTGCTGCATAAAGCACAGAAGTTTTGAACTGTAAGTTCTTCTTGGTTATTTGTGCTGCAAAGATTGTGTTCGGTATTCAGTATTTGATCAGAAAAATTCTCTCGTTAAAAACTGCAGAACAGAGGAAAACAAACCAAGAGAGATGAAATCATACAAACAGGCTCTGACCACTGTGGATGATTTACCCACCAACCAAAATCTAAAAATAATTTTTTCTAAGATCTTGTTCTTCTAGAGCATCTTAACCAAATTTACAACCAGCAGACTCATATGAAGCAGTCATACTTCTACTATTTAGATTTAATACTAAGATGCTAAAACATCAAGGATTTTTGAATATATAATGTCTAATAATTTGGATCGCTCTTTCCTTCCTGAGAATTTTTCCAAGTCATAATCAGTATTACCTTAAAGCTAAGTATATAAATGTTGATTATGTACCACATTTAAGCACCCTAACAATCTTCTTTACCCCAACCTTTTCAGCACCATCCCCTTGAAACTGAAAATTCACAAAGAGCCTCTTTACATAAACCTATTTCTGTGGTTTACATATCTAAAAATGCTCAACAAAGCTCCCTTCTATTTTTTTTGCCTGTTTCCCTGTCACACATTGCATGCTCTGTCCCATCCCTTTAAACAGGCCATTCTTTGTTAATGAGGAGCACTCCTGTCCGTAGAAGGAATGAGGACAATTTCTCTGGAAAATACAGCTGTGGCCTAATTTGAACTCCTCCTGGTTTTTTTGCCTGTTCTTGGAAAGAAAATGCAGCAGAGGAGAGGCAGGGAAGGTTTTGTGCTAAGGGGTTCCTAACTTTGAGACAGAATCAAAGGAGCAGGGAGAAGTCTTCAGGGACAATATTTTCAGCATTCATCTAAAGACAGAAAATAAATAAATTTTAGAAAACATAAACATTTACACTCTGGTTGTTATGTTAAAATAAAATAGATGAGGTGGCAAATGGGGGTGATAGACTTCGGAGTTGGTCTTACACTCCACCAAGTCTTCATCTTGACCAACAGAAATGTGCAATTGCCCACTTTTTTTTGTAAAACATTAGAGATGTGATTTGTCAGCTCACAGGGTCTAGCAGCTCCCAAGGAGTTTGGGTCAGCGCAACTCGCCCTGGCGCAGTCACACATCCAGTGTTTTTTGGCTCCCCTCTCTCTGTGCCAGGCATGGAATCATGGACTATTCTGACAGATCCCCCAAGGATCATCCAGTCCAGTTCCTGGCCCTGCACAGATGTAGGATATGGGGCTACAACTGTGGAAGTGGTAAAGGCACAGCTGCAGGAGGGATGGTTGGAATTCTGCCGCAGGGTGGGAGGTAGTTATGAGTGAGGAGAGAGCCAGTTAGTGACAGAAGGGAGTGAGGTTGTGATTGGCTGGAGGAACGCGTGGACAGCGCAAGAGCAGAAGCTGATGGATGGAAGAACACACGGACCCCAGCACAGCAGCTGTGCCAGCCAATGGGTGCCCTGTTTCTTTAAATTCTGTTCGGCTTCCGGTTGGTTTCAGTTGTGTCAGATAGAGGTTAAAGGTATAAAAAGCTGTGATTTCTACAATAAAGGGATCTCCTTCGGATGCACAAGGGGGTCTGTGTCACTTTGTTCCCATTGCTATAAATGGCTGGCCCAAAGTGGGGCCTGTAAGGTGGCTCTGGTAGCAACTCCCACTAGGTCAAGGAACTGGCTGGGAAGAGTCTGGGAAAAAAGATCGAGGGAAGGATTCAGGAAGAGTTCAGGAAGGAACTCAGGAATCCAAAAGTGCATGCACCTCACCAGTGGGAGCAAATACGGGAGGTGGAATATCCTCTGAGCAAAGCAGAAGCTTGGGCCAGGTATGGTAGCTCCTACATCAGCAATCTATTAATATGGCTGAAGTGAAACTAAGTACCCTGCTGGACTGGGTGTCTAATCAAGTTACATATTTTCCCTTTAGCAGGCCCCTTCAATTAGAAGTCTGGCAAGTGGTAGGGCAGAGACTTTTTGATATTGCTGGGGAGAGCGGTGGCAAAGCTCGTGGGCACCTTGCTGCATGGGGGACAATCATGGTGGCCGTTATAGGAAGTCGTGCCAATGGCAATCATTTCGTGGCTTTGGAAATTAATTCCCCTGAACCCTCAGCACCACCAGAACCCGTGTACAACCCTGAGATTGACCCAAACCCTGTGGAATTGCCTTATCCTGAGATTAACCCAGCCTCATGGAATTGCCTTAAACCTATAAAAATCCCTGCGTGTGGGGACCCCTCAGCACAGAACTCTCACATCACGAGCGGGCGATGGGCTTGTTCCCTGCCCTAAATGGCAGCACAGTAGTCCAGCATTGGCAAAAATGCCTGGAGTCCACCATGAAGGAGGGTGACTTGGTGGTGATTACAGCCTCCCAGTACCATATGTGCCAAAACAACGGCTGCTGTACAGAGAATTAGATATAAAGTAATTAAAGCACTGAGGATGCTGGTTAAAGAAAGCAGCATATCCTCCCATCACGGCCTAAGCTATCTAGAGTCTATCAGTACCATGTACATCCTCACACCCCACAACAGAAAAGCATGAAAATGATTCTAACAGCGACGCAGCTTGCAGTCTGGGTAAGAGAGAACTGTGTATGACCCAGGTGGAAGTGCTGCAAGACAGAAATCCAGCAGTCATCGTTGCACAGGAGGCCAGAGAGGGTGCTTTCAGTCCCTACAGCCAGGCAGGCTACCCACATTGTGTGTATGATATCACCACTCACCTAGCCCTGCAGGCCCCGCAGTGATGCCCGGGGACGATTCTAACATGTTGATTCTAACATGTCTTTCACTAAGATTTTGCAGGGTCCAGCAGAGTCATTTGTGCAGTTCCTGGACAGACTACAAGCCGTGCTCTCCTGGTAAGCTGATAACAATAAGGCCAGAGATATTGTGTTGTGGCAGCTTGCTTTCACAAACACGAATGAAGATTGTGGAAAAGCACTGCTTGCTGCTGTGATATAGCAGATATGGCTAGGGCATGCCAAAATGAAGATGATACTAATTCTCTGGCAGCGGCTTTAGCAGATCACTTCTGGGTTTTGGACACACAGGAGGAGAATTGTTTTAAATGTGGTTCAATGGGTCATTTTATAAAGGGTTACTCTCAACAAGGGGATGGGATAAAAATACCACCTAGAGATTGTCTCCAGTGTAGAAGGGGAAAGTGTTGTTGGGCTGCTGACTGCTATACTTGCACCCTGTAAAAGGGAAGGCTACACAGCTGGGAAACATCTGGCAGGAGACAGGTCCATGCACCCCATAGAAGAAAAAGAATGTGAGACAAAACATTTGGCAAGCGAGCTCCGGCCTGCTACCACAGGCATTGTGAGGCTGGACCTTACCTCCAGAGAATCAATAACTCTTACAACATCTTCAGTACCTTTAGTTCCTACTGGAGTGTGGGGACTCCTTGGTAATAACACTCACACTTTGCTAATAGGGCGCTCCTCTGCCACTAGGCTGGGACTTTTTGTACTGCTTGGAGTTATTAATTTAGATTATGAGGGTAAGATACAAATTATGTTATGGACTCCCGTGCCACCCCACTTTGTACCAGCAGGTCAACATACAGTACAACTGATTCCCTTTGCCAACAAAACCCCTAGTGGCAAGGGCAAACATGGCACAAATAACTTTGGTATTACACAGGTCAGCTACAGATTTTCTGGACAAATCCCATTACAACAGCTCAGCCAACTTTAACATACACTATAGATGGCAAAAAATGTAAAGGGCTTGTTGACTCTGGAGCTGATGTCTGTATTATTAAAAGCAATGAATGGCCAAGTGATTGGCCCACAATTAGCCCTACATTTTCCCTAACTGGGGTTGGAGGAATGCAGCACCCTAGGCAAAACACTCACCTCCAGCTTGTCCTTGGGAAAACTGCCTGGATTTCCCTGTTCATTGCCTCTATACCGTGCACACTATGGGGAAGAGGTGTTCTGGAACAATTTGGGACAACCACACAAATAGACTCAACGTCACTTGAGGGCCTTTTTCATAGGGGCCATTGCTCATCTGCTCCAAAATCAAATACTGTACATATGTAAACTCACATGGTAGACTGAAGACCCTGTGTGGGTGGACCAATAGTCCCTATGAAAAGAATGGCTACTGAATTTAAGACATCTTGTGGAAGAGCAATTATCCTGGGGCCATATTTGCCCATCTTCTAGCCCCTGGAACTCCCCAATATTCTGTATACCTAAACAAAATGCCAAGTGGTGATTATTGCAGGATCTACAGGCAATAAATGTAATTATTGAACCTATGAGGGCTCTGCAGCCTGGGCTTCAATCACCCGCAAGGATTCCCCTCAGTTGGCCCTTAGTAATTTTAAACCTAAAAGATTTTTTCACCATCCCTCTACACCATGATGATGCACCTCACTTTGCTTTTTAGGCGCCTCCCTTAAATCACACAGAACCAATGAAGAGATTTCACTGGACAGTGTTGCCACAGGACATGTGTAACTATGTCCTGAAGGGTAGTGGATCTTGCCCTGCATCCTGTTCGTCGTGAATTTCCTGCTGCAACCATATATCATGGTATGGATGACATTCTACTCACAGCTCACCATCAATCCATCTTATGTTCTATTCAGGTAGCTGTCATGGAGGCAATTCAAAATGCAGGACTCATCGTGGCACCTGAAGAGATGCAGTGTGAGTCCCTGTGGCATTATCTGGGGTGGAGAAATACTCAGCAGACCATCAGCCCTCAGCATTTAAGGCTTTATGTTAAAGACACCTAACTTTAAATGGATTACAGAAACTGCTAGGTTCCTTGAATTAGTTGTGCCCTGTTTTGGGTTTATCTGCAGAACTTTTACACCCTTTATTTGGCTTACTCAGAGGAAACCCCACCTGCATTTGGTTCAACAGCTGACCTCAGAAGGTAAAACTGCCCTCAAGCACTAGAAAACCTCCAAAACTGGAGATGGGATCCTGATAAATCTGTGCACCTTGCCATAGCTGCTAGCAGATTTCAGCTTTTTCCTGTTCTGTTTCAATGGTTTGTTACTGATAAAGACCCTTTGCATGTGTTAGAGTGGTTAGTTATTCTTGCCTCGCACAGCAACAAGTACTGTGTGGACTGTTAATGATGCATACACGTGTTTAGTTAAGAGAGGCAGAGAGCGACTACAAACTCTCAAAGGCCAAGAGCCACACACCATTTATTTAGCTGCAAGTAAAAGTCCAGCTTTGTGCATGGACAGAGCAGGAGCAAGGAGCTGACTGTGTGGAAGGAGGTGTGGACAGCAGCATGGCAGCTGTGCCAGCCAGGGGGTGCCCTTCTCTTCAGTTCTGTTAGGTCTCAGTTTGGTTTCAGTTTTGTCAGGTGGAGATTAAAGATATAAAAGACTGTGTTTTCTACAATAAAGGGACCTCTGGATGCCTAAGGGGGTCCACGTGCTTTGTTTCCTATTGCTACACACAGACATCCCAACAATCCCACCCTGTGCATCCCTGACAGCGTTATCCAAACCTTCAGGAGCTCTGGCAGCCTCAGGGCTGTGCCCATTCCCTGGGGAGCCTGGGCAGTGCCCAGCACCCTCTGGGGAAAGAACCTTTCCTGATATCCACCCCAAACCTCCACAAAGACCAAAACAAGAGCCTGTATTTACCCCGCTTTGCTAAAACACTCAAGCTTAAGTCCCACTGTCTTTGAGAGAACTGGGCATAACTTACCCAGTTTGCTGAATATTTCCAGATGCTAAACTAACACAGACTTGGGATTATTTTTTTAACACAGCACATCTCATTTTAAAACTTTCAGAAGAATTAAGAGAGGCCATGAAAGGAAAAGTAAGAAGAATGATTTGGTTTGCTCTCCAAATCTATGCTTAAAAATCATTAGTGTTCAACATCCCAGGGCTTCTCTCAGGCCCCCTGCAAAAGCAAAACCAAAATCCTGAAAAGCCACTTGAGCTGGGAGAAGGATAATGATGGAGAAGGGATGGAGGAGGGATCCAGTTAGGGTTTGGAGGACCCAGTAATGCTATGAGATGGGAGAAGTTATTTCTCTAAGTCTTGTTTTTGTGACACTGTTTGTTGAATTTGATCATGACCAAACTACAACAAGCTGGAATTAATAAGATATTTAAAATACCATCATTAGGAAGAGAAAATGACTCTAAGAAAAGCAAGACACTTTAAAGTTCATCAAGATTAATCCATCTAAATAGTAATTAAAATTGCTTCTCCTCCTGCACTTTCCTGTCAATTAAAAAGATATGGGAGGAAAACAATGTAGCATTTCAAAATATAGAGGCAATTGTTTTCCACCATAGTATTAGTGAAAAAAACAAAATAAAACAAAGCAAAACAAAACATTCAGTTTTGTACCTTTAAAATTAGCTCTGGCATTTCAAAGAAAAAAGTGTATCAAGCTTGGAAAACACAGAAGTTTTGTGCTACTGAATGAGAGGAGTCATCTACTCTCAGGTCACTCTGCAATATTAACAAAAGTAGCAAGTTACAGAGGATTATTTTTACAACTTGAATGCCTGGCAAATATTACATTTAATAAGGATTTTAATGCTGCTTTAAGCCAAACTCAGCAACGTGAAGCACACCGAGCAAAACAAACATTACTTGATTATTACAATGAGAGTAAAAAGGTCAGAAGATTGCTTTAGCTCATCAACACCAACCTAGCAGAGTTATATCGTACAGTGTATTTGCATATTTTAAAAAGCTGCTGCTGCTGTAGTAGTTTCCCCCAGCAAAAGTGAAACAGTCTCTAGTTTTGCATTCTTATTCAGTGAGGGAACACCATTTCAATGCCCGTTTCCTCCCCCTTTGTTAATCTTTACCCAGCCAAAAAAAAAAAAAAAAAATCTATACACCGGACTACATAATCACTATTTAAATAGGAAAGCTGGTTGAATTAGTAAGTGATTTCTAGCTCAGCTTAATTTACTTAGCCCAGGACCCCTTGAATAATGCCAAGGTCTGCTACACACGCTGCTCACTTGTTCCATTTGCAGAGCAGAGGCAGCTTCCCCCGGAGAGCAACAAATGGGCAGAGCAGCGCATTTCCAGAGATCCCCATCCCCGTGCAAATCAAGCTGAACCGCGAATTACCCTGGCAGGCAGAGACGCGCAAAGGGAGAATCACTTACCCCACTTCTATTACAAGAAACAACCAAGTTTCTTAAAGTCGGGTTCTTGGGATCCCTCGGGGGAGATGCAGTGCTGCAGCTGCTGCTTTAAGCCCGTAAATTGGCCAGTGCTGACATTATAATCAACTCTTTCTGACATGGAGCTCGCGAGAGCTGGCAGCAGCCACTCGATCTGCAGGCAGCCTCTGCCTCCCATCCCGCATCTGCTCCCGGAGCAGCCCTGGAACTGCTCCAGGGACAGGGACAACCCCAGGCTGGGCAAAACCAGGCACAGGGCTGGGGCAGCACACGGATTTGTCCCGTGCACGGGGCATCTATTTCATAAAAATAAATAGAAACGTAAATATAATAATTCAAGCCTCTCCTTTGTCTTGCTTAGACCGCTCTCTCACCTGTATTTTTTTTTTTTTTTTAAATACTCAAACCTCAGATTTTCATTGTAAATAAGTACTTATTTTTGGTTTTAGCAGCTGTGGCAGATAAAACAGGAATGTGCCCTGCCTGGACATGTCAACAACTGGCAAGCACCAGCTGCATCCCTTGGCTCCTGCCCACCCAGGCCATGGCACAGATCTGCATTGTGCCCTTCTGATTTTAGGGTTAAAAATGGGCCCCATGTGGTGTCACATGCTGATTGCTCTCTTTTCTTAGGCTTCAAACAGGAAATCCCTCATGGTGCCGAGCACACCTGATATCCTTCTCTTTCCTGAGATCCCCAGGCACTGTTCCCACCAGAATTCCACGCTGCAGGTGCAAAGCCAGGCTGAGCAGCAGCTGGGGGACGTGTCCGACAACACAACAATAAAATGCAAATATTCTGCAAGGTGCAGATGAAAACAGCGGGGTGGGGAAATGAAAATACTTCCACACCCTTACAAACTTTGTTGTCAAACCCCCTCCCCTGAGGCACTCCATGGAACCAAAAAGTCAGCCCTTGGAGCTGGGACTGCTGTACCCCAGCAGCATCTGCTCTCTAGCTCTGCTCTGAAAAAAACCCACATTTTTTTCACACAATTTGAGCTTTTTTTCCCCCCCTGCTGTCCACAATTCCTTCCCCCTTTAGAGCTGAACACAATTACCTGTCCTGCTTAATAATCAAACTACAGCTCTCTTTCAATTACACAGAAGCAATATTTGGCAACGCAAAGAACAGGAATAAAGCAGAAATAAAAAGTTAAGGATGAAGTTTATAGACCTTAGTATGGAGATTACAAGTGGGGTTTTTAAAACCAGCGTGGGAATTAGTGTTTTAGCAGAGGAAAGTTCAAGAAAGCGGGATTATTTAATTTCTCCTGGTAATTTTACTGCATCCTTTAGGATCAGACCTCCCACAAGTATTTTGCATGGATATGTTCGCTGGAAAGAATATGTCCCACTCCAAACCTAAACCACAATGGCAGTAATTGGAACTGGCTGACTTTTAGGATCCCTTCAACCCAAGCTTTTTGAGTATTCCATATTTCTATGAAAAAGTCCCTAGACTTTCAGCACAGAACTGTCCAATACAGTGGGATTTCAGAATTCCTCACCAAGATTGTTAACTCAGCAGTGCAATAGAAATATTTAATAATAAAATAGGATTTGTTCAGAATTATTTCTGGAGACAGCTCTTGCTGATCAAGACCTTTCACGCGCAGGAAATACTAAATGGTGCCACTCAGACTGAGGCAGTCCTCAGTGTTTGAGCTTTTGCTGCTTTTCTCTGCTGCCGTCTCAGCCCATTTGGGGACATGGCCAGGTGACACACACTCCATTTCTGTGACATCAGAGGGATGAATCATGACCCCCAAATCTTGTTAGAGGCCACTTCAAAGTAAATTTCAGATGCTTATGACCATGCTTGTGCTCTCAACCTCTTTGCCTTGAGCAGTAGAGAAGCAGCAGGAGATTCAAACGTTAAAAATGCTGCTCTGGCTTCATCTGTTTTCAGACATTGTGGTTTTTGTCCTTCGTTTGCTGTCCAGGCTGTGCCTTCCCCTCCCTGCTCCTCTTCAGAGAGCTCAAGGCACCCGGAGCTGCCTTCTGCTCCAAGGCACTGCTTTGCTAAATGCAGAATGTGGAGGTTTCTGACAAGGTGACCCTGGGATAGTGAATCCACTGTCTCAGGCTGTTTCCAAGGCACCAGGAAACCCCAGCCTTGGGGTTACCTGGATGTCTTCAGGTAATTGTCAGACCTCTCCACTATTGTCCTTCAGCCTAATGTTAGACTATTATGCTGTACTTTTAAAGAAAACTAAGCCAAATTCTATATTTCTCCCCCTTTAATTAAAAAAATTAACATATAAATTAAAGTTTCACGACTGTGTGCTGTGAGAGGAAACACTTCTTTTAGTTATTACTTAGCTTGCTAAAAATACCTGTGCGAAAATTAGAGATTAAATACATTTAATGCCCTCAGTAATTGTGTGGAGAGTCGTAATTTTCTCAGTGATCCTATGGGATAGGGGAAGAAAAGGAGGTGCAGAGCAGTGGGTGAAATATTTTTACACACACACACATATATATATATATATTTGCTGTACACCTACATACATATATGTACTTATACTCCTACTTTTATGAGTTTTGCCTTCTTTATAAAAATATCTCTATTCACCTATCTAATGAGGTTTTACAAGGTTGTGTCATTTTTAAAATTTAGGGCAAAGTTCTTAAAAACCACCACAAAATAGAAAAGTGTCTTTTTGTTATTTCATGTGTACATGTGACAACATTGCCACGTTGACATAGGGGCTTTGATCAAAGAAATGTTCAAGTGTCTGTAGAAATGAAAGCTAAGTTCACCTCTAGAGAAAATTTATATTTGTTAGTCTAAGAAGCTCAGAGAACAATAGGTATCATACATAAATATATATGGAAATACATAAAAATATGTACTATAAAATATAATATTTTAGGATTATTTTAGGAATTGTTAGGATTTAGTTCACTATTAACTGCCCTTCAGGATGTCACCTAAATATTATTAATATCCTAAGTGCCACACATTCCATAGTATCACAGAATCATGGAATCCCAGAACGGTTTGGGTTGGAAGAGACCTTAAATCCCACCCAGTGCCACCCCTGCCATGGCAGGGACAACCTTCCACCATCCCAGGGCTGCTCCAAGCCCAATGTCCAACCTGGCCTTGGGCACTGCCAGGGATCCAGGGCCAGCCACAGCTGTTCTGTGCTAGGGCCTGCCCATCCTCCCAGGGAAAATTCCTTCCCAAATCCCATCTAAAACTCTTCTTTCTCAGTTTGAGGCCATCCCCCCTTGTCCTGTCTGTGCTCTTGCAAATTCTCTCCATTTATCTTCAGGACTTAGCAAAGCTGAGAAATCTTTGCGGAACAAAAAAGTTTGGAAAAATACATATGTCAGATGTTTCTTGTGGAAGACATGAGCCTCCCTCCCAAGGTGTTCTCTGACCTTGCACATGAAGAGTTCCATTCACCAGATTTGGTCCTGCCTTTCCAAGCCATCCACAGCTCAGAAACAGCACCGAGGCTCCTGCCAGGATAACTGGGCTGAAAATCTTTGCAGGTGTCACTTCAAAGTATAGGACGTCACACATCAAGAGTGAGCATACCTCACTGAGGAAATATTTACATGCTCACATTATGTAAAAGTAGGAAACATCCTTATTTTTTTAATGGCTGAGAGGGAAATCAAAAGGCAAATTATATCCAAACTATATTTGATGTCATTTCTGTGAAGATGTGGAGAGGCTGTTTTGAACTTCAGCCTTGCTAAACTCCCCTGGGAGGGCTCAGCTCTCTCTCTGATCCCTGGCTGGATTTCCACTCCGAGCATCTGCGTGACCTTGGCTCGAACCTCTGAGCAAACCACCACGTTGTGAGAAAAAGCTGTGAGGGAAACAAGTAAACCTGAGCTCTACAAGCTCCAGAAGGTCAAACTGCAGACAGGGGGAAGATTGCTGAGAAGGGGACAGTTAGCAGCTCAAGGACTCGTGGGGAAACACGTCAAAGCTGTGAGCTGTGAAATTTTCAGGTTAAAAACAAAAAAGCCCACAGAAGGTGGGAGCTCAGCAGCAGCAGCAAGGAATTACTGATGCTCAGCTCCGGGGCTTGCAGCCACGTTATTCTGCTGTGAATATTAGGAAATAAATCATTGCCTTGACCTCTGAGCATTTCCTGCTTGCAGAGCATCTTTTCATGCCCTGCCACTGTGACCCCGAAGGGTTACACCTCTCAACCATTTCTGTATTTCTTTTTCCAAATCCCACCCTTGTTATGAGGTTGTCCATCTGCATATCCATGGATTTGAACCAGGGACACCCTAAATAACCCTGGACAGGGATGAAGGGCTGCTACTGATGATTGTAGCTGATGGCCAAACCCATCTGAAATTCTGCTGTTATTCTGCTTATTCCAAAAGGACTCACGCCAGAGGGGCTTCCAGGACCAGCAGAAGCACCCACCAATATATCTGAAGGGTAATCTGAAAATATCAGGGAAGGTGCTTCAGACACATGCCATGAAAATGGGTACCTATTTATTAAGTGTACAGAAGACACTAACACTCATGTAAGCCATTAAACATGATTATATTTTTCCTTTATTGGTTCAGTTATGATCTGCTGTACCTTTCTGCTTATTACTCTAATTATAGATCGGTATAATTTCCTCTTTATTAGAACAATTATGGTCTGTATTTGTATAAATGTCTTGGAGAAATCAGAGCCACTGAGAAAATATAGCCAATGAAAAGTTAAAGGCAATATTATTATTATTATTATTATTATTATTATTATTATTATTTTGAATGTTCACATGTTCTTAATTCCTTGTGGTATTACATAATTATGTATTTTGTCTCATATAGGGATCAGGTTCAGTGAAGAAAATAAAAAATTATTAGTATGCACTCAATATTGGACTTGCACACCATTACTGAAGCCTTGTGTTTAGCTTGCAAGAAAAACACTAATTAAATTATAAGTTGGGTTCCACAGATTTCTGCAGACCATTAATTAACTGACTGTATAACTTTTCCCCTTTCTGTTTCCTGTTTCTTTCTTATAGATAGTAAAGCTCTAATTGTTTAAAATAAAGATATTTGAATTCTTATGATCGCCTAACCACAGCAGCTTGAAATTCACTATTTTATGTCCTCTCATACCAAAACTCTGGGAATAACTAAGAACTTTGGTGGATCAGTGAGCTCATTTGAATCTCTTAAGTAGAATTTGCATCTGAAAAGTGGGAATTCTTCCCAGTCCTCCCAATTCTCGCTATTTTAGGCTTTGTCTAACATGATCCTCTGCCTTTCAGTTTCTGCACCCACAAGAGAAACAAGAGAGTCTCTGCTGGAAATGCCATAAGGATGTTCAAAGGTTCAGCCTAGGCCACTGCAGTTTTCAGACTCCCATTTCATCCAGCACGATGAAAATAGGAATGAAAAAATTGTTCCTGACTCCCAGGACTGGGACCTGCAGGTGGGAAGTTACAGGGGGAACAAGTTCAGCGTGTCCCAATCCATGACCCCATAAAAGGGATCCTGAATATGTCCCAACAACGGATTTTAGTGGGAATAATTGGGTGTCTGTCGTGACATAAAGCCTCAGGTCCCCTGCTGTAGATGTGAAGTTTGTGGTGAGGAGGTTTGAGAGGTCACTGCAGCCCCCATGCAGCCAGGCTGCACATTCCCAAAAGCTGTGCTCCAGCAGGAGGAAAACAGCAGGGATGGAGGGATTTAAAAGAAGTGTGGATGTGGGATTTGGGGATGGTTTAGTGGGGGGCTTGGCAATGCTGGGTTTGTGGTTGGACTTGATCTCACAGGGCTTTTCCAATGTGAATGATCCTGTGATATGTTGGTCAATAGCAACACACACTTTATTTTTCCTCTTCATTACAAAAAATATTCCAGAGCCATTTTCCCCTTTGTTTTCTATAATTCCCAGCAGATTTGATCTTTTTGGCATTTTTGTTTCGTGAAAGAAATATAACTTTGGGTGTAAGAGATGAGCCTGGAAGAGGTTGCACTTATTTTGTTACCTCATGGGGCACCACATGTCGACCTTTTCCAAACAGTCATGCCCAGACCCCATTGGGAAACGGGCTTGGAAAGCCTCTTTCCCCGCAGAAAAACAAACTTCTCAGGCTGGGTGACTTTTCAAGAGAAGGCCACTTGGTCCTGTGGATGTGCAAGTGTTGTGTAAGCAGGAAAATCTCATTATAAACATCTGTGTAAATTGTTCTGGAAGATGCCGCGATGGGCTAGGAGCTGATAATCCATCACGGGGCCATCTGCTTGAAAAACCAGCCCTGTCAGAACAGGTGGCTTCCTGCTAAAGTACAGGAGACTCCCTCAGGTGTTGCTGGATGTTTATATATTGAGTACACAACATTAAGTGAAAGGTAAGCTGATGTGTAAAATATGTTGCTTGGTATGGATTTTGAGGGTAAAAATCAAAATATTGAGGCCACATTGATCCCAAAGCTTATCCATGGGGAGCTATTGGGAAATATTTTATTTTAGAGGAGTTAGAGTTGTCTTTCATCAGCTTAATAACAGCACATTCTGCTCATAATTATCCTGCCCTATGAAGATCCCTGATGGTTCATGCACCCCATAAACTTCTCTTTCCTTCCTCCAACTTCTGTTTGCACGATGGAAACCGTACAAACCTAAACCACCATTTTTTCCAGTCCCTTGCCCTCTATCATGTCACAGAATTTTAACTCCAAAAATGATCTTTGAGTGTTTTTCCCTTAGCAGGAGTGGCAAGAGGTCAAAGCAGGAAAGGAAAACTTCAGTGCAGTGCCGGAGAACCTGGCAGAGCTCACGGACCTCAGGTGGGGAGAGGAGTTTTAGTGGCTGCAGGAATGTTCTGATTCTCTGCTCATTTTCTCCCTTTTGCCTGGAGGCAGGTTCAGTACAAAATGCATGAAGACAGTCCAGGGCCTGAAAGACTTTCTGTTTAAGTTGTCAGACCAAGGAGACTGGGAAATTGAAAGATGTGCCTGAGACCATAAGAAAAGACTGGATTGCATTCAGACACCCAGAACTTCAGGACACCACCATCTTTTTTGGTTTGTTTCAAATACCCCACTTTTATAGCTGCAGTTTTCTAGATTTTCTCTCAATATATCACCAAAAATAAGGACCTTTTGATGGTAATCTTGAATAAAAGTATCATTTCCATCCATTCTCCACAGTAAACAGAAGTCAGCCCTTAGGATTCAGAGGCTGCATTTTCTAGAAATCACTACAGGCAATAACCAAAAAATGTTCTCCAGAATTTTCCTTAGCTGGCAGCCACCCCTGGGGAAGGAAAATCCCTTAGGATCAGCCTGCCCAGGAGCTGCCAGTGCTTCTTGGAGCCACCAGCACAGCTGTGAATCTTGTGTGCACAATAATCAATCCCAGCGAAGGTTGCAGTGAGGATTCTGCCTGGACATGGATTAGGAAAGCCCAGATGGAACCTCGTGGCACAAACCCCTGTGCCTTCATTTTTGCCAAAGCAACAACTTGCTCACGCTGGAGAAAGCCCACAGGGGGGGTGGGTGGGTGCTGCTGAGTTTCACATGGATTGTCTTCCCACAGCTTCCATAAAAATCACAGCATCATTAAGGCTGGCAAAGGCTCTCAGTCTGTTTCCCAGTGCCCCTGGAGGAATAAAGCGTGATGGCAAGGACTTGCTCAGTGAAAACATTCAAGTGATTTTAATTCTCCTGTTCACAAAAAAGGAAAAGTGGAAAAAAAAAAAAAGAAAAGAAGAAGAGTAAATCCCATCACCAGCTGCTGAAAACACTGGAGGTTTTGAATGTCACACAAAGAATTGGAAGTGCCTGTGGGGTTGCTCCTCTGATTAAGCCCATTTGTACCTGTAGCACAAATGAGCTGCCCTACCCACTGAAGGGGCATTTACCAGTGGTAGGACTTAACCACTGAAAAGGGAAAAGCAATTTTCTCACTCTCCTATGTTGCCTTTCTCCTCTCCTCCTCCTTTTATTCCGCACGCCCCTCCCCAAATTTTACCCACTCTTCGTGTTGCCAGAATATCTGCAGTGATGTCCTTCCATGCAGAGTGTAAAGTAATTCCTCTAGTAAATGTTAACAGCAGCTGTAAAACAGCAAAATAACACCAAGGAAAGCAATCAATAAAAATCTGTACAAAAAAATAAGTATTGGTGCACAAGATAGGAAAGGGCCTGAATCTGAATGTTTTATAGAGAAACCTGGAAGCTATTCCAGAGAAGATGGGCAAAGAGTAAAATTTATCAAATGTTGCAGGGATAATTAAACCAGAACAGACAGGAAACAAGTTGTTTGACCAAAGGGAACGTAAGTGAATGGATCCATCTCTTTCTCTGTTTCCCAAATCACGGCCCTTCTGGGCTTAGGTGATCCCAGAGTGCCACCATGCAAATGATTTTCAGCTAATGCTGAGACAGGTTTACCATGACAGGTGCCTGGGCTGGGGGAATTTAGTTTGTGCTGAGCATCTGGTGCATGGGAAATGGGGATTCAGTCTTTGGGATCAACACAGAGGTTCTCCAGAGTGGGAGGAAAAAAATTAAAAAATATACAAATAAACAAAAAGAAAGCAGAAAGCCTGCAGTGCTAACACCACCAGAACATTTTTCTTGGCCAGCTTGGTCACCCCATGGCTGGATTCATGCAAGGAAGATCAGCTACATGCAGCCTCAGTAAAAAAAAAAAAAAAAAAAAAAGAAAAAAAAAACCACCTTCCCACTTATGACAAGTGGCATCTGGTGGGACCCACCCAGGGAAACCCAGGGTACCCCCACAGGAAGGTCAGCAGCTGACAGGGCTGTGTGGAAATGTTCATGGGAAGCACTGAGGAACAGAGAGGTGGGACAGAGCCAGCCAGAAATGGGGTCTGGAGTTTTTGTCAGCAGCTGGAATCTCGCAGCAGGGAGAACAAGGGGTGGGATGAGGGCAGACCTTGAGGAGGAGTCTTGACGAAGGCACAGGAAGGACTCTGGATCCATCAGGATGAAATAAAGCCCTCCTAACCCAGTTATTAGCATTGTGTCCCTTTGACACCATGCCTGGAGTGTTTCTCCACGGGGCAGCTGCTGGACTGCATCATGTCAGAGCTATTAATGGATTTTAATGTGATCCCCTGGATCCTGACAATACCTGCCATTAGGCAGGTCTTAATCACAGGGTCACAGATACTGATATGCTTAAACCATTAAGCAAAGACTCAAAATGTTCTTCATTCACAGGAAAATCACGAAACTTCCAACACAGAACATCCACAGATCCATTGCATGATGGAAGAAATCTGAATTTTTATCCTCCACGTGTCCACCTATTCTTGGGTTAATGACTGAGTGCTACAACCAGCTTTTCAAAAATATAACCAAAAAATATTGCTTCTCATTTCCCTGGCAGACTGCTTGCATCACTTTAATTTAGGAAGCAAACCATGTTACAACAACCACAGACATGCAAATGAGGCAAAAAACGGTGCTCGTTTTGTAGCTTTCCAAATTTAAGCTGACCTAAATAATTTAATACAAAATTTACAGCAGCGAGAACACAATTTGGGGGACAAATATGGGAACACAGTGCATTTGTACGACGGAATTTGTACTCCTCTGGGTAAAAGATGATTCACCCTCTGTTTGTGCTGCAAGCAGCTTTCAGTCTGGGGGCAAACTCAGTGCAGACCCTCTCCATGATTCCTCAATTTAACAAGGAAAGAGGAGAATTTTCTTTTATCACAGCAGGAAAACTGGGATTGTTTTCTGAGTGGGTGTTTGACACTCATTTGTCAACATTTTGCTCTCTACAGGTACCTGAAAGGGGGGGGTCACACCCAGGTGAGCCTTGTCTTCCAGGTGAGAAGCGACAGGACCAGAGGGAAGGACCTCCAGTGGCCCCAGGGGAGGCTTGACTGGGTAGCAGGGAAGATTTCCTCACTGAAGGGGTGAAAGGCGATGGAACCATCCCTGGAAATGTTCAGAAAATGTGTGGGTGGGGCACCTGGGGACATGGTTTGGTGGTGGCCTTGGCAGTGCTGAGGGAATGGCTGGACTCCAGGGTCCTGAAGGGTTTTTCCAGCCTCAGCGATTCCATGATAGGAAGATGTTCCTGGTAGCACCTTAAATTATTGCTGCCAAATCCTTTGTGCTAACACGAAAATACGGAATAACTTTGTGAAACAGCAGGGGAAGGAGAGTAGAGAATTAACCCTGTCAGTGCTGCCCCAGGCAGCAGCCAAGGCAGGAGGAGATGTCAGCTCAACCCAGCTGATCTGAGCTTCTCCATCCAGGCATCAACACTGTCTCCTGCTTCTGAGCAAAGCACAAATCAGCGTCTGAACGGATGGGCAATAATTACAGAGTGATCAAAGCACATCAGGCAGGGAGCCCTGACATCCCTGTGCTTGCCAAGGATTTTTAGAGATCTGAAATGTACTCTGGTTCCTCCCGTCTGCAGCAGGGCGTGTGGGATCTGGGACAGCTTCCATCTCAGGGGTTTGGTTTGTGTCCGTGGCTATGGTTAGCTGAGGCACTCCTCAACATCCTTCCCATGGCTGCTCCTGAGGGATTCAGGAGCTGCATCACCTCCCTGTGCCTCACTGGGATACAGGGAAAGCCTGTGAACAGCAGCACCCGGTCTTTGATCACTTTGTTCTCTAATTCTGCACTCAAGGAAAAGAAGACAATTCTTTCTCACTCCTTCCTTCCTTCCTTCCTTCCTTCCTTCCTTCCTTCCTTCCTTCCTTCCTTCCTTCCTTCCTTCCTTCCTTCCTTCCTTCCTTCCTTCCTTCCTTCCTTCCTTCCTTCCTTCCTTCCTTCCTTCCTTCCTTCCTTCCTTCCTTCCTTCCTTCCTTCCTTCCTTCCTTCCTTCCCTCCCCATTCTACACTTTTCCAAAGCTCTTTGTACAATTTTTTCAGAAATATCCTCACTGGTGCTTAGGGTATTTTGTCCTATTTATGTAACAATGTATTTCTTCTGTAATAAAGCAAAGCAGAATAATAAGTGCTTTCATGAATTTCAGCAGAATTCATAGCATTGGGTCACAATAACATTAGAGAAACTTAAGAGAAAGCTTAAGAGTCAGTTGAAATGCATGAGTCACACCTCCAGGAGGCTCCAGTGCTTTCTGGAGAGTGATTGTGAGTCATTCCTCAGCCAGGGACTGCAGGAAGCAATGAGACCCCTCAGCATTCCCGTGGGGACACAATCCTATAGGAATGCTCGCTGCATAAAAATAATGAGCCTTTTGCCCCAAAGCACTCCAGTCCTCCAGTGGCTTTGAAAATCCCTTTGCTCTCAGCTCCAGGGTCACACAGGCAAAATCAAAGGTTCTTTTTAGCAGGTTAAGCAGGACTGAGCAGCCTCTGGTTTAGATGAATATCCAGACAGGTGTGGACTCCCAGGCCCTGGAAATGTCCAAGGCCAGGCTGGATGGGGTTTGGAGCAACCTGGGAGGGTGGAAAATGTCTCTGCCCAAGGCAGGGGTGGCACTGGATGGAATTGAAGGTGCCTTCAAACCCAAACCATTCTATAACTCTGTTATTTCATGGAAAAGCCTTGCCCAGTGTCAGGAGCAGCTCCAGCACTGGGCTGGAAACCCCTCTCTAGTCACAGTCAGCGCCTTTTGTCCTGTCCTACATAATCAGAAAATGAACTCAAGATGTCGTTTGCAAGCTATTTTGTTCAGCACCCACATCTGCATTGCTGGCAATCACACAGCCTGTGCTTCACAACCAAGCAAAACAGAAAGTGTAATTAATTTTATTTGAGAATTCTCTCTGAGCACATTTCTACCTGTTTAATTTCATTGCCATCTCAGAAGTTACACTCTGACCAATATCACTTACCCTGAAGACACACAAGAAAGAGAATAAATATTATTATGGGTGTCTGAATATTCAGTCTATGTAAATGCATTATATACTTTGCTTGGTTTTGTCATAATAGAAAGAGCAAGGCAAAATTCCATTTTTTTTGCTCACACTTTCCTTTTGTCCTTTTTTTCTTTTTCCCCCAAATTTTGCATAGTACATATTGATTTTTTTTCTCCAGTTACATCCCTCTAGTTATTATCTTAAATAATAAATCTTAAATATTAAAATTCAGACACACCCAGCACCTTGAGGTTTCAGAATCAGGGATATTGGGAAGGACCTGTTACTTCATCTTTTTTGCATATGCCCTTGCAGTCTGCTATTTTCTATTTATTCTGAAAACCTCGGGTAAAATGGAATCTTACAAACGAATTCATGAAAACAGTCTTCAGTTCTGTGCAGGCACCGAGCTGGGTCCTGGGGAAGGGAAATTCCTGCGCAGATCCCGATGCATTGGAATAACCAGAAACCACCAGGTTGTGCTGTTGCCCTTAAGCAATGCTGTGCTCAGCTCCTGGCTGCAGTTTGTCTGGGAAGACCCTGAAATCCTGGAAAACCAATTCTCTCAGACTCATTTTCACTTGTGATTATTCAGCTCAGTATTTTCCTCCGGATTTTGTCTCGCTTTGAAAGCTACCAGCAGTGTTTGCTGGCCGTGAAATTCAGGTAGGGGATGGAATAAAAGTAAACACTAAAATTAAAAGTATTAAAACAACGAAAATAAACAATAAAAATAATAAAAAATAAATCAGCCATAAGCATAGCCTTAGAATGTAAACACTGCACAGCTGACCCAAAAACTGGCAGGTTTTATGATAGTTTATACCCAACCTATTTATTTTTCTTGCAAACTTGTAAACAAAATCAATCTTTTCAGGTTTCCCATTGCACGTTTTCTAAGTAAGCCACAGCTAAACTGAGCAGCTTTGTTTCTACAGACTGAGCACCTCAGGTAGTGGAGTGACCCAGAGTTGCTTTCCCTCTCCTTGTGACTAAAATGATGTGTTAATTGCAGAGGAGTAACAACACTTTTCATTAAATAAAGGATATTCAAGAATGGCCATGCAGAATCTGAACAAAGGTAAATCAACAAATCATAATGTCACAGAATGGTTTGGGTTGGAAGGGACCTTAGAGCTCCTCCAGTTCCATCCCCTGCCATGGGCAGGGACACCTCCCACTGTCCAAGCCATGTCCAGCCTGGCCTGGGACACTTCCAGGGATCCAGGGGCAGCCACAGCTGCTCTGTGCCAGCCCTCCCCATCCTCCCAGGGAACAATTCCTTCCCAAATCCCATCTAAACCTCCCCTCTCTTGCTTTAAAGCCATCCCCCTTTGTTCTGTCACTCCATGCCCTTACGAAAATTCCCTTTCCACCCTTATTTTAGGTCCTACTTCAGAGACTGAAAGGCCACATAAAGTCTCCCCAGAGTCTTCTCTTCTCCAGGATGAACAACCCCAGCTCTCCCAGCCCTTCCTCCCAGCAGAGCTGCTCCATCCCTCTGATCATCCTGGGCTTGCTCCAAATATTGGAGAAATTTGCAGAATGAAGTAGAAGAGCAGGCCAAGCACAGAGCCACACAAGTAAAACCTTTTAGCCAACAAAAACCTGTCTCTCAGTAAGAGGTAAAGTTTTTGTCTCCTACTGCCACACAGAAGTTTTTTTTTTTTTCCTTGAATTCATCCGAGCACTTTTTTGCAACCTTGTAAACATTCAGCATCAGGAACATCTGGCGCCAGATCCATTGCATTTCTGAGAAATGCCATGAGCCGTGAAAAACTTCCTTTCGGCTTGCTTTTGAACCCACCACCTGCCAGCCTCCCATGTGATAAAGGAAAAAGCAAACCCGGCAAAGATTCAAGGCTGGATCCTGATTCTTTCCCTCAGAAATGCAGGTAATTGGATAAAAGCAGTTTTACGGGTTTGTGACACTACAGATGAGACCACCCCACCACACAAACCCAAACCAGGACCCCAAATCTTTAGTTTCAGAGCAAATAATTGAGAGGCACATTTGGAGATGATTTAGTCGAATTTACACCTCTAAGCATCTGATTGTTTATTCTCCTCTTAATACTCTCAAGGATTTTAGGATTCTTCCCCAAATACCCTTGAACTTTTCCCCTTGTGCTGAGCAGCTTTTCCACCCTGTGTGCTTTCCTCCTCAGCTGTTGCAACACCCACATCTCCTACCTCCCCTCAAAGCACTCCAAGGAAAAAAGCTTTTAGCTCAGCTTGAAAAGAAGAAGGAGGAAGAATCCTTTTCTTTCATGCACCTCGGCGGGAATACAGCAGATCAGGAGCTGTTAGAACACAAGGAACACAACTCAGGTTATTCAGCTCCCAGGTGGGAGCTGGGGCTGTCCTGGCTTGTAGAGCACAACTTCAGTAGCAGATTATGTACTGCACAGTGGTTTTCTTTCCTAAAATAATCTCCCAAAGGATACAACCAGATTTTTTAGCTACTGAAATTCACAGCAGCACATCAGAGCCTGCTCCTGTCCATCTATTTCACCGAGATGTGAACCTGTCCTTTCACAAAGAGGGTAATTATACATTGGACGCTCTCAGATTTCCTCCTGTCTAAATTATCGACAAGCAGCTCCTGCTCTGTTGAGCTCAGAGTCTCGGACGGGCTGATAAATGTGAATATTAAACTCCAGAATATCCACAAAGTGGGGACAGAGGGGGTAATCCTCGCCCTCCCTTTGGACTTGTTCAAAACCTTACCCCACAGATCTGCTGAGTGCTATCAGGAAGACCCACACAATAAAAGCAGTCTGAAGATCATCCAGGGGTGGTTTTAGAAGGCTTTTGTCCCAATCCATCCCCAAAAGCTATTAGGGGAATTTGAAAACTGCGGAGTAAAAGGTAAATTTGGATTAAAACACATCAGTGAGATAGGAAAAACAAGGGAGAAGAAAAAAGATCTAATTCTTGACATACAGAGAGGTTAATGTGGAGTGCCCCGAGATTTGCTGCTGGGACGGATTTTTTTTGTCCCTTTAAATTCCTGGCATAATGCAAGAAGTCCTGGCTTACTCAGCAAATACTCTGCACTTCCCTTCTGCAATAAATCCTTGTGCTTTCTTCAGCTCAGGCTCGCGAGCTGCTGTGCCTCAAATTGCAACAGCACCCACAAGACAGGCAGGGCACACGGGGAGGGAGCTCAATCTCAATGTGGTTCCACTTCATCAGAAATATCCTGAGGGGGGGAATCTGTATTACTTGTGATTTCTCATAAATCAGAGCAAAGACATTTTTTTTCTTTTAAACATCCTGCCAGTCTGAAGCTCTGCAAGATAGATAAAACATATTTTCCCCTCGTATATATATTAAAAAAAAAAAATAAAAATAGGGAACTGTGCGGTGCTGTGGAAAATGTTGCACTTATGTGTGAATGAATGGCATCAAGAAGATTCTTTAAATCCAAAGTGAACTTTGTTGTGAAGGTTTAAATAACACGTGTGCAGATGTTCTGTGTGGAAATAAGCCAGCAAGTGGAGCCAACTGGAAAAAACAGTGGAGGAACCTTCACACAGATGAAGATTTATGAGTCTGCCAATAGAGATACTAATGGATTCAGAGGTGGATGTGTGATTATTAAAAAAAAAAATAAACAACTTAGTAAAATATCTGCTTATTCTTCAAAACCACCCCAAATGGTTAACATGTTTCATGGAAAAAAGAATTAAAAACAAAACAAAACAAAAAAAAAAAACCCAAATAAATGTTTGGTGTTATTACACATCCTCTTGATTTTGAATTGTTTCAGTCATGAGACAGAAAATATAGAAAACATTCTGAAGGATTAGACAGGAGGAGCAGACAGGAATGTCTTCAGGGCAGCAAGAGCTCTGAAAGGCATAGAAGCAGTTTTACACAAGGTTCTGCTCCTTTTTGACCATTTCAGCTGTGCAATGACCCCAAAAGCTGACAGGCTGCCATGGGCACAGTGGTCAGAGAAACCTGGCTCAAATATCCCGGGCCTACAAAGCAAGATAAAAATCCTGAATACCATGAATGCTCACTATTCAGAACATAAATTGATTAACAGTCAGTCCAGCCAAAAAGGTCCCTTGGAGTGTTATTTCATAGACAGAACAGTTATTTCAACTGGCAGAAAACAAAGCAGAATATTTAATTTCCATTGTCAGTTGATGCAGCCGTGTTCTCAGAAAATCAGCTGCCCTAAACGCACCTGCACTGATACGTGGGACTATGGAATATTTCCATTTGCATTGTAAATTATGCTGCCAGGTGGAGAACACCTAAAGCACCTCATGGAATGCCTAAAACCCCTCGTTTTTCTAAAATTGTGTTTGGGAGCTTTCCCAGCTTACACAGTACTTTAAACCTGCTGAGAATAATGGAGAACTGAAGTCAATAATTGTATTTTGTTTCAGCTTTTGTGTAACACATGCAAAGATTTCACCTTCTATTCAAGATTAGCAGCTGGGAAGTTTGGATGATCCCTTTTGGAAGAGCATTTGACAGTCACTCATTATTGGAAAATTTACTGCCCTTTCCAGATAAGTCTACAAAAATCTCCTTTTATTATAAATTTTACAATTCCTTCCCTTTCTTTGTATTACACTCATATGAAGGAAACACATTTCTAAGCCACTTCAACAACCTTCAAGAAAAATTTTCAGCTTTTTGAGGGTAAGCAAAAAATTTATTTTCTCCCCCATCATCCTCTGTCCACCCTATTCCTATTTGAAAGCATCACTCTTGACATGGAAGGATCAAAAAATGTTACACCATTATTTTCATTTTATTTCTTTGAGGTCAGGCTGGTAGAGCACAGGTCATCAAAAATGGTAGTGCCACCAAGACATAAAAAACCCCAAATAATTTGTGTAAAATACACACACAGAGTGGAAAGTTCTCCAGATACAATTTCTCTTCAAAAAGCTGCTTTATGTAATTCCATATTGACTGAAAGGATTTGCAGGGGAAAATGCATCCAAATTAAAATCAGCCACTTTAAAAACATGGAAAGAAAATTGCTGTGTAACAGCCACACTTCTGCCAGAGAAACCCGAGTGCAGAAAAGGGAAGAGAAGCCTTTCTGAGGCTTTTACAGCTGGGAAAGCCTGGGAACTTTGTTTTTCAGAATTCCTAGAAATGCAACAATTTGCTGCTATTGCTCAGTGAAACAAGAGTGCTGCTTATGAAAAGTGTTTGTGCAGAGATTGAGAAGGTGAGGAGCTCTGGAGCAGCGTGGCTTCTCCAGGATCCAAAGCCCCAGGCACAAAGCTATAAAATGGGATTAATCCCAGGAGGAAGAATGCAAAGATTCAACCAAGCAGCGCTGCAGGATCACAGGTGTTAATCAGCTGAGTTACCTGCAGCAGGTAATGATTAACTTAATTGTGCCAGCCCTGGCTGCTGCAGGTGCCCTTGGGAGAGGAAAGGGAAGGGAGAAGGGAAAAACCAAGCACGGTGTCTGTCCTGAGGGAGCTGGAGAAGAAAGAGCCACTTGTTCGGGCTATGGGGCATTAATAATTGGGATTTTTGTCTGCAGAAGCTCTGGGGTATCGATGCCTTTTATCAGGACTACCTAAAAACAGAGGCCAGACAGAGTTAAGGGAATAGAAAGAATTCCCTGAGCACCCGATCCACTGGCAGAGATGATCTTTAAGATCCCTTGCAAACCAATATTTTTAGGATTCTTTATTTTGCTCTTCGAAAGGACCGACACCAAGACATTTTTCCCCACCAAGCAATCAGTTGATAGTCCTTTGGGGTTCCCTCAGAGGAGGAAACACAGTTTCCTCCTTAACACCTTTGATCCCTGCCCTGTGAGCGGCCCAAACCTGGCTCTGGCTGCAATGCTGTGGATTTCCTGGATTGCTGGGGCTGACTGCAGCTCTGGACACCTCCCAGCTGCTCTGCTCTGGAGCCAGCCCGGGGACAGGGCAGAGTTCAGGGCTAAGGGACACCAGGGAGGCACCAGAGCCCCTCCAGCTGTGCTGCTCTCGTCCTGTGCCCACTGAAATGTCAGAGCTGTGGAGGTGGCATCAAATTAACCCAGAAATTTGGAGGGGACAGCAGGGCTTTCTTTGTTCACCTGGCTGTCTGATCACATCAGCACTTTTAGCTCTCCCACTTTCAGCACCCGTTGATCTGAAAAAGAAGCAGAAAAACACCAACCTTGAGAGCTGGATTTCCCCTCTGGTTGCTCCTTTCTTTGAATAAAAGAATTTTCCTGGGCCAAGAGCTGAGCACCAAAGTAGCCAATTTTTTTTTCTGCCCAGAATTGCCGGTTAACCTGGATTATAAGCAGGAGGTTAAGGAGCCAGCAACACCACATGACTGCAAGGATGTGCTATTTTTTATCTGTAAATAATGTACTGAAGTAACGGCACCCTGGCAAACAGGGGAATGAACCACACACACGTTTCTTCTCAGCTCTGTTTGCACATCTGTGCTTTTGTCACTTTGCTGAGAACTTGCCTGTTGTTGCCTATGCTTTATAGTAACTGATAGGACCATATCCAGTTTATATAGCTACTGATAGGACCAGGGTTTTTTATTTGTTCTGAAATAATTTCCAAGCTCCCAAAAAAAAGTACATAGAGGTTGATTTAATTGTTTTATAAAACCATTTGGAGTTTTAATCCATGGGGTTGACTTGTCCTTTGAGTGGAATTTAGATTCCCCATTGCTTTTATCAGAAATAAAGAAACATTAACATCTAGAATAACTCAGTTATTCTGTTTTCATGTCTGGAATTTCTTGGCTGTTCAAGTGTGGGACATCAGCTCAGTGAGAGAGGGCTGGCTCTGCTCAGGGGGCTGCTGGAGCATGGAACTACTTTCTTTTCCACTTTCCCATTTTCTGATGAAAACGAAGACCGTTGTTTTGTTTCGGTGGGTTTTCTTTTAAATTTCTGTGAGCAAATTAATTGAATATAAAACCTCTGGAAATAAAAAAAAAAAAGTCTTAAAAATAATCCCATTTGAAGAAACTCCGCTGTTCAGTTCTCATCAGATCTGCAGTTGTCACTCTCTTGCTGTCACCTGATTGTATTCTCAGTCCTTTGTGTATGCACTATCTGCATTTCAAAACCTGGAGCCCAAGCCAGTGATTTGGTCCTGAATTTTGGCCATCCAGGACAAGGATGGCCAAACCTTGAGAACCTCAAGAACCCAAGGAAGCTCAGCAGGAGACAACCCTTGGCTGGCTCCAGCTGCACACAGGACCACTCCCAGCCCAAGGAACTTGTTATCACGCTCTTGATCCCATGAAATGAAACATTAAACATCTTCAAAGGTCCAAAGGTGGCCATGGCCAAAGTTGGAGAGAGGTGTGGACCTCAGGAAATGTTCAAAGCCAGGCTGGAGGAGATAAAAAAGCCAAAGGGACCCCGGAGAATCTCCCCTGAGGAAATCCTGGGGGGAGGTGATGGGAGCAGTGTCTGAGCAGGCTCTGGGAAGAAAGCTGGGCCAGGCAAATGGGTTTGAGTTGAAAAACTCATTAGGAAACCAGACTGGAGTCTCCCAGTTGAGATTTCTGTTTATTTCTACAGTATATAAAAAAACGTGGTTTGGATTATGCAGTTTTTCATTAAATATTATTGCACCTAAGAAATACTTCACTAATGCCAACAGTGCATTATTTCATATAAGTAACTACTGGCATTTTTATTTTGATTATTAGTGTGTGAAAAATGTTCCCTGAGACCACAGTATTTCACTTCTGGGTATCTGATTTTTGCCGTGCACATTAAGACAGCTCTGCCATTCAGTATTATAATTTGGAAATATAATCTACAGACACTTCACAAGAATTTACTGTCTCTCTTGATCCTTGACCTGTTTATGCAGTAATTATTAACCAGCTTAATTCTGGGAACTCTGCACGTGTTATGTTTTTACACGAGATATCTTGGCATGATAAAATGATGCCTCATGCAAGTCAAGGTTGTTTTTGCTCAACCAGAACAGCCACATTAATTCTAAATTCAGTGTAAACAAGAAGCAGAATAAATGTTTTCCAAGAAGAGGAACAAACCTGGCAAGGAATAAAACACATTCATGCTTTTAAGGTTCATAATACAAATGTGTAGAAATACAGAGTCTTGGTTTTCAAGAATGTCAGGCATTTTACAGTCTATGGTTTATGTATTGTTTTCCCTTTAATTTTGAGCTAATTCTTTACTTAACCAGCCTTAATCCTTAGTCTGTTTATTTTCAGGTATTTATAGTTTGTGTATATATCCAAGACTGAATTTAATTTGAATCTGAAATGGGACTGATCCTGAGTGTCTTTTCAGGCAAGTGCAAATCAGAGCAGTGACTGAATTTATCAAGGAGAAACCAGCACAGAGCCCTCCCAGGAGCTTTGACTCCCAGAACTGTGGGGCTCCATCGATGCCAGTGCTGCCCTCAGAGTTTGTGTGAGGATCAGAAGAGTCACTGCTTTTAATAACTTATTATTGCATGGTTTCTCGCATCAGTGCTTCCCTGACTGCAAGGAAGCCATGCCCTAAACCACTCCTATAAACCAAATATATTCAGTAACTTTCTCTCCGTAAAATATCTTTTCCAAGCATTCCACTTTCCTTTTACAGAATATTTCCTGTTTCCAGGATCAGCCTGGAAATGAGGCTGCAGAATTAAACAGATTGTTCCAATAAAGGTCTCAGCACTGCTCCTCTTCCCTGCTTTTGCTCCTTCCTGTCCTGCCTTCGCCTTCAGGTGTTGTGTCCTTGCCTTTCCTGCAGCACTGTACTGACACTGAATATTCAGCTTCTCATCTCTGATTTCTGCAGTGCAGGACATGTTGATTTTCCAGGCATAAATTTATGGCATTGCAGATGTACAAAATGTGGCTTGCTATAATAAAATATATTGATTTACCCTAAGACATGGGAAACCTTCCCTAGTGCTTCCTCAATCCACAATTCATTGTACATTAGTATCAAATCAAGAGAGAAATGGCCAAGGAGTATTTTTTAATGTGTTCTACCATAGACTGTAGCAGTGTCTAAAGTCCAAAAACTGATTTATTGTTGCCTAAGCTCATTATTGACCATTAAAACTGGTACTAAAGTGAGTGAAGTCCTGTAATTTACCACACACTGGAATATCCCAGGGTATGGATCCTCCCCCAGTGTAAACACTCATGCTTAAATCAAAATTAATAAACTTGGGATCATTTACATCAAGTAAGAACTGACATTTCCCATGTTTACAAATATTTAGCTGTATTTAAAATTGCTTTTTTCACACTGAAAGGGAAAAAAAAGCCTTCCTGATTTATCATCTGAAATTTGCCTTTGCTTCCTACATTTGCTGGAGAGCTGGAAACCAAAATACAGGGGGTGGAAAAGGAATTGCTGGATAGAAATAGCTCCCTCTCCTATCATGGACTGTGTGATGGAATAAAAGTCAGATTTTTTTATATTTTTCTCTTTGATTAATATTTTTAGTCAAACTCTTTGCTATGTGAATGAGTGGGCACATGCAAACAAACAAATTTATTAATGGTCTTTAGTGTTAGCAGTTTCAGCATCTAAAGAACAAAACGAGGCCAGAGAAGAAAAACTCCAGCAAAGAAGTCTTATACCAGCTCTAGAAAGCAGGAAAAAGAGGTTTTGGGTTTGTTTTTTTTTTTTTGGCTGAGCAGACCAAAGCAGTTTGAAGATACTGACTTGAGTACCCCATTTGAGAAAAGGCTGTGATCTCAGCCAGACACTCAGAAGATATCAGGAGTGTTTGTTCATTATTAAGAACAATTTATCCTGTGATATTTCTGCATCTCCTGGTGTGGGCTTTAAAACACGTGGAGCTTGCACTGGAAGAGGCCAGGAGAAGATCCTAATCTTTTCAAAGCAGATGCATTTCCTGGTGTCCTGGGGAATTGAAAAGATTCCTCTCTGCATTTCAATGGCTGACATTCAATGTGGGTTCCAGAAATCCCAGACCACAGGACTTCCATCTCCTCTATTATTCAACAGTTTAGTATGCAGAATTTCCTGATATTTACATCAAATGTCTTTCTTCCCTCATAATATATTCCCTTCACCTGTTAAACTCGTTCTGCCATGTAACAGAGTGAATAATTATTATCCTTTATACAGGCTTATGTCCTCAGACATTTGAAAGCTGTTATTGTGCTCCTGTTTATTCCTTATTTGGCCAAATTATAACTGCTTAATTCCCTTCATTTTTCTTCCCACTTCAGTTCTCACAAAACCCCTTCATTTTTTATTCTGCCTCCTCTCTGATTTGCTGCCAATTCAACATCTTTCTGGGAGAGCATCTCTTCTTGCTGCGTGCAGTGGCCAGAACGAGGTTACAGATAATCCCTGCTTTGGGATTGCCAGCCATGTCCAAAATCCTTTGAAGTCCATGGCTGCACTTCCATTGGATGCAAAGGGCACTGGATCTGAACTTGTATTTTACTTTTTATAATTCCTGCAGCATCCTCCTGCTCGCTTATCCATCGCCACTGTCCCATTCCCTAAAAGACAAACTGTTGTTCATCTTTTGAGTTACACTGTTTGTGCTGGTTTTGTTTGCAGCAAAATAATGTTCTTCCCTTGATGAATCTATTTTGGCTATGTTTTATCCATGTTTCCTATCAATCCTTTTTTATTTCACTCTCCTTATTGACACTTCAAACCTTCTAGGATGACCATAATCTGTGTATTTAATTATGGTCTTGATTATACCTTTTTTTCTAAGCCATTAATGATGGTGTTAAGTAAATCCATGCTAACAGTCAGTGTGTGTTACCCCAGTGGATGTTTCCACCCATCTTGTGACCAGCTGTTTATCAGCATTTTTTACACTTGTGCTTTAGCCAGCATTCAACCCACACACCATTGTCTGCAGCCAAGCTGTCTTGAATTAATTTTTCAATTAAGATTTCATGAGACAGTGTTGAACGTTTTACTAAAATCCAAATATCTGTCAACTCCCATACTGAGATTTCTTCTGCTTTTATCTTACTTGAATTTTTTTTCCCCCTTGCTCCCTCTGTTTAAAGCTAATTCTTCATACAAAGACATCAACAACTCTCCCATGTCTGGATCACTTTGAAATTGTGCTTGTCAAAGGAAGACTGGAAGTGTCTGTGTGCCCAAAGCCCACCCAGGTCAGGGTTTGCAGAACATGAAAGGACTTTGCTCTCCTTCACTCTGCAGTGACTGAGGTGAGCTGAACCAAAGTTTTCTGTCTAAATCCTCTCTCAGATTCCCAGTTCTCTCCATTATTTCAATTCACACAGCCAGAAAACACCTTCTGTCCATCCCTTATCATATAAAAAGCAGCAGATGAAGATGTAATTTCACTCACTGATTTTTATGCCAATGAGAGAAATCTTCCTGCACCTCCAGCCATCCCCTGGTGTCTGTGGTGTGCCCAAACTACCAAACCCAGGCTCCTGAAATCCAGAGGACTCCTCCTCAAAGGATCCAAATATCTGAATTTGTACAATCTCACTGCTGGACATCAATCCTCTGTTTCTGTTGTTTTCAGAGGGACTAATCATGCAGTGAAGTGCTGCTTATTGTTAATTAAAGTAGTCCAGCCCGGCTGTTTTAGAGCTAATCTGTGTAGTATTTCAATATTATTTAACATCTAGTTAATTCCTTTCAGTCACTGAAAAATATAAAAATAACTATTCTTGTCTTTATTAACTCACTGTATCCTCAGTCATTACCAAGGAACTTTTGTGTGGTTGAATAAACAGCAACTTTCTATGAACTTTCTTTCATATCCAAGTAAATCTCCAGCCACCAGGATGAATTTCTAATTAATTCATAGTAACCCATTATAAGGTGTTCCTTCATTAATTCTGGAAGGGTATTACCAGAAAAGCATTTTATAATATATTCAAACTCCTGCCAGCAGAAAGGAACCAATAAGCAAGTTTTGAAGAATTAAAATGCTTTCTCCCTCCATGAGAAAAATACAGGAGGCCCATCAATATCCAATATTTTAGTAGCCAGACACTTAGATTAATTACTGAAGGATTATGTATTTCTTCTTAAAAAACCAGATTTGAATATATGAAAGATTTAAAGAGGCTTTTGAATAATGAAGAAACTCATTGAAATTAAAGAAAGCCAATGGCTTCTATTTTATTACAAACATATTTTAAGGCTTGACAACAGTTGCAGTGTTCCCCTAATTTTTGCTGTAAAAGGGAAGTAAGACAAGAGTTTATTGTGGCAATACTTCATAGTGCCCTACTTCTGTAAACTGTCTTTAAGCTCTAGGGTGAGGATGGAACATTCATGATTTTAAATTGGATACAGAAGCTGTTTCTGTGCAGTGGCTGCTGGAGCATATATTGTCATACAGAGACTCCCAGATTTATCTAAACACCCTGATGTGAGCAAGCTGGGGAGGCTTTTCTGCCTTGCTTTACCTGCAAGTTCTTGTAGCTTGTGCTCCTCTTAAATGTTTTTTCTGTTTTTTTTTAGTTGCTGTTGTTTTGTTTTTTGTTTGTTTTTGTTTTGTTTTTTGTTGCTGCTGTTGTTGTTGTTTTGGGGTTTTTGTTTTGTTTTGTTTTAATGCTTGGGATGCAGAACACAAACTTTGAAAATGTTGTAGGAAATTCTCCTCGAAGCAGCCCCATCCCAAAGTTTTGCAGGGTTTTAGCATGGCTAATTTATAAAACAAATTGTCTGAATTGAGGCTGAACCCGGTGTTGCTGCAATTTTTGCTGAGGACACGTTGTCCCACATGCAATAATGGGAAGAAAATGACATTTGTTAAACTTTAATAGGAGGGCAGTAGTGAGGCAGGGGCGCTGTCACTGAGGTGCTGCTCCCTCCAGGTGCCACCCAGGAGGGACCGGGGTGGCTTTGCCTCATCCTCCATGGACAGCAGGGGACAACAGGCGATGGCAAGTGAGGACAGGTGACAATAGGTGACATCAGGTAGCATCAGGTGATACCAGGTGACAATAGGTCAATAACAGGTGACAATAGGTGACATCAGGTGATTACAGGTGATGATAGGTCAAAAACAGGTGACATCAGGTGCTGCCAGGTGATGCCAGGTGACAATAGGTCAAAAACAGGTGACATCAGGTGATACCAGGTGATGTCAGGTGACAATAGGTCAAAAACAGGTGACATCAGGTGATACCAGGTGATGTCAGGTGACAATAGGTCAAAAACAGGTGACATCAGGTGATACCAGGTGATGTCAGGTGACAATAGGTCAAAAACAGGTGACATCAGGTGACATCAGGTGATGCCAGGTGACAGATTTGCCTCGTGGGTTTGGGGTCTTGGGGCTGGGGAAGGTCCTGGGAAGCAGCTGAGCACTCTGCAGGTGCTGGGAGGCTGCTCCTGATGCCTGGAAAGGCTGAGCTGGAGCAGAGACTAGACTGAGCAAAAGGAATAAAAGCAATATTTATTGGAAGGATCCGCCTTGGGCAGCGCAAGGACCTGGCTGCACCCAAATCAAATCCAGAGTTTTACACTTTTCTACATCTTGGGGTCAATTGTCCAGCACAGCCCCAGGCTATGAAGTCTCAGCCCCTGGTTTGCCCCCTTCCCTTCAACGCTGTTTCTGGTTTTTTGGGGTGGGTGTCCTTGGTTGTCCATCTGGGAAGGGATTGTTTTGTCCAACTCCCCTGTGAAGAGAATTTGCTAACACCTAATATGAAGTTTCAGAGTTAAACACCAAGCAACAGAGATTCTGAAGAATATGAAAGCTAAAACCCAAGGCATCACTCCCACCTCTCCATGCTCCAGCCAGCCCCGGGAATAAACGCAGGGATGGGGAAGGGAGCTGTGCCAGTGAGGAGCCCCGTCCGTGATGCTGAACAATTAGCCATCGAATTAGCAATTAGCCACCGAATTAGCCACCGAATTAGCAATTAGCCACCGAATTAGCAATTAGCCACCGAATTAGCAATTAGCCACCGAATGGAGCTCTCTGCCGCAGTTACCAACCGGCTCTGGAAACTCCTTCCTCGCTGGTGCTTCCATCACATTTCCTTTGCTACTCATCACAGGAGAGACTTTCAACCTTTCCATCGGAAGGAAAATATATTTTAAGGCTATTAAGTGTTAATGATCAGATTGTAAAGACCTACAGCTTTATCAATCAATCAATTAATTTATTTTAAGGTACCACAGTTTTCTTTCTTTATTTGTTTATTTTAAGGTCCTACTGTTCTGTTTGGTTGGGTTTTTTTTAAAGGTCCTACTGTTCTGTTTTATTTATTTATTCATTCATTTATTTATTCTTTTATAAGAGCAGAAGGAGCAGCACAACTCCCATTTTTGAGAAGTTTCCGTGGGATTAGGGCTGCTTGCAAGAAGAATTTTGCAATCCCAAAGGGGAGGAAAGGCGCTTGTCAACTGCAAGATTAGCAAGGCAATCACCCGGTGTTTTAAATAATAGGAGAGATTCTGGAACATGAAAACAAATTAAGCCTTGCCATGGATGAGAAAGCCTTACCTGAAAGTTTTGTTGTGTATTTAGAGCTTAGCGACACATGCTGCACCTGGAAAAAAGAAAAAAAAAAAGGAATTTACCGAGGTACAGAGCCACCTCTGCACCTTCCCCCAAACTGCTCCAAAACTCACAATAATTGCAAATTCACTTCCAGCAGAAGGAATGTGTACAAGCAGCAATAAGCAAGGGGAAACAGCTTCTCCTTGTGTCTGAAGTTAACTTATATTGAGGCTTTGGATTATAACGAGAACGCTTCTGAAAATAACATAGCATGTTCTTATTTGGGTTTAGTGCTGGGGTGTGAGGTTTCTTTGTTTATTTATTTCAAACTGATTCATGAAACCTTGAATTTGTTGTAATAGGAAAAGCAGCAGTTTTCTTTATTGCTGTTTTCTGCTTGAAGAAATAAAATCGAAAAACATTTCTATCAAGGTTTTTACATCAGAAGAGACAGAAAAAAACACTTTTTTAACAGTTTTTAAATCCCATTTTTAAATAAATCCTATTTTTCTTCATAGGAAATTTAGTTGTCCTTGATATTAACACCCTCCAAAAATTATTTCCAACAAAACTGAAAGTCTCTGTAACAGCCATATACTGTTGATAATTGGATTATGTCTTGGACTCTCTTTTAGGAAAGAGAGAGGTAAAACCCTTTTTGTGAACTAGACCTATGATGGATTAAACCTCAAGGCTGGGCTTAAAGAGGAGCTTTGGCAGGTGAAGCTTTTATCATCCTCACAAAAGATAAGGGCATG